>NC_043709.1:106816897-106957908 GCF_006229205.1 Suricata suricatta
CCTAAATGTACATCACCTAATGAGTGGATCAAGAAGATGTGGTATATATACACAATGGAGTATTACATGGCAATGAGAAAGAATGACATATGGCCATTTGTAGGAAAATGGATGGACCTTGAAGGTGTCATGCTAAGCAAAATAAGCCAGGCAGAGAAGGACAGAAACCATATGTTTGCACTCATAGGTCTAAGAGGAGAACAGGAGAAACCTAATGGAGGACCAGGGGGAGGGGAAGAGGGAAACAGAGTTGGGGAGAGAGATGGATGCAAAACTTGAGAGACTATTGAATGCTGAAAATGAACTGAAGGTTGACGGGAAAAGGGGGTGGGGAGAAAAGAGGTGGTGGTGATGGAGGAGGGCACTTGTGGGGAAGAGCACTGGGTGTTGTTTGGAAATCAATTTGACAATAAAATATTTTTTAAAAAATAAATAAAGGGCATTGAAGGCCAGCCCTGAGCAAGCCATCTACCCAAATGTGTCCCTGTATTCACACATACAAACACTTCCCAGCCAGTTACTGGCAGCTGGAATGGTCAATATTTAGCTCTCTTTACTGAAAATTTGGGGACTTAATCTTCATGGTTGGCTTAAGTAACACCCAATTTTTAACTTCCCTACTTTCTACCTGCAAACCAGCTCTGAAGCATATGGAATCTTGGTATTAATTTCCTTTCATAGAATGAAGAGGGTTTTATGTAGAAAAAAAAAATTACCAAGTCAAAATGTCTTTGTGCCTTTCAAGCGTCTGGAAACATGACCTCAGGGACTACATGAATGGACGGTGAATGAATGGATGGCTATTCTGTTTGCTGAATCATCAGTGGCAAACCCACAAACAGCTGTCAGTAAAGAAGTCAGGCAATCTATGTGAATGAATAGGTAGCCTCATGCTACCATTTATGTCTACCATGTGATTGAGAGTTAATTAGTTAATTGAATGATATTGGACTTTTCCAGTCTGAACTTCCTGAACATGAAAAGGCTTTTGGCTTGCCGGATGCACACATTTATTCATTAATCCATTTTTCCTTCAGCAAATATTGATTGAGCACCTGTTGAGCATATGCCTGGCTCTGTGTTACATGCTGAAGCTTAAGCATGAAATTAGACAGATGTGGTTCCTGCCAACATGGAGCTTACCCGTGGAGAGGGAGTCATCTTTGACACATTACTACATAATTTGTTAATTACCAGTGGCAGCTGTGAAAATGAAGATGTACAGGGTCCAGTGAGAATATACAATAGGAGATCTAACCTGGAAAGGTGGCAAATCATAGTAAGCTTCCCTGTGCAATAGGCACTGATGTCAATAGAAGTTAGCTAAAGCAGAGTGAGAGAAAGGTGTTCCAGGCAGAAGGAAGAACAGTGGGAAAATCCTAGAATCAGATGGAGCTTGGTGTATCACAGGAGCTGAGAGGCAGCTAGTTAGCAAGAGATGGAGACCAGGATCACCTAGGACCTTACCAAATATTTGAAAGATTTGAGATTTTATGCCAGTGACAGTGGGGAACCCCTAAGGGCTTTAAATGGTGATATGATGTGATCAGAGGTAGATTTTTAAAAATAGATTGGTTGGCTTCCCTAGAGATAATGTACTGGAAGAAGCAAGAATGGGCATAGAGAAAGGAGTTAGAAGGTTCCTGCACAATCCAAGAGAAAGATTCTGGTGGTCATGTCTGAGGAATAGAGGTTAGGAACAGGAAAGGAACTGTGATGGCTCTACCCTATGTCCCCAACCTTGCTCACCTTAGAGCCCCCTGCTCATTTTTGAAATAGAAATCAGTTACAAGAGAATAGAAGCCGGAAGGGAAATCATCAAAAGTCTAATCATCCAACAGATGCTTATTGTGTACTATGTTAGGCACTATTGAGAGCACTTGAGGTTACAGCAGAGAACAAAACAAAAACAAAAACAAAAACAAAAACAAAAACAAAAAAATAATTAAACCACACTGTAAGGGCAAGCCTCTTAAATTAAGCCTATATTCCTGATTTCCTTAACCTGGAGCACATCTTGGCCCCACATTATGTGCTGTAAGGAAGCACTAAGGTAATCTTTACAACTTCCTCTACATTTCCTTTATTCAGCATTTCCTCTTTCCTCTCCTCTTCTAATGACTCAGCATCAGTTGTATCCCATTTTTCTGGGGGAGAAAAGGATTTGAGAAATGATAGGCTAACTATTTTAAATGGGTCCAGAAAATTCCCTTGTGCACAGAGAGCTCTCTCTTCTTCTGTTGCCCAAATGTGAGATATTAATTTCTTTAGCATTCACTCTGTGCCAGGCACACTGTCTTAAGCACTTCGTATTTATTACCTCTCTTAACATGGGTCTTTGCAGCATTGGGAAGTACTATTATTATCCTTGTAGATAAGAAAACTGAGGCATGCAGCAGTTAAGTAACTTGCACTGGGCTACACAGATCGAGACTGACAAGTTCCACTGCCTCTCCTCGGGGACAAACGTAGAAAGCCTTCTTCCATTCCAGTCGCTACAGGGCCACTGGCCCTCAAATCTAAACTCTAAACAGGCACAACCAGAACCCCTGCTGTACCATAATAAAACCCTTTGGACATTCTGCAACCCCATTCTGCCACTTTCCTTCTGGGTTGCAGGCCGATAGTTGCTGATCTCCAACCAATGGGCCTGGTTCCCTTTGTGTTCTAGAAGTGATGCTTTCCCCATGCTCAACCCTCAGCATGTCACTGAGAATGAGGATAACATGGCCAAATGGTACAAAGGCCAAAAAGGGGTGGAACATAGAAGAGAATGTCCCTTATTTTCATCAGCGCATTGGATAATCCTTTGGAGGATGAAGTTTAAAAATAAAAATCATAGGTGAACCTGAAATTCTGGCTGACCAGATTTTGAGAAAATTCCCACGTGTTTTGCATTTAAAATGGACTTTACATTTGTAGAGAAGTTTCAAATGAGGGATTATGTTAATACTAAACATGGAAGCATTTCCAAAGGTAAGAGCATTCAGAGGGGATTTCTTAAAGGATGTATTGAAGTTTAGTCCTAACCCATAATCTGTTTCCCTGGTGAATGGGTATAGCCCCACTGGGTCTCACTCCGGGCCCATGGCCTCTCTGATTAACAAATAAGGAGAAGGTGGGTGTGGGCAGCGGCAGTGGCTGAATGGGGAGGGGGGACATGGATGTAGGCAGACAGGACGGGACGAGAAGAAGACAACAATCAGGTAAGAGAGCATTTCAATAGGTCAGATGTGTCTCCATGCTTGTGTGATGTTAAGAAACTATCTAACTATCCACACTGCCCACTGGTGATATGTTCAGTTGGATCTATCTTTTATAAAAATCACCATAGTATCTTAGAGGGCTCTGCCATCAAACAAATCTTGATCACTTATGAAGGATGGTTGAGGACATCATCTTTTTTTTTTTTTTTGTACTTGCTATTTTCCTCCAGTCCCTGTGGTCCCATCCCAGTGAAGGTTTTGAGAGATAGAGATTCCCATGTTCAAAGTCAGAAAAAAACAAAACATTCCTAAAATAATGTGGAGAAAGCCACATTCATCACTGTCATTAGAGAGTGTTTGTAGGCTGGAAGCCTTGAAGGCAGTCTGTTTGTATTCAGAGAAAAGCATTTTTAACAGAGAGATCTCTGCGAGGAATGTGGGTCACCAGCTGGGTTCATCTCTACCAAAGAAGACATGATAATAGGAAGTGGACCCAGAAGGCAATACGAAAGATATATATTAAACACAATATAAATAGACAGTAAAAAACAAAGCTGGTGTACAAGGGCAAGAATCCGATAATTTCCTCAGCCCCTTAGGTATGGATTCTAGGATTTTTAAAAAGCTTATCCTGAAAGTACCTCTGTGTCTCTGGAAATGGCACTCATTTCATTTTGGTGCAGGAAGCAGTGATTGTTCTGCCTACCTCCGAGAACTTGGACCCCTGGGTCATTATTCCTCTCAGTTCTAGGGCCCAGGTTATCACATCTGCCTCCAGTGACAGGGACAAGAAGAGGCACAAGGGCAGGTGCAGGCAGTAAGGGTGGTACTTACTGATGGAGACGGTGAGGTGGGGGCTGACCAGGGGGGGCTGATGAGGGGGAAAGCCTCTGTCCCTGTGAAGCTTGTTAGAGACACAGGAACTTATGAGATCTGGATAATTTTACCTTCTTTTCCCCATTCTCAATTCAGAAGATTGTAATTTGGGGTATGAGAATGATAAAACCAACATACATTTAGGTGCCTTCCGAGCCTCAGACACAAAGAGAGTCAATTAAAGAAAGAGCTTGATTGACAAAGAATATGAGAAGAATTTCAGGATTGGCTTCAGATTGACATCATTTCCTCTCATCCATGACTTAAAGTGAAGTGTATGTTTGTGTGTGTGTGTGTGTGTGTGTGTGTGTGTGTGTGTATGTGTTTATAAGGGGAGAGTATGTCCAAAGCTGATTGCCCATTTCACAGAAGTCATCTCAGTTAATTTAATGATATAAATGAGAGTTATCCAGCATATGCCTGACCATTTGATCTTCTCTCTTACCTTGATGGAAATTAAAGACAGTGGCTTACCTCCAGTAAAACCTGCCCTATATATGTTTTCTGGGAAGCCATGTAATCTGGGGATGGAAGCACCACATGGTACTTCCTCCTTCTAGAATTCAGAGAGGCTTTTCCTTCTAACAATGAAGAAATGAAATCTCAAAAAAAAAAAAAAGAAATGAAATCTCAGACATTAGAATATTCAGGCTTTTATTTCATTTTCTCACCTAAAAGAGAACTTGGGATCCCTTCTTGGTTCTGTCCTACTTGATTTTGACATAAGGGACTGAGAAAATAATAAGAAGAAATTTGATTTTTCAGAGTATAATTGCCCTTGCTGACAGAAATCAAATTTATAACACAAGGAAGGTCTGGTTTTAATTCCCTCCATCTTCCTGGGATACTGGGTGGCTTGGTTAGTAAAGCTGATCTCTCACTTCTGGAATTGGATTGCATTCCCAAGCTGAAACATGTCTGCATTTAATTTGTATATACTCATGTATTCTGGGTTTGTGCTCTTCAATGAGAAATGGGGCTTAACTTGGGCATTGCAATACGGGCTGAGGAGCATTTTAACTTGTTACAGGTCTCCAAAGATGCAGGTATTTTAAGCCATTGCTTTTCAAAAGTCGAGTGTGATTGTGCAAGTGCCAAAGGGAGAGTGGAGGCAGCAGTGGGGGATATGGTGTTTTATAAGGAGTCATTAAAACGGAGTTACACTTAACCAGGCAATTCTCTTTTTGCTTACATATCTAGGAAATAAGCCAAAAATTTAGCAAAGGTTCAGAATGATTACTGATACTGAACAGCTCAAAAATTTCTCCTCTCTCTTAGTTTCTCTTTGTGTCAGTTGAAGAAAAGATTTATATTCAGAAGTAGTTGTTTCTAGAAGATTCAAATTTCTTGGTGTGAATTAATGCAAAAGCTAAGAACAAAAGTCACATGATCGTCTCCAATAATAGTCAAAAACACATTTGACATAATTCATCAACAATCCATGTTAAAACATAGCAACTGGGAACAGTTTTGTAACATGACATGATAAAATTACACACACACACACACACACACACACACACACCAGCCTAAAGCCTGCATCTATTTTATTTATTTGTTTATTTATTTATTTATTTATTTATTTATTTATAGAGCGAGAGAGAGAGCATGCATGCACATAAAGGGGGGCAGAGAAAGAGAGAGGGAGAGAGAATCTTAATCTGTGCTGTCAGCACAGAGCCTGATATGGAGCTTGAACTCACAAACTGTGAGATCAGGGGATGAATAAAAATCGAAAGTCAGATACTTAACCAACTGAGCCACCAAGGTGCCCCCAAAGCCTGCATCTTAATCATGGAAAAACTTTAGAGGCTTTCCACTAAGTCAGGAGCAAGACAAGACTGGAAGGGTGTAATTAGCAGCATGAAAACATATGAAAGTATACAATTCACTGGAAAGGTAAGTGTATAGTCAAATATAGAATAATATAATGCTTTCAACTCTAGTATTAAAGCTAAAAACCAAAAGTGTTAACATAATTATAACTAAAATAATTTGTTAATGGATACACAAGATGAAAAGATGTGAAGTGTGATGTCAAACAGCATTAAGTGTGAAGGAGGTGAAATGGAAGTGTCATTTTTGTGTGTGACTGAAGTTTTTACTAGCTTAAAATGGAATGTTATAATGATAACATGTGTCATGTAAACCTCATGGGAAACAAATTTTAAAAAACTAAATAAAACCTTAAAATTATTTTTAAAACTACATAAAATGTAAGAAAAAAGGAAGCAAAGCACACCAGTCCAAAAAGTCATCACATCACAAAGGAAGACATCAAGAGAGGACAAAAGGAATAAAGAGACTATGAAACAGAAAATAACTGACAAAATGGCAAAAATAAGCCCTCACTTATCAATAATTACTTTAGTTATAAATGGATTAAGTTTCCCAATTAAAAAGAGAGTAGGTTAATGGATTAAAAAATCCAACTATATACTGCATATAAAAGATTTCATTTTCGTGTTAGGGACATAGATAGACTGAAAATGAAGGTCTGGAAAAAAGATAGTCTGTGCAAATGTAACCAAGAGAGAGCAGGAGTGGCTATTCTTATGAAATAACTGCAGGGGACTTCAATACTCTGTGTGAGGTGATGGATATGTTAATTAACTTGATTGTAGTCATCACTGTGTCCTTATAATGACATGTATGTAGATCCAACATTATATTTTACATCTTAAATACATACAATTTTTATATGTAATTTTTGTCAGTCATATCTCAATAAATCTGGAAAACAAAATAAATAATAAAACAAAATTAACAAAAACAAAATAAATAATCTAGCAAGTTGGTAGTATAGTCACATTTCAAGAGAACAAAGCACAAAGTAATCCTAAAGTACATTCAGTAGTCTTATATTTGCATTACCACTGATAATACATAAATTGCAGGATAAAGCAGGTGAGTCACTTTGTTAGTGTCACTAGAAACCAAGATTTTCAACTAAATGCAAGGGGTTGCAAATGAAAGAACAACTCTGCAACAATGAGCATCCTTTGAACTCAGACTGTGAATTATAAAAATCATTTCTTCTCTGGAGAAGAAAAGGTTGATTCTGGGTCTGGGGCAGGATGTACAACTTGAGCTGGATGCATCTCAGGTTATTTATCAAAATCTACTGGGATCTTGTCAGAAGAACAAATAAGAAAAAGGATATACAAGCCAATTTAAAGGGGCTCTCACTGGCTAAAAATTGTGTAACCTGAGCATCAAAAGAATAACTACAAAGAACTAAAACCCACAAAATATACTAAGGTCTGCGTGTTATAATGATCCTTAAAGGAGAATACTCATTGGTCAATGTTGGTGGTTGTTAAGACATCAACTCATTTGGAAGTTCATATAAGATAAAAATTAAATACCTACCTTGCCTTTCATGTAAAGATCATATTTTAAAGTACCAAACATTTGATGGAAGAATTATCTTCTTTAGAGAAGAATTACCATGAGTAAATGCAGAAAGACTTATAGAATTAGAAAAAAATCACTAATAAGTCATTGATTAGAAAAATTGTAACTGTAATGAAATAATGGATCAAACCAGCAATCAGCAATGACAGCTAAAACCATTAGATGAAATACAGATGGACAAATTTTATAAGAGATGGAGTGGCTGCCACCTGACCTCTCTTATGCATCTTAGCACCGCTGCAATTAGGAGAGACAAGCATTATGTGCATTCTGATGTAATGCGTCAAGAAGTACCCAGAACCCAGGTGAAAGGCCTATACACCAAAAACTGAAACACTGATGAAAGAAATTGAAGATGACACAAAGAAATGAAAGGATATCCCATTCTCATGGATTAGAACACCCAATATTCTTAAAATGTCTGTACTACACAAAACAAAATACAGGAGTTTAATGCAATCCCTACCAAAATACCAACAATATTTTTCATAGAACTAGAACAAATAATCTTAAATTTGGTATGGAATCACAAAAGACCCTGAATAACCAAAGCAATCTTGAGAAAGAACAAAGCTGGAAATATCACAATCCCAGATTTCAAAATATGCTATAAAACTATAGTAATCAAAACAGTGTTGTCCTGTCACAAAAATGGACACATAGATCAATAGAACAGAATAGAGAGTCAAGAAATCTACACTTATATGGTCAATTGATCTATGACAGATGAGGCAAAAAATTGCAGTGGGAGAAAAGATAGTCTCTTCAACAAATGGTGTTGGGAAAACTGGAAAGCCTTATACAAGAGAATGTAACTGGACCACTTTCTTATACCCTACATAAAAGGAAACTCAAATGTATTAAAACTCTTAAAGTAAACATAGGTATTAACTTCATTAACATCAGCTACAGAAATCTTTTTCTAGCTATGTCTCCTCAGGTCAGGAAAACAAAAGCAAAATTAAACTGTTGGGACTACACCAAAATAAAAAGGTTTTGCACATTGAAGGAAACCATCAACAAAACAAAAAGGCAACCTACTGAATGGGAGAAGTTATTTGCAAATGATTTATGTAATAAGGGGTTAGTATCCAAGATGTATGAGAATTTAAACAACTCAATGCCAAAAAATTTTGTTTAAAACATGGGTAGGGGACCTGAGTATGTACTTTTGCAAAGAAGACATATAGACAGCCAATAGACACATTAAAAGATGCTCAACATCACTCATCATCAGGGAAATGCAAATCCCAATCACAATGAGATATCATCTCACACTTGTCAGAATGGTTAAAATAAAAAAACACATGAGAAAACAAGAGTTGGTGAGGATGTGGACTCATGCACTGTTGGTGGGAATGCAAGCTTGTGCAGCCGCTGTGGAAAATAGTATAGAAGTTACTCAAAAAGTCCACTACTGGGTATTTATCAAAGAAAATAAAAGCACTAATTCAAAAAGATTTGTGCACCCAATGTTTATTGCAGCATTATTTACAATATCTAAGATATGGAAACAACCCAAGTACCTACAGACACATAAATGGATAAAGAAGACATTGTGTGTGTGTGTGTGTGTGTGAGTACATATGGAATATTAATCAGCCATAAAAAGAATAAGATTTGCCATTTGCAACAACATAGATGGATCTAGAGGGTATAATACTAAGTGAAATAAGTCAGTCAGAAAAAGACAAATGCCATATGATTTTTCTCTTACATTGAATTTAAGAAACAAACAAAAATAAATAAAGAAATTAAGAGACAAAAAGCCAGAGTCTTAAATACAGAAAACAAACTGATAGTTACTAGAGGAGAGGTTGGTGAAATAGATGAAGGGGATTAAGAGGACACTTATCTTGATGAGCACTGAGTAACATGTAGACACCCGAAACTAATACAACACTGTATGTTAGCTATACTTCAATTAAAAAAGAAAAACAAAAAGGAATACCTAGAACCACCTATGGAATATTCTTGTCTAAAACCCTGACTCCAAATAAGGCCAAGGGTTTAAATCTAACCACAAGTTTGCAAAATTATGGGGGGGGGGTGCATAGAAGAACATGGTAAACAATACAATGAGAACGAAGAAACTTCCTTTTGGACAAATGATCCAATTTCTTCAACAAATAAATAAAAGGTGAGGCTCTTACAGATTTTAAAAGCTTTAAGAGACATAACAGTCAAGTGCAATGTGTATTCTTATTTGGATTCTAATTTAAACAAACTAACTATAAAAAGACAATTTAGACAATCGGAAAATGTGAACATTGATTACTAAGGAACTATTATCAATTTTGTGGAAAATGACAATGGTGGTGTAATTATATTTTTAAAATCCTCGAGTGATAGAGGTATATAAAGAAATATTCATGGGAATGGCATAGTACTTGAGATTTAATTTAGAACACTCCAACAAAAAGTTGGGGAATGGATTCAAATGAACCAGCTATGATAGAATGTGGATACTTGTTCAAACTAAGTGATAGGTACACAGGGACTCATCACACCATTTCCTCTATTTTTCTCTTTGCACTTTTGTTGTGTTTGAATATTTCCATACAAAAAATGTTTCCAAAAAAAATCTTGGTATTAAAAAGGGCCCTTATAGAAATAAATACCAAAAAACATTTGAAGTGAGACTTAATGTTTTTTTTAAATTTATTTTTGAGAGAGAAAGAGAGAGAGACAGTGTGAGCAGGCGAGGGTCAGAGGGAGGGGGACACAGAATCTGAAGACAGGCTTCAGGCTCTTAGCCAATTGTAAGCACAGAGCCTGATGCTGGGCTTGAACCCATGAACTGTGAGATCGTGACTTGAACCAAAGCCAGATGCTTAACTGACTGAGCCACCCAGGCGTCCCTCAAGTAAAACTTAAATAGTGAGAATAAAGAACTCCTAGCCTCCAAATTCAAGAAAGAAAAAGACTGTGTGTTCTTTGGTCATAGTCCTAAGCTATGAATTAGTGACCTCCAAATTGATCTTAAACTCTTTCCAATCCATTCACGACATCTTTCCTTCAGTTATCATACTCTGCAAGTCAGCTAATCAGAACAGCCTTCGTCTATCAACAAAGCATTCATGGCCCAAGGTCAACCAATCCCCAAACATTTCAATTTCTGAAGGTTTCCCTAGCCTTCAACTTCATGCTTTCCGAAACCTTAGATCAGATCACCAGCTTGCTCTGTTCAGTGGGGCTGTAACCTGTACATATAGTTATTGCAGCAAGTGATAAAGTCAGGTCTTTGTTTCAGAAAAGGAGTACCTTCTTTTGGTAAAAGAATAAACCCATTCAAAACAATTTTTGAATATTGCTAAAATCAGCAAGATCAAGTGTTGGGACCTTGAACCTATGTTTGTAGCCAGCTCAAGTTGCACTAGCCTTATGCAGGCAAATTCTAGAATGAGGCCTAACCATTAAAAGTAAACTCCTGTCTCCCACTTCCCTGAGCAGAGGGAATCAACCCAATTAATAAGACTTGAAAATACTGAAAAAGGGTTGGGGAAAACTTTCATGAGATGCCCTTAAGTATAATTTGTTCACCTTCCATCCTGGAACACACTGATAACCAATAAATGTTTTCAAATGGGCATTTGCTTTTATGTACTTTTAAGTAGATTTCAATGTGTCTATCATAAAAGGAAAAAAAGGGTCAGGCCACTCTCTTAAAATGTGCATTTCACCTGTAATTTTATACCAAGTGAATAAAAAAAATCATGTTCCAAACGACTTTATCTGATGTATTCCTGAATGAGATCTATAGTTTATAGAAGTACATGTATAAATGTTGTATAAATTCCTCCAAAGGAATTATTCTCTAATCTTTGATCTGAATTCCAATACTTTTCATTTGAGACCTCAAAAGGAGAAGATAATATTAAAACAGATGATGTATATGATGCTTGGATTCATTTATTCAAGATATATTATAAAAGTGTTTTTTTAACTTCTTTTATCTAAGTTATCATTAGTATATTTGTCAGGAGTCAATTTCATCTGTATCTTATCAAACTGTGAAGCGTTTCAACATGGTAAATTAGGAAGTTATCTAGGAATGTCATATGGACTTTGCTGGTGCTTTTTATGTACTAAGAAATGACTTCATAGATTTCTCTGGTGACTTTGACTAAGTCTCTGGTGACTGCCAAACTGATATAAAAACTTACTGCCATCTTGAAATGATCAAATATTAAATACTCATATATATGTAATTTGAGTATGCCATTGAAAAACCAACACTTTGTGAATGAGTCAGTTTAAGAGAAATAATATTTGGGAAACTGTGCTTGAATATCTTTGAAAATTGAGGCATACTTGTGGATAAAGTATTCAGTACTTTCTTCCGTGGTCTAATTTTTGGAAGTTTCTTTAGGAATAACATTTCATGTACTTCCTACCTTTACTAATGTGCCACACTGCTATTCCTTTTTATTCTTAAGTTGTATGTTTCTTGTAACTTGTGGAGTGATAGGTAGAGAATTATAATATCACACAGGTATTATAGGTAATAGTATGGTTACTGAGACAAGGCAATGTTAGTGTCAGTAATAAAGAAAAACCATTTAACAGGATTCCTCTCTTTAAGGATCATAGATCCCTAAAATTTTTAGCTTTAGGGGTCAGAGATTCCCAGAAATAGGAACATTTTTGGAAAGAGAATTTTTAGCCTATCAGATTTTTAAAGTGATTCCTGATTGTACAATCAGATTAAGGCCAAGTATATAAATGCCAACCTTTGAATGGGATCTAAACATTTAGCAGACTATCTGAATATCTTGTCTGTACACACCAAACCAACTGCTATTTAATAACTGAACAAAATTTCTTTTTTTATTTGGATATGCTAAACACTTTCATTATTTTTTTCATTCAAGTATAACTGACATACAACATGATATTCAGTTGAGGTGTGTAACATGATTTTCTATCTGCATACATTGTAAAATGATCATAATAAGTCTAGTTAACATCTGTCATTATACACAATTAAAATTTTTTTCTTGTGATGATATCTATTAAATATTTGCAACTTGCAAGTATGCAATACCGTATCATTAACTGTAGTCTCCATGTTGTACATTATAACCCACTGCTTTATTTCATAACTGGAAGCTTGTATCTTTTGACCTCCTTCTCCCATTTTGCCACCTCCCACCCCTACCTCTGGCAATCACCAATCTGTTCTCTATATTTATGAGTTTGTCTTGCTTTGGTAGTTGTTTGCTTTAGATTCCACATATAAAGAGATCAGTGGTATTTTGAGTATTTTTATTATTATCCTCACTTTCTAGATGAGGAAATTGAGGTATAGAATAGTTAAGTAATTTCTTTCTTTTTTTTTTTTATACTCTACTTATTTTGAGAGAGACAGAGACATCACATATAGGGCAGGAGCAGAGAGAGAGGGAGAGAGAGAATCCCAAGCAGGCTCCATGTGTCGAGCACAGAGCCTGATGTGGGCCTCAAACTCCCAAAACTGTGAGATCACGACCTGAACTGAACCCCAGAGTCCAAGGCTTAACCGACTGAGTCAACCAGGTGCCCCTATTTTTTTTTTTTTTTTTACTTTATCTTATTTTTTCGGTTAAGTAATTTCTGCAAGTTTGAGCTATCTGGGCGACGCAGGGAGTTCTGTTCTGGAACCCATACTTTCTTAATGAGTGTGAGGTTCTATATGCCCAGAGACTAGCTTAACTTCAGGTTAACATTTCAAGATTTAACTCATGAAATTTCTCACAGTTAGAGAAAATTGACCATGATTTCTTTTTAAAAATTTTTTAAATGTTTATTTTTTAGAGAGAGAGACACAGAGGGTGAGTAGGGGACAGTCAGAAAGAGAGGGAGACACAGAATCAGAAGCAGGCTCCAGGCTCTGAGCAAACCGTCAGCACAGAGCCTGACACGGGGCTTGAACCTACGAACTATGAGATCATGACCTGAGTTGAGGTCAGCCACTTAACCAACTGAGCCACCCAGGCGCCTCAAAAATTGACCATGATTTCAACTGAGGCTAATTTCTTGCTTAATATAGCTTTCCTCCTTATATGCTTTCCCATTATATCTATTCATTCAAGTTTAGTAATGTGGTTTACTGGTCTGTTTCCCTTTTGGAACTAGATGTCTCTTTAATACAGGGATCGTGTTTTATGCTTTACTATACCCCTACCAATTAGCAAAAAGCTTTGTGCACAGTAAGTTCTAAATTAATATTTACTGAATAAATGAATTCATTTTATTTCCCTTCTAGGTGTGCATGAAGGAGAATAATCTTTGAAGCTACTGCCTTATCTAGACTTGGAGTTGGTTTTAGATTGTATTTAAATACTGGTCAGTGAGAATCTGGCCAGATCAAGTAAGACAGGGTGTTCCAGAAAATCAGATGCCTACATATAATACCTTAAATAATTTTCCTATCAATGTAATCTGAAAATAATAAGCAAGAGATTATGTATCATGATCCTCAGGTTTTAATTATAAAATAGTAGTTAGTCAATATATGGCTCTAGCCATTATCTGACACCTAACCAGCGGGAGGGGAGGAAAACAAAACAAGCCAACAGAGAATCCACAGCCTTTGCTGTTTCTAGGTGCTCAGAGCAAGAACTTATTTGTAACTTAAGGTTCATGAACTCCCTACAATGGTATGCAAGATTTGGTTGCCTGTATAAGTGAGTATATCTTTGAATACTCAGATTAAAAAGAAAAACTGCTTTGGGGGATCTGAGCGATCTCTCAATAAAACCATACCTTCCCTTGTGCTGCAGTATGAAAACATCTGTATCAGAGTCTCAGTCAGTCAGTTCGGCAGTCGTTGGTGTATTTCCTTCTATTTCTGCTCCTCAAGATCCTGGAGAATGAAGAATGTGTTTTCTTTCATTTTTGTGCTACTAGCACCTGGCAGGATGAAGTCTTATAAATTGAAGGTTTTCAATTAAGAAGAAAGAACATATGGCCTAGAAATTGTAGAAGCTACAGTCTTCTGGAATCTTATAGAATCTTCTGGAAGAGTTTAATCCATTATTATCATGTATATAATTTTCTTAGTACATAAAACAGGTCTAATATCACATATTCTGGAGGGAAAATAGAAAGGCAAATGTTTAGCTCTTTCAGAGACTAATTGTAGGAGTAAATTCTTAAATTATTATTTTTTTCTTTCTGGAGTCATTAGCTTTACATTTCACTTGTGAAAGATAAAAGGCTACATATTTTTTCTGACCAGGTAGTTTTGCCAGTGGTAGGAGAAATGCCTGTCTTTAGAACACCATTGGTAGATCAAGTCTTTTGAGGTCTTCTGAGAATTTCTTCCTAGATTTCCCCAAACTTTGAGTTTTGTTGGGTGTGCTTCTTCGTGGTTCCAGATGAAGCCTACTACTAGAAACTCAGGGGCCAGAAAGCACATGAACTGCATGGACAGGGCAGCACTGGCAATGGAAAGAGAAATAAGAACTTGGGTCTTGGTCTTGTTCAGTTATTAACTCGACAGTGATCTTAAGCATGTCATTCAATCTCCGGTGACCTCCGTTTCATCTGTCTATTAAAGTGAGAGGGCTGGTTTAGACAACCTGAGGCACCTTTTAAGTTCTCCCATCTACACATCTGTAACCCAGTTCATTTCCTCTTCTGAGCAGGGACAGCACTGTTTAGCCTGACAGTCTAGTGAGGAGCAATCCATTTGGATTAAAGTACATGTACTGAATTTCTCTGTATGCACCTCAAACCTATTTCCATCTTTCCCACCCTAATCTTTGTCCCAAGAGGCTGACCTTTACAGACTGCATAACCAGGCTCCATTGCCCTTTGGTTAGGTTCAAACCCAGGTAGGCATTAGCAGAGGATTAGAAGGTAGAAGAAGGAGAGGTCAAGGTCTCTATTTCTGGCCCTCATGGGTGGGAGGCCACTGATCCTGTCAGGGGAATTCTCTATAGATGCAGGTTAAGGAATTGCTTCTGTGTTTGCTTTTTTGGTCTAGGGGTGATAGTGCTTTCTGCTATTGCTACCATGGTTGCTTCTTGATTTCTTGTGGTTGTTTTCCTTTAGTTCTGCCCTCATCTTTTTTTTAAGTTTACTTATTATTTGGAAAGAGAGAGAGAGAGAGAGAGAGAGAGAATGTAAGCAGTGGAGGAGAAGGGGGGAGGGAGAGAGAGAATCCCAACCAGGTTCTGCACTGTCAGCACAGAGCCTGACACGGGGCTCGATACCATGAACCATGAGATACGACTTGAGGCGAAATCAAGAGTCAGCCACTTAACCAACTGAGTCACCCAGGCGTCCTTTGCCCCCATCTCTGTACAGTGGTCACTCATTAAAGTCTTTTTCACCTTTTCCCAATTTGGGAAGGAGGTAGATTGTATCTACATACTTCGTAAAAGAATAGTTCTGAGAATTTTCCAGCAGTAATTTTTTAGTGATCTGATTCAGACATTTGACACAAACGGGAACTTATTAAACACTTTGAAAGAAGTGGATCTTCACAGGGACCTGACAGAAGTTACCTAATCTTTTGAAATGCTGACAATTATGTTATGGGGCAAATAGACACTTTTGACTAGTGTTTCATCTTTCTTAAATATTTCAATGGATTTACCCATAGAAAACAAAAACACTAATTTGGAAAGTATATGTACCCCTATGTTTACAGCAACATTACTTACAATATCTAAGATATGGAAACAGTCCATTGATAGGTGCATGGATAAAGAAGATGTGGTATATATAATGGAATATTACTCAGCCATAAAAAAGAATGAAATTTGTCATTTGCAACAATATGGATGGACCTAGAGGGTATAACACTAAGTCATACAGAGAAAGACAAACATGATATGATTTCACTCACCTGTGGAATTTAAGAAATAAAATGAGCAAACAAACAAAAAACAAAAGAAGAGACAAACAAAAAAACCAGACTGTTAAATATAGACAGAAAACTGGCAGTTTCCAGAAGGAAGGTAGGTCAGGGGGAAGAGCGAAATGGATAAAGGGGATTAATGGGATACTTGTCATGATGAGCACTGAGTAATGTATAGAATTGTTGAATCACTGTATTATACACCTGAGAGTAATATAATATCGCATATTAATTATACTTCAATGAAAAAACAAAGAAAAAAATGTTGCAATGTGAATGGTCCCTAGATTCATTGGCAGTTCCTGGGGACTTTGGTTGGTTTACACTGAATTCAATTTCTTTAATTAGATTACTCTTTTGGAAGGTAGAAAATATATTTTCTAATAAAACAAGTACCCCTAGTATATACTAAAGGACTGAGAAGTCTATATTGTGGTTGACCAGCTGACCAAAAGCATAAATCAAAATAGACTTTTGGAATGTAAATGATACATTTCTCCAAAAGAAATCTGGTAGAACTCACCTTAGTCCAACTCTATGTCCTGGAAAGACTTCAAGGACAAAGTAACAATGAGAGAAGATTCTGAAGACCTTCTGGAACGTTAACACATTGAGCTCTCTTTTGGAATTAAGATTAAAAGCAGAATTAGCAACTAATTTCTCCAAAAGAACAAGAGAAATCTAATTGTTTGCCTTATATATTAAGATTTGAATAAATCTTTTTTTTTTTTTTACTGTTTTTATTTATTTTAGAGTGAGAGAGAGAGACAGCATGAGCAGGAGAGGGTCAGAGAGAGAGGGAGACACAAAATCTGAAGATAGGTTCCAGGCTCTGAGCTAGCTGCCAGCACAGAGTCTGATGCCGGGCTCGAACCCACAAACCGTGGGGTCATCACCTGAGCCGAAGCGTAACCGACTGAGCCATTAGGTGCCCCAAGATTTGAATAAATTTTAAAGGTGGGATAAAAAGGTAGACTGGGGAAGACTGGGGAAGAAAGAAAAGGCTTTCAAAGCAAAAAGAGCAGCACAAGCAAAGGCACTGAGGTATAGAATGGCTTGTCCATTCAGGATCAACAAGACCATTGGTTCTACTGTACAGTTTAAGATGAAGACGTAGCAGGGGACCAGATGAATAAAGGTCTGTATATACCATGCTAAGGATTTTGTCTTTCATCCTATAAACTAGTTACTTACTATTATGAGTTAAATTATGGCTCCCAAAAAAGATTTGTTGTAGTTCTAACCTCTAGACCTGTGAATGTGATCCTATTTAGAAACACAGTCTTTGTAGATATAATCAAGTCAAGATGAGGTCATTAGGTATGCCTTAATTTAATGTGACCTGTGTCCTTAGAGAAAAAGGAGATGCCATATAAAGACAGAGGCAAAGGCTGGAGTGATGCAGCTGGAAGCCAAGGAATGCCGATCACTAACATTTACCACCAGAAGCTACAAAGAAGCAGAGAAGGATACTGCTGAGAGCCTCATGGGGAGATGGCCTTGCTGACACCTTGATTTTGACTTCTAGCTTCCAGAGCTGTGAGAGAATAAATTTCCATTACTTTTTTTTTTTTTTTGAGTTTTATTTATTTTGTGATGGAGACAGTGTAAGTGGGGGAAGGACTGAGAGAGGGGAAAGAGAGAATCCCCAGAGGGCTCCATGTGGCCTGTGCAGAGCCTGACACAGAGCTCGGACACATGAAACTAGGAGATCATGACCTGAGCTGAAACCAAGAGTCAGTCACTTAACCAACTGAGCCATCCAGGTGCCCCTCCACTACTTTAAATCACCTGCTCTGTGGGTACTTTGTTATGGTTGCTCTAGGACACTAATAGACTTCCATTCTGCCTTTAGGGACAAATATTGTTATGTAAATAGGTGAAGTGGCCAATTGTAATAAATAGGGAGGAGAGGCAATAGTGGCAAATGAGAGAACAGTGCTAATCTTTATATTAAAATACATTTTTAAATGTTCATTTATTTATTTTGAGAGAGAGAGAATGAGAGGGAGAGGAGAAGAGAGAGGAGGAGGAGGGAATGAGAGGGAGAGGAGAAGAGAGAGGAGGAGGAGAGATAAAATTCCAAGCAGGCTCCACACTTGGCGCGGAGACTGAAGACAGGCTTGATCTCATGACCCTGAGATCACCACCTGAGCTGAAATCAAGAGTCGGATGCTTAACTGACTGAGCCACCCAGGTGCCCTTAATATATATTTAAATTATTACCTGCAGCAAACAATCTGTGGAGTAAAGTAGACGTACAAACTCTCAGGAGTGTGAGTCTGCTATGTAATGGGAAGAACCCAAAGGGGTTTTCAGCTATAGGCTGATAGGAGTTGTGCATTGCAGAAAAATTGTCCTAATGGAAACGGGGAGAGTCTATTACAAAAGTTAAAAGGAGAATTTGGTAAGAACCAGCTGAAAGATGATACAGATGTAGATTAAGACAAGAACAGTGGATATGGAGGGGGTGGAGCTGTGGGATCAATTGCACTTGGATTTTTAAAGTAAGGAAGTGGGGGAATTGGGTTGGGGGAGTGCTGAATGATGACAGTGTGAATGAGTTAGCTCTAGCCATATATATGCTATATAACAAACCACCCCCAAACCCAATGTCCGAAAACAACAATTATTTATTCTCTTCGATTTGAAGGTTGGTTGTGGCTTGGCTAATCTAAGCGGGGCTTAGGTAGGTGGCTCTGCTTCCAATTGTGGTGGCTGGAAGAGCTCAGCTCTTCACTGAAATGTATCTGTCTGGATGAAATGGTGCTGCTTTGTGTTTCCCTCATTCTCTTCAAACTAGCAAGATAGATGGCATATGGCAGAGGTGTGAGACTGCAAGAAGAAACACACAGCCTCATGAGCAGGCTAAGGAAAGGCACATTAACTGCTCTACCCATTTCCATTGGCCTGAGCAAGTCACATATGTCCAAAGTGGGCAGGGAATTGCACTCCTTCCACAGTGAGGCTGTGACAATGGTATGGATGTGGGAGGGGGGAAGAATTAGGGCCAGTAACTCAATTTGTAATAATCTTTCATCTTGCTAGAATTATTCATATCCCTTTCCTATGTAAATTCACTCATTAGCATCCCGGTACCCCTCAGATCTCATCAAGTCATGGCATCAGGCTCAAAGCCCAAGATTTTGTGATCTATAACAGGCTCAGACATGACTTTTCTTAACTTGGAGACCTGTGAACTAATAGTCAAGTTATCTGCCCCATACATGCCTGACATACAATGGTGAAGACAGGAATGTGGTGACCCAACAAACCCTCCCATTAGAAAAAAGAAAAAAAGGAAAACATAGCACTGGCCTACAGCAGTTTTGAAATCTCACCTGGCAAATGTTAGGTCCTCCCCTAGATAGGAAATGCACCTCAAATAGATCAGGGTCCTTTTCTCTTTATGGATTTTGGTTTCCCATTTCAGGAATTTTGGGGGCCATTTCCAAAGAGGGCTTTAGAAATGTGCCCATTTTATTGGCTAAGTATCTTTCCAAGACTGTTACCTCTCTTATAGGAGGTTAGGGGCCCAGAAATCTCTACAAATTTTGATAAGTTTTGGTTTCTTTTAATCCAGACTGCCAATTCTTTCTTGTAACTCTTTATTCACATGCAGCTAAAAGTACTCATCTCATGATTTTAACTTCCACAAAACTGTGTTGCCTGAATCCATAAGTCCATGGACTCATGTTTATCTTCTAAGTTATCATAGGTAATAGTTTTAGCAAATGCTTTACCACTGCATACAATAGATCACCATTATTTCAGCTTCCTCCTAAAGCCAATGGTACATATAATGAGTTCTTATTGGAGCACTTCTTTCCCAGAACCAACTTCTACATTGGTTAGCTTTTGCTACAGAAACATCACCCTAAATTCAGTGGCTTAAAACGACAATCATTATTCCCCATAGATACAAGATTTGGCCAGCATACGGCAGGTTAAGCTGCACTGGACCAAGCCGTGAGACCATGACTGAGATGTGGATTCAGAACAGGGAGTACCGTTCACCATGATTTGTGAAGAGAGGGAGGAGCAGACTCGGAGGAAAGAAGAAGAGCATCAATCATAATGCCCACGAGACACTCAGGAGGAAGCGAGGCAGGAGACTGGAGTCTAGGAGAATTGTTTTAGCTAGTGGGAGAGACAAAGAAAGTTACAGAGTCATCAGGTTGTGACTAAAAATATGGGGACCGATGAATACCTAAGGTGTTCACATAAAGTGGCAAAAGGCTGTATTATGTCATCTTAGGGTGCACCAACATTTAGGGGGTGCGCCCTAAATGTTGGAAAAGAGGAGAAGCTCACAAAGAAAGCTTTGATGGAATGGTGATGAGGAGAGAAGGGTGTTGCCGAAGGAGAAGTTTCATTGTTGTGGCAGTGACTTACATCACGACAAGTTGCAGAGCGGCCCAGTCATAGGGAAACAGAGAGGAATCTTTTGGATGTGGCAATTAGGAGATCACAGATAGAGAAACCAAATAGTTTATCTTCAAACTAGGACACACTTGAGAGTGAACAGAGGTGCTGTTAATAATTACAGCAGAACAACATGTGTTCTTGAGCAAACAAGGGCATATGGTCACACTAGTCTCTGGGGATCTCTGCCAGACTGTTGGCTTAAGTGGAGTGTGAGCTTGATTGGCCATGAACAGAAGAGCAATATGAGGGTGAGGAAAAGCTGAGACAGCAAGAGTAAATTTCTTTCTAGGAGGTTGCTGGGATGCGGAAGTGAAAAGAGGGGACAATGACAAAACAGCAGGCTTTGTGCAGATGTTTGAATATTCTTCTGACAGAGGTGTCCTCAAACAGCTGCTAGGAAGGTTAAGAAAGTAGAACCAGCTCAATGAGACTACATTGTTTTTTCTTTTAAGCAACACAGGGCACAATCTGTTGCTATCAGAGTAAGTAAGAAGATACTGGACAATGAAAAAGAATAATCACCTAGGCTCAGGTTGGGATATTTTTTCAGCAAGATCAAAATCATCTTCATATACATAGACTTAAAACAGTCTATTGTCAAAACACCTCAGTGTTACAGCAATGTGCACTGTGGAAAACCCAAGGTAAGTAAGTTTATTACGATACAAGTCAGTCCTAAATTGTGCAGAGAATATGAAACTAATTCTGAGTATGATGGATAGCAGGAAGCAGCATAGCACTTCTTCATTCTCTGCCCCTTCCAGCTTTCCCTCCAAGTCACCCCCCCTACCACTGCCAACACGCCCAATCTGCTGTTAAAAATTGTTCTGAAACCAGACTGATGGCATGGGTCCCAGTTTAACAAATGCTCTTTGTTAGCCGCATCAGTTGGCCTGGGAGCTCATGTGAGCAGGCATCAAAAATAATTTCATGATAATCTAGGTTGAGTTTTCTCTTTCCCACCAGTGCCAGACAGAGAGAGAGTGCCAGTTCCATTGACTTCGGGAGCCAGAGTAGGGCATAGAAGTGGGCTTTATCTGTGTAGTCATGTTTCTTTGACTGGGCTCTGTGGGGAGAAAACAAAATCCCCAGCTCTCGGGCAACATAGTGAATGATTCTGAGAGCCTTCCTTGATCTCAAATCCTATCAGCACATTGGTGCACATTTGGGTTCTTTTTTTAGAATGCTTTCAGGTCGCTAGCAACTAATAGAATAACGTTACATTTTGGCTAAGCAGAATGTGAGAAGCCCAGTTATGCTCGAAAAAGAATCTTTTCTTTTAGGACATAAAAGACAACTGACTTCACAATTGACCGTGTGAAACCATTTCGTCCATAACAGAGTCTCAAAGATGGGGGCTAATTTACTTTAAATGTTTCTTAATTCCATTGAAATTAAATTGTTAAAAAAGTAAGGAAAGAGAGCTTTAAAGGCAAATATGTAAAACATAAATTGCTTCCTCATATCATGGCAGATTGCAGACCGTTGTTCCCATTCTTTTTGAATGAGGAGTGGAACATGATCATCAGCTCTGGGTTCTCTGCATCAGCTTGGATTCACTGAATAACACAAAGGCTAAGTTAGAGCTGCCTTCGAAGTCCCCAGCTCCACCTTCTGCTAGCTGTGTTACTTTGGGAAGTTAGTTAAGCTGTCTGTGTTCTATTTTTCCTCCTCTATAATAGGGAGATGTCATAATGGCCACCTTACAGACCTCTGTTCTAAATATTAAATGAGGCTGTGTTTATAAAGCTCCTGGTACAGGATACTTTACATAATAATACAAAACGCTCAATAAATGTTAACTATATCATTGTTTCTCTTGTGATGGGCCCTCACTGAGAAGCTCCAGAAAAGAACTTCAGGAACACTCTAGAAAATCCTAGAATTTAAACTATTGTCACCTCCAAACCTCAGGTCTGATCAATGGGGCATGTACATATTCAAGTTCAGGGAGTGCCCAGCATGAGGGATATAGAAAGCCTAACTCAGAATAGAGCTTTGGCCTCAGCCCAGCACAGGACTGCCCCTGAGCAATATTGGGATTTGAGTCCTGCATGCTCCTTAGGTTGGAACTCCTCAAGTTATTGGCCTACTTATCCCTCCATAGCCCGTAAACCATGTGCTTTCTTGAGTCTTGGCTATATCAGAACTGTGATCACTGAGGCCTGGTGTTTTGACCTCTAAGCTCTGGCCTGCAGATTATCTCACAAAAATGCTTATGGGTGACCTGCCATACATGCCACGTGAGAGACCCTCCTCTACTAGGTGGGGAATAAGAACAGGACACTTTATCACTAATGATAAGGGATCATGAGGCATATTGTAACTGAGTGATAAACAAACGTCATCCTCTGTAAACCGATCTTGAGAGTAGTAGGGTTCACTGGGCTACTTTAATGCGGTGTTTCTGTGTCAAGCTTTCTTAAAACATAGTAGATATAGAATGAAAACAGAAAAGTCAGTCTCAGTCTAACTATTATGATTTAGGATTTTTTGTAGAACTATTTATTGTAAAAGATAATCCTAGATGCTTTCTTTTTTTCTTTTAAACAGTCTTAAATTATTATAGTTGAAGAGGAGATTGTGTAAAGAGAAGACTTTCTTTGTATATTCAAAAGAACAAACACATTACACTTTACTGGAACTCCTAAAAGGAGAAGTAATATTGACGACTGCTATTCTACCATCCAGGAGCATGTATTGTAGTGCTTAAAAAGTCACTTTTTAAAAAAAAAGTTTTATTTATTTTTGAGACAGAGACAGAGCATGAGTGGGGAGGGGAAGAGATAGAGGGAGACACAGAATCAGAAGCTGGCTCCAGGCTCTGAGCTGTCAGCACAGAGCCCAACGCAGGGCTCAAACCCACAAATGTGAGATCATGAACTGAGCCGAAGTCGGAGGCTTAACTGACTGAACCACCTAGGCGCCCCAAAAGTCACTTTTTAGAAAAAAGTGTATTTATTTGTTTTGAGAGAGAGAGAGTGTGCACGTGTAAGTGGGGGGAGGGACAGAGAAGTAGAGAGAGAATGTTAAGCAGGCTCTGTACTGTCAATAAGGAGCCAGACACGGGGGCTGATCCCATGAACCGTGAGATCATAACCTGAGCCAAAATCAAGACTCTGATGCTTACTTCAACTCTAAATCACCAGGTGCCCTCAAAAGTCTCTTTTAAAGTGTGAAATACCAGTTTTATAAGACATCCTGAAAGTTTTAAGACATGTTTATATCCCTTTATCCAGAAATTTCAATTCTGGGGAGTTATTCTATTTGTTAAGAACTTCTCTGAGCATTTGAGATATCAAAGAAAAATGACATTTATTACTGTTCTCTCTGAGCTGACATTCCAGTAGGTGGGCACAGACAAAAAAAACAATGGACATAATGAATAAGTAAATTACAGAGTATGTTTGAGGAATTAGTGCTACGAGAAAAAAAAAGAGTAAAGAAGATCAGGGGGATCAGTAACGTGGAGATGTCAAGGAGCAGTTACAGTGTAAGTAAAGATCTTATACTGTAACATCATTTTTAATGGCTGCATAGTACTCCATTATTTGGAAACACCATAATTTGTTGACCAATTTAGTTTATTCCCAATTCATTGTTATAAATAAATAAAGCTCCAACAGGAGCGGTTAAGCATCTGACTTGGCTCCGGTCATGATCTCAAGGTCCAACGTGGCTCAGGTGATAATCTTGTGGTCTGTGGGTTTGAGCCCTGCTTTGGGCTCTGTGCTGACAGCTCAGATCCTGGAGACTGCTTCAGATTCTGTGTCTCCCTCTCTCTGCCCCTCCCCACTTGCACTTTGTTTCTCTCTCTCGCTCAAAAATAAATAAACATAAAAAAAACTTAAAAATAAAACCCCAACAAACATTTTTATATGTATGTATGTGTCTAAATACCTGTCTGATTATTTTCTTAAAATTAATTTCTGAAATTAAATTATGAAGTCAAATACTGTAAGCAGATTTCAGGCTTATAGAAAGTCTGAGCCAACGTACACTTCTTCTGGCACTAACACTTTTTACTGCGTTTCATCATCAAAAAGTTATATCAACTAAATTTACATACATTCTAAGATGGCAAATGAGTAACAAAAATGACTGTATTTGATGTAGCACTTGTTAGATTATACACATACTCAATGTTAATTTATTAGCATTTTGACAGATTACTTTTTTAAATATGATGTTATGTGTGTTCTTTGCTTCCTGCTTCACACTTTTCTGTATTTTCTAGGTTTTCTACAGTCAATGCGAATTTCTTTTGCCTAATAGCTTTTGTTTTTGCTACTAATATAGATAGGGGTGCCTGGGTGGCTCAGTCATTTAAACTTCTGATTCTTGATATCAACCTTCGTCATGATCTCGAGATCATGACAGCAAATCCCGGCTGGGGGTTCTCTCTCTTTCCATATCTTCCTCAGCCCCACCCCCTCCTCTTTCTCTCTCTCTCTAAACTAAATAAACAAACATTAAAAGAAAACTAAAGATAAATCGATTTTCAGTAAATAAATAACATAGGGAAACTTAGTCATGGTTTATTTCAGTTTCCCAGCTCAGCAAGTACTATTTCTTCATTTCTTGTCAACCTTCTAAAAATGGTTAAAGTATCTTAAAACTCAAACTAACCACACTTTCTGTCCTTCTGGCCCGACTGCTTCGTTGTTTGTGTACAATCCATCAGAATAAGGCCCATGCCTCTTCTGCTCTGTGACTTGCTCTTAAGATCTAGACATCAGTTTTCCTAAAAGACTGGGCTTAATTCCATTTAAGATCTGCTGCTTCAGAGGGGGTATTTTGCTGGGTGGTCCTACTTCTAAGTCTGCCTGAAGAAGTGGCTCATCCTTTTACTCAAAAACATTATTTTTGAGAGGATCAATCCTGTCCAAAATGACCAAGTCAAGTATCTATTTATTCAGGCAAAAAATATTTCTTGATAGACTGTTCTAAGTGCTGGGGATACAAAAGTGAATCAAACAGACAAAAAAAAAAAAAATCCTGCCTTTTGGAGTTTCTATCCTAGTGGGAGAGACCAAGCAATAAACAAGGTTAATAAGCATATCACTGGCAGACTAGATCATGATATGTGCTAAGAGGAAAGAGTGAGGCAGGAAAGGGGCATCTGGAATACTGGAGGTGGAGGAGATGTGGAGTTTGACATGGGGTGTCCCGGCGAGGCAGCCTCACTGAGAAACTGCGATGTCTTCAGTTTCCTGCTGTGACCTTGAAACATTTTGACATCAGAACGACAGGGTTGCCAGAGTCCAGCTAATATAACCAGAGAAGTCCACTTGGGGTCCGGCCTTCTTCTGTTAAGACACTTGGGAGCTGAATCCAGGGGTGGGTAATTAACAAACAGGAGAAGGCAGCTGCAAGTATGGCTAGGAAGCTGGAGAGGAAAAGCCGTGAGATAATAAAAAAATTTCCCAGAAGCAGGGAGCAAGGTCATGGACACCTCTTGTTTTAAGTTGATTTGCCTCCCCTTTGCCTGTGCTTTGTAGTTCTTTGGCTTTGCTCCAGCTGCATTCAAGACACCCTCCAAAACAAATAACCAAGGCTCCTACAAGTTTAGAAAATGTACAAGGTAAGAACGTTTCATCGACAGGAGATTTTGAGCCCTTGTAGCCCTCACTTATTGGCAAGTACTATGATTTTTTTTAAACCTTGAAAACAAATAATGCTTTAAAGTGGCAGCACGTTTTATGTGTAGAGAATACATGTTAATGTAGAAGAACCCGTAGCATTAGGAGCACTCCTTTCTTATGGGTAATTTACAAATCCTAACCTCCACACAAGCCCTGTCTTTAGCAAATGTGATCATTTCTTTCCATTCTCACTTAAATATGTGGTTGGTGCAGTGCTCACAGCTTGTTGTCTGAGTTCTTTGTGAAACAATTATATCTGTTATACCAACATTGAAGATTCATGATGCAATGCAGGGAAAGGATAAAGATGGCTTAATAGTAAATATGAAATATATGCTTTTTGGATAGTACAAAGGTATTTTTTACCCAAAAGCCCAAAAGATTTTAAGCTTTGAATTATGGTCAAGTTTCTATTTCCTAATGTAAGGGCAACAAGGTGTGAAGTGTCCAAACTAGCAAATAATCCCCAAATCATGTTTACTGGCTCTTAGATATATTTTGTATGAATGTTATTATGTCTGATGTCCAGCTTTAAGAAGTCCAATAAAATGGAGCCAAATTATGACTTAGGATGCTGGCAGGGTCTACAGTCCATTTCTTTGTTTTGATTCTATCTCAATCTCTACTTGTAAAGAATGCTCTGTTACCAAGACTTTGTGTTTTCATAAATTTTTTAAACGTTTCATTTATTTCTGAGAGAGCACAAGCTGGCAGGGACGGGCAGAGAGAGGGAGACAGAGGATCCAAAGTGGGCTCCATGCTGACTAGCAGGTCTGATCTGGGGCTTGAACTCACAAACCAGGAGATCATGACCTGAACCAAATTTGGATGCTTAACCAACTGAGCCACCCAGGTGCCCCAAGACTTTGTAGCTACTTCAGCTAGGTTTTTCTCCAGCGTTCCCTGAAGAGTAAACGTGCCCGAAATATTAGAAGTACTCCATAAATGTTGAATGGCTTAGGTGGGCTGAAATCTAACGAGTTGAATTATAGTAAACATAGCATTGGGATAAAGGGAGGAACTAGCTAGAAATAGTATTAACTCTTGATAGAAAGAAATGTGTGTCACCCTTTTCAGGAAAACAAGTGATCAAATTCTCCTGCACCACCCTGACATTATCACCCGTTTAACCAAAGCTGGTATATAACACTAGCTGTATGAGGAGACAGGGAAGAGAGACTCAGGGAAGAACTCTGAGCTGTGGTTTTTATTCTAAACTAAAATATTTAAAGAGAATGTCTATAGTTATTAGAGATTGGGTTGGGAACCTGGTCATTTAAACCGTTGTGATCCTTTCTTTTTTGGCTAGTGTAGATGGCCACGGGGAGCACTTGGGTGGGGCCTCTGGTGGCATTCGCGGATGGATCCCTGCCATTGTTCCATGGACAGAACAAAAAGGCAACCTGATTCAGATCAAATACAAAGTGGTGTGGGCTCTGGCACCAGCCATCAGCCAGAATTATTCAAGGTCTAGTACATGGAATGACCTATTTAAAACTTTTTGAAAAAGTTTTTGCTTTTGAAACTCCTTGCCCTTGCTGATTCCAACCTGCACCGGAAACCCCAGGGCTTCAGTAAAGACCACTTTAGAAATGGTCTTTGAGGGACTTCAAGCTATCCTGAAGTTCCTGTGTCTATAACGCTTGTTTTTCTCTCTGCTTTCACCCACGTTGGTGGCTGGAATGGGCACCAAGGTACCAAGAAATTTTTCGGCTCTCTGAATGTTTTTTCTTTTTTTTGAGGGCACCTCTCTTAGATCACACCTTCTCTCAAGTTGCACGTGACAGGGTAAATCTTTTGCGTCAAGCCCAAACTTGGTAACTTAAGTGAATACATTTAGTTTTATGTAGATTCTGGTCTTCTATCCAGAAATCAGTAGGAAGGTTTGTCTAGCAGAGCTTATAAGTGTCAGGTCATTGCTGGCCATTCTGCTGGGATAATAAATAGGGTAAAGGGTTGACAACTTGACCTTATTCAAGTTTCATTGGGAGCAGAGGAATACAGGCTCAGAAAGTAAAGCTTAAAAGCACACCATTTCTGATTGTCCTGGAGAGACAGAAAAATACTCTTATCTATATTTTCCTTTTCCATTTTAAACTTCTTTAAAATGCGTGTGAATACGTATGTATATGTGTATTTATGTGCATGTGTATATATGTCTGTCTGTGTCTATATTTATGTAAAGAAAACTTCACATGAGTTTGAAGCTGAGGAATACTCAGCTGTTCCCAACTGTTTTTATATTTAGTCAATGTGCTGAGAAAACTTTTCCCCATCTCCATCTGTCCAGGTCCTATACAGCCTTTAATTTATGATAAATAAGATTCTCCATAAAAATGTATTGTTCCCCATAGGAAAAAAAAGTGTATGTCTTTGTGTGTGAATGTGTACATGTATATGTGTGTATAAATTTGAACTGGCACAGAAACTTTTTGGCACCTATCACTTTCTCTCTGATGTACTTGCTCTGTGCACATCACTCCTTGGTGAATTCCAAGTTTTGTATGTTATTCTTCTGTATACCCTATGGTACCTGTGTCTGTCTTATACAGAATAAGCATACAATGCGTAAAAGACTTCATTGTGTGTGAAGTTGTAGGTAGCAGCTGCAGCAACAGCTGTTCAGTGTGGTGGACTGTTGTGTGACCAGCTTAAGCTGTGTTCTTTCTGATTCAGCTATCCCAAATGATTGGTTGCTAACTGTGGCAGTACATTAGTGTGACTTAAAATAACAACAGGGGCACCTGGGTGACTCGGTTAAGCGTCTGACTTTGGCTCAGGTCATGATCTCACGGTTTGTGGGTTTGATCCCCATGTCAGGCTCTGTGCTAATACTCGGAGGCTGGAACCTGCTTCAGACTCTGTGTCTCCCTCTCTCTCTGCCCCTCTCTCATCTGTCTGTTTTTCTGTCTCAAAAATAAACATTAAACAGCAACAAAACTGTGTCCAATTGCTACCCCTGACCTGGGCTTTGTGTCACAAACATGTAAATGGCCGAATGAACAAATAAGTGGTTCTAACATACAACTGAGGGTATGAAACTCGGCATTACAGAATTGGTCTCTAGGGAAGCCTGGGTGGCTCAGTCAGCTAGGCAACCGACTTCGGCTCTGCTCATGATCTCAAGGTTTGTGAGTTCAAGCCCCGTGTCCGGCTCTGGGCTGACATCTTGGAGCCTGAAGCCTGCCTTGGATTCTGGGTCTCCCTCTCTCTCTGCCCTCCCCTGTTCATGCTCTGTCTCTCTGTCTCTCAAAAATAAATAAATGTTAAAAAAATTTAAAAAAAAGAATTGGTCTCTAGAAGCACCTCTCAAACATTTATACACATGGGAGTCACCTGGGATTAAGCTGGAGACTCTGGTACAGTAGTTCTGAGATGGAGATGGACCGGAAGTCTATGTTACTAACAAACTCCCAGGTGGTGCTTGTCCTCCTGGTCTGTAGACCAGATGGCCCGTCCCCTGAAAATTATGCTTTAGTAGTCTGAAGATAGAGCAGGTGAACTGATATTTTTAACAAGCACTGTAGGTGATTCCTATTATTGGACACATTTTGAAAATGCTGGATTTTAGCAACGTTTTGTGACATTAGGTGTTCCTTAAAAATCACCAGTTTGCTCTGCTGAGGCAGTGCATCCCTCTTCTGTAGGGCTCAGGTCAGGGAAAGGGCCAGGACAGTTACCACGCAGAAGTCATTTACATGTGCGTCCAAGGTTGAAAATCCAGGAAGTGACAACAGTGCTTCCTGTACCACTAGAAGTGTCCTGGGGTGACACAAAGTGTTAGTGGGGTCTGCAGAGAGAAAAGATCATTGGCACCTGGGAAATGATTAGCCTTGCCATGGCAAATTGTCACATTCTGTTTCAATACCTGTTCTTCATCAGTATAATTTCATGCGCAAACATTCCACTGAAGTTTTAACAGAAGAAGTTTGTTGTACCTTTGTCAATTCATTTATCTGCTTATTTTCCAATTCTCTCTCCTCTTGGTTATACAAATAAAACCCAGAATGATCGAAAAGGGTTGGCCTGTCTAATTGCCTTCTGCTATGAAAAGGGACTCATTGTCCTTTGATCAGTTATAATGTTAAATTTCCCAACATGATAAAAATACAATTTTTCACCAGGGAAAGGATTATTGACATTTAGTTACGATTCTCCAAGGTACAACCAAGAACACTGGAATGTCCAATTGTTGAATCTTACATTTGTTTGACATTTGTGTTTATAATCTGATAGCCCAAATTTGGTTCTGGTTCAAACAAACTTCCCAACAATGACAGGTAGTCAACAACATGGTGGTCATGGTCTTTCAAAATGGGAAGTTTTCTTACATAGGTGATGCTTAATTGGAAGCTCGGACACCATCCTTCTGAGATTCAGGTAGAGTTTATCTGTGGTCTCTAAACCTGGCCTTTCATGAAAACTGCATGGAGTACTAGGAATATACATTTCCTTAATATATAGAGCTACTGACTCAGATTTTTCAAATGGAGTCAATAAATTGAAATTTTTTCAAATGATCCCAAACCCATTGGTAATCTGCTCTCCAGAAAACATTAGGGACTAAACCGTGGAACATCCTTTAGACTCTAGGGTTCTAGGATGCCCTGAATGCTTTCATATAGGTGTGATATGTGCTTTATCAACTAGAGAGTATAATGTGAAAATAAGGCATTGTTAGTAATCCCCCCAAACCCTCATGTTTTCACCATGTGTCTATGAGGGGCTGAACTTAACAACCAAAGAGGAGAAAACAAGATGGAGTCTAAAGAAAAGCACTCCTGTGAGTGGCAAGGCTGTATTTACATTGCTGTGGACATAGGGACAAGAAATCCACAGCAAGGCTTGAAGGATGCGTAGGTATGAGGTGTTAGAGGAAGATGCTAAGTCAGAATTGGGGCAAAGGCAGGGACATGAATCAGGAAAAGAAGTTGGGCAGACACCAGGGAGGGGGGACACCCATCTCAGACAACAGAATGAGCTGGGAGACTCAAACCTGATAAACAAAAATCAGGAGACCCATAGGGGACCCACAGAAGCTTGAGGTGCAGGGTGAACACGAGAACTTCTCAAAGTACCAGAATGAGGCACTTTGATTACAGAGGCAATACTTCCTCAGGGTGGGTTCTTCTCCCTAAATGCAGTTGGTTGGAGTCAAGGCAGAGTCTGCCAGAGAGGGCATCCCAGCCAGAGGAAAAGTAGCCACAGGCAGGTTAATTCTGAAACAGGCAGATCCTGCTCACCAGAAAGGTCCACAAGTCTAGCATCTCTTTATGTCTGTAGGGTGTAAAACTCACACCCTGAAAGATTTGTGAAGAATCTGAGTTCCTAAGCAAAATGTGCCATGGGCTGGAGTTGCTACCTTTGGGCAAGCAAGCTATGTGACCTTGAGCTAACGGCACGCCCTTGAGCAAACTGCTTCCTCTGTTCAGGTTCAATTTCCTCTTCTTTAAGGTGACCTCCAGGGTCTCTAAAATTCTAGGCATGTCAGCAGTGACGCTGCAGATGACATTTCACACCCAGATGTGGGCTCTGACAGTGTTATCTCCACACTCTGGTCAGAGGCAGTGTGCCTGGCATCCAGCCAGCCTGAACAAAGAGAGCAAGGCTGACACCTCCCTAGAAGTCAAGCAGCCTGGTCAAAGAGGTGTGGACTACTGACGTCTCACAGTGACATATTGCTCGCTGGCATATAGGCTACAAATAGCCCATCAACCATGCCGCTATCACAGCAACAGCATGGACTCTTCTTTCTTAATAAATAGGTTACATGGAAAAAGCACACACCCTACTTTTAGCTTTGCCAGTTTATAACCTTAAACTTTCTGGGCCTCCATTTCTTAGTAGGTTGAGCTTTATCAAATTGACAATGTTTGTCTCTTCATCTACAAAACCAACAATTCCACATGGTTCAATTCAATATAAAAAAATGAGCAGCCTCGATCAGCAGAACCATAGAGAAGCTTCATTTCTGTTTTGATTTCTAATACATATTTATTGAATTTCTACACTGGGTCAAACCCCATATCAGGTTCTGCATGCACAGTGGTGAACAAAATAGTCTCAATAACTAATCTCACAGAGTTTACCATCTACCGGAGTGCAGCACCAAATTTAAGTCTGATGATTTAAATGCTCCTAAAGCAACATAGAAGTTGCACGTTCATGGGTGAGAGAGAAACCTGCCACCTCGGGAAGAATTAGAAAACTTTGTTCAGTCTCTACTGAAAAGATAATTAAAACCCTTATCTCAATATACAGTTCAGAGAAGAATTCGAGAATGAGCAAGCAACACCCTTGATGAACTTATTCAAGGGCTGAGATAATGAGACATCTTTATAATTCAGACATCTGAGGGAATGAAGGGTACAGATGTTATATTTTAGTCACCTTATAACATGGTCAATCATGCAAATATGAGCCAATTATCACATTGTAAAACATGTGCCATGTACAACAGGAAGTATTTTAAGGTCTGTTGAAGTTCATATTGCTTTTAAAGCATAACAAATTTAAGCAAAAAAATGTACTTTTCATATTGACAGATCCAACATAATGTCAGTAAAAAAAACTGCAGGAATTGCCTTTTATAGAAACTTAATGAAATGAGCTTAACTAGTCATTTGCCAATAGCATCCTGTAAAAACTGTTGATTAATGGCATAGAAATACTCAGTTTTCTTGAGCCATGGTCTTTATACTTCAGAATTTTCAGAGTAATTTGTAATGATATAGAGAGTGGATACATTTTAGGTTTTATAGGTTGAATCTCATGAAATAGAAGGTTTTCAACTATTTTTAACCTGTAAAAATCAATGATGTCAAATGGGTCCACCTAATAACTAGTATGAAAGTTCACTGGCTGTTTGTAGAGAGGAGAGGATTCCAGATGAGAATCCCTAGGGTCAATAAGAAAATCTCACTCATGCAAGAGCTTTTAAATTTATGATGAATATATCAGATGTTGCTAATGTATTGCTAATAGTTTTTAATAAGCTGAGTGAGCTCAATTAGCAATGCTAGATCACAATATGTTAACAACTTCTGAGCTGAACATGAAATTAAAAGTTCAGTTTTAGACTTGAGATGCAAAAAAGAATAAATTTTACTCTTCTGAAACTCACTGAATGTCTGAAAGAAAGATGCACCAAACTGTGTGTTCTACTGTTGTTTCTCAAATCACTGAAAAATTTCACTGTGTTGCAGGATACATCTGAATATTTTTTCTGCCACAAATGAGCATATAAAATAGATGAAAGTTCTATACATTGACAGCATCTAAATTACACATGAATGATAGCAGAACACTACTTGCAACTGAAAGTAACGGAAAGCCCAAAGAAAGGTATCTTAAATTATAAGGACCATATCTCTTTTCATGTAAGTGAAATTCTGAATGTCTTCACATTGTCAACATGGACCCAGGTACCCTTGCTCCTTTAAGTTTTGTTCAGGTCCTTGGGCTGGGGAGCCCATGGTTGCAATGGCTCCCTAGTTCAGGAGCTTGCTGAAGTCTTTTCTTGGATACCCTTCAGGGACTTCCCCCCATGACTTAACTGTTTGGAAGTACTTCAGTGTCACTTGATTTATTTGAGATTTGTCAACTTCACCTTTGAGAGTGAAGATAATCCCAGCCTCTGTAGAAGAACCTGACACTTTACAGGAGGGTGAGCAAAACAGAGGTTCTGTTTGCAAGGAAGAAATGGAAGAATGCATGTGAGGGAAGGAGCCAAGACTGTAGGTCTGAGTGCCAACGTCAATAATAAATCACAGAGCACCATAAAAAAAAGGTTACAAGTGGATTAAAATCACCCTGCTTTGGATTTTCCATAACTCGCCATCTCTGGATTAAAATCGAATTTCAGTTGGAATCCAGGTCACTCTGTGCTCTTACTTTATGGAGCAAATATGTACCTCCCACATTCACTTGTAACCATAAACTGAATTCTTGAAAAATTAATCTAATTTTCCCATTGATTTATTCTATAAAAAGTCTATCCCACTTTTTCCTGTAGTCTTTTTTTTTAAAATGTTTATTTATTTGTTTTGAGAGAGAGACAGAGACAGAGAGAGTGCACAAGTGGGGCAGGGGCAGAGAGAGAGAGAGAATCCGAAGCAGGCTCCAAACTCTCAGCGTGAAGCCTGACTCATGAACGGAAGATCAAGACCAAGCCAAAATCAAGAGTTAGATGCTCAACTGACTGAGCCACACAGGTGCCCCTCTCTCCTGTAGTTGTAGCTTGAAACAATCTGTGAGCACATAATTAAGAAACTATTGTGCAATATGACGATCCGTCCTTCTGGAAATGGTCCTAACTGCAAGCACTCTTCCCGAGCCACCATCCATCTTCCTTTAGTTCATCCAAACTCCGCAGATATGTCATGTGTCTGACTCCACACTTACTGCTCCTATCCCTTGACTCCCATTGTCTTTTTTGCTGAGCCTGGAGGAGGTCTGGTAGACCTTGTTGCAATGGCACATTGACCTTCCATATTGTACCACCTAAAGCAACAAGAAAGTTCAGGCTGCACAAGCACGAGAGCAATCAGAGGCTTATTCACATCCGCACAGTTTGTCTGAATGGTTTTGGTTTTATTAAAGTAGTTTTGTGCTCCAGTTTATCACCTTGATGAATTAGAAATCCATAAACCAAGTAAACCAGAGGTTTGCATGCATAGTCACAACAGAACAGAGCTTCCCAATTAAATAGTAAAGCCTGGTGAACCAAAAGCAGCCTCGTGCTCTCACAGCTAGTGGGGATGGGGGAGGGGGGACTTATAGTAGTGGAGTTTGGGAAATAACCAACTAATAACTTTTGCATTACTGGGAAGAGGGTTAGATGACAATCAGGAAGGTATAAAGACTCCTGCATTTTTTAGGAGGCAGAGTGCATTTGCCTTGGAATCTCCATGGTCTCAGCATGTTAGTAGCAAATAGATTATTAGTCAACAATGGATACTGAGTTCAATAACATATGTTTAGATTTTAAGTCTGATTTTATTTATTTATTTATTTGTTTATTTAAAAGCTGTTTCTTTTTTTAAATGTTTATTTGTTCATTTTTGAGAGAGAGAAAGAGAGAGAGAGAGAGAGAGAGAGAGAGAGAGAGAGAGCGAGCAGGGGAGGGGCAGAGAAAGGGAGACAGAGAATCCCCTGCATTGTTAATATAGAGCCTGATGCAGGGCTCAATCTCATGAACCGTGAGATCACCAACCAACTGAGCCTCTAGGTGCCCCAAGACTGGATTTTAATCACAAGACCTAAGAACCCTCTGCAATGAACATATCACCTGCAATTAAAGCAAGTGGCTGTAAGATGGGGACTCACATCAAGAGAGGGAATGGACTACTGTGGACAGACACTAAGGCAGACCCACGGGCAAAAAAACACTGGATGTTGACATAAGAAAAGAAGGTGGCACAGGTTTAGGTTGGACCTTTCTTTACCCATTCTGCAGAGTTAATCGTTAATAAGTAGGGTAGAGCTACACCTTTATACTATCTGTGGTTACTTAGTAAATGGTACATAGTTCATTCTGTATATGGGTCACTTCTAAGCTATGTATGTGTGTATGTGTGTTTTCATTGCAAATTCTCAAGTTTAAAAACTATAGCAAAATAAAGCCAAAACAACTCCTTCAGGATTGCTGAAATGGGTTAACCCAAATGATTTTTGTAGTTTTGCACCTGGACCCTGGTCACCAATAAAATATCTGACATTAAATGGGGGCATATATAGGACCTGCTTTCATTTGTTTCTGCCATGAGGTAACATGTACAAATTTATAAACTGACCAAAAGGGGTCTACAGAGAGGGAGCGTGCTTTTAAGGATTATTTTTTTAATTTATTTATTTAAAAAATTTTAATGTTTATTTATTTTTGAGAGAGAGACCGAGTGAGAGGAGAGGGGCAGAGACAGACAGAGACACAGATTCTGAAGCAGGTTCCAGGTAAATGGTATTTTTCTTATATGAAGAGTTGGCACCAATTAGCAAGGAAAAGATAAACCACCCAAGGGACAAAGGGTATGTACAACAATTCTCAAAAAAAAAAAAGTAGAAGAAGTAGAAGTAGAAGAAGAAGAAGAAGAAGAAGAAGAAGAAGAAGAAGAAAAATCAGCAAAAATATATTGAATGCTTTCAATCTCAGGACCCACCAATGGAATACAAATTAAAGGGTGACACCATTTTTTTATGTATCAGAGTGTCAAGGACTGAACAGCATTATGGTCCTGAATGTTGGCAAGAATGTGAGGAGATGGGCACGTCATATTCTGTTACCGTGGATCTACTTGTGTACAGACTCCCCTGGGGCATTTTGGTGGTGCCTACCAGAGCCTTAAGCATGCTCAGTCTTTGAAGGAAGAGCACTTCCAGGATTTTATCCTAAGGAAATAATTAGAGAATCATGCATTTTATGTGTCAGTATGCTCTACATAGCGCTATTTGTAACATAAAAAAAAAAGGGACTCACTATGTAACGTTGAAGGTCTATTTAATAAATTTAATAAATGTAATAAGTTTCATCCTGGGATGAAAGAGAATGTTAAACAATAAGCATGTGTTCAGAAACTACTTGGTGCAAATGTGTACATTATGTGAAGTAAAAAGGACCTTTCATGGCAGACAGAGAGGAGGGGGGCAGAAAGGGTTTGGGCGTCAGATTAAATGGGTTTGAATTCCAACCATTTCACTGATTATTGAGGTAACTTAGAAAAACTACTTAACCTTTCTGAACCTCAGTTTCCTTGTTATAAAAAGGGAATAATACATATCTCACAGGACTGCTGTAAGATTTAATTAAGACAATGTACCTAAAGCAGCTTTGCCAAGAACCTGATGCACAAAAAAACTTTCAATAAATAATGCTCTTGAAACCACCCAAATATCAACCCTCAAAGCTAATGCCTATGTATAATATGTAAATGAAACCTCATGAATATTGATATTGCTCCATTTATGTTCTTGTCCTCACTTTCTCACATAGAACCTCCCATCTACCTTGAAAAGTACTCTCTCCAATAAATATCTCTAGGAGTCCCCCAAGTACATGCAAATTACTTTGCCATTTATTTTCACCAATCAGCTTCTGCCATATTTTTCTGACTTCAGTTGTTATTTACTGATTTATCTATCCATTCATTCATTTATTCATTCGAATATATCAAGTACATATTATTAAGCAGTTCTATGCTACTCCTATACACTTTGTCCTGGCTCCTGTTTTCTTGGAGCGTTTGGTCTACTGCAGGGACAAGAAAACAGACATATTTACAAATGAATATATACCTTGTATTTTGAATGGGCTGGACTCAGTTGTATGGTGATCCTAAGTTTTCTGCTCATGGTTAAGTTTGGAGATTAAAAAGTTGGTGATGTGTCTCGTGGGCATAGGAGGGAGGCTTGTCCCCATCGTCACCTCTGGGAGGGTCTGGCAGAACAATGTTAGGATCTGGGGGCATTTTCTTTTGGCCAAGTCAGATTCCATTCTCCTATGGATGGCAAGTCTGCTGCCTGCCTTGCCTGGGTTTCAACATTCAGTAGCACACCCCAGCTCTCACCCATATTGGCATCCTTCCAGCTGTTTGCCCAATGCAAAGAATGAACTTCCAGGATTCTTCCAGGATGGAAAAAAGACAGTCACCCAGCTGCATTGAGTGGAGGAGAGGCTCTAGATTTGCATTTTAAACACTTTGAACCAATTTATATTCTAGTTTCACCTTCACGCCACTTCCAGAGGTGCCTGGTGACATCATTATCTGAGCCTTGTGGCTTTTTTGGTGCAATTAAAGTTATCTTTTCTTTCCTCAGAGGGAGTTCAGGGTTCAATGGTCTTTGGCCTTCTAAGTCAGTTACCAGTCATTTTTTTACTTTGTAGCTTGAAAAATTCAGTTGCTATCATCTCTTTTCTTTCTTTCTTTCTTTCCTTCCTTCCTTCCTTCCTTCCATCCTTTCTTTCTCTCTCTCTCTTTCTTTCTTTCTTTTGAAAATTCCCTTCTGTCATCATTTTGGTGTTTTGTGAAGGATGAGAGTATCTAACTAGAAGTTCAGATCTTAAGATTTTTCAAAGTTGGTTGGCAGGGGTTGCTCACAAGTTTTCAGTGTGAGGGATTTTTGTTTGTTCATTTGTACATTTAGTTAGAGTAGATATTCTAGAGCTTTCAGTGTGCCAAGCCACATGGTGTGATATGGCAGGAAAGAAGAAAGACTCTCTTCCCTTTTTGAGTCATACAGTTTTACAGCGATGTGGTGGGACATTTCTTTGGGGCTTAATTTGTAGCTCTCTGTTTACAAAGGATTCTCCAATGAGTCACTGGAAGTTGGGGTCTGAGAGGAAATCTAGGTGACAGAGACTATGAATCTGGCTGATACTATCAGGCTCTTTCTTCCCTTAGAAATCTCCTAGGTTTGTTTCTGTAGTTTCCCAGACATGGCTCGTCATATCCCAATCCCAAGAAAGGACACAAGTTGGGATTCCCGTTACATTTATGTATTTAGAAGGAGACTTTCAGATCATTTAACCAACTTCTTCATTTTACAAGAAAGCAATCTGAGGTCTAAAAAGTTTTAATGACTTAATTAAAGTCAGATGGCTAAATAAGTAAGTGGTAGCATCTCATGACTGGAGCTATAACTAAGGAAGCCTAACAAAATTGGACAGTTTTTAAGAAAGTGATGTTAAGGAAACAACAAAAAAAAGTTATCTCACTGGGTAAGACATAAAAGGCAACTTTACTTAGCTGATCTTAACTGTGTAAAGGAAATGCCATGGAATGTGACCTTCACATTTTATCCATTTCTCCATCCAACAATGCAATTTTAAGACAAAATAACTCAGATTTGCCAAAGTCTGAAAATTTTGGTTCCTAATACCAGTGGAATGGAGGCTTTCTAAATGTACTAATCCAGGATATTTTTGGTTCCTCAAATCCAGTCCCCATCTCCTCATTCTTTCTGATCTTCCATTGCTACTCCTTTATAGCAACTATTGTTTGTTTGCCTTCTTCTACTCATTTCTCTTTTTCTGGTGATAGCTTTAATTATCACTTTGGGATTCACCTCTGCTCATGTCCAGCCCATATGCTCTAGGGGAGCATGTAACTCTCCCCTGGCCATAGTGGTTGGTTAAGAGGCAGGCATTTGCTTTCAACTCTTACAATCAGAGGATTACTTAGTACTTCCACTAGTCAAAGTAGAGCCAATAAATGAAGGGAGGGAAATACCATGTGACAACTTTATCTGAGTTCCAGAGCAAGCTGTATCTGAAGCCAGAATACTTCTGACTTAAGAAATAATATGAAATAATAAATATTCTCCCTTCTCCCTTTTTTGTTAATCCAGCCTCAAATATGAGCAAAAATGTTTTCTGTCACTTGTGTGGAGGAGGAGAAATGATTTTGCCTCTAGGTTCTTGGCTGAGACCCCTGTAATAGAAGACAGTTTAATAGGGAAAAACCCAGAGGTTTAATAACATGCATAGCTCCTATATACATGGGAAAGACCTAGGAAAACTGAACAACTCTCCAAAATGGCACAAAACACCACCTTCAATAACATCTGCCGGTAAAGACAGATGAAGCCATTGGGCTGGAGTGGGGAGATTGATTTTGGCAGGTAACCAGGAAAACACAGTAAACAAGGGTAAGGTTGTTATTCATATTTAAGTCAGTGCCTTCTCCACTAATAAGAATTTCTAGAGGTTTAGAGTCCTTCTTCTCTTTAGTACAGAGAAGAAGACACTCTTAAAACTGGAGATTTATGAACGCAAACACTTCTTACAAAAGAATAACTTCTCCTAAGTTTTTAGAGCTTTTCCTATATCTGATGTTTCTTAAAAATAATCAGCCTAAAATAATCTTTATGCCAAAGAGACAAATTCTGGGGTGGCAACTTCTGCTCCCCTTTGCTTGCAAACAAAGAAATCTTAACCATTAAATTGTTGGAACAAATATACTTGCATACACTTGTTTCTTCTTTCTTATTTTTTATTGAAAGGGTTTTTAAATTTTTTTTTAAATCTAATAATTTATTTATTTTTTATAATTTACATCCAAGTTAGCACACGGCCCAGTCTTGGGTAGGGAATAGTTATGCTTCTAACATATCAGTAGCCAAACATTTCCCTTTCAAATTTAGATTTTTAAATCTTCAAACCTGTTAAGAAGAAACAGGCCCACAATGGAGTCACTTGTGCTAAGCCCAATAAGACGTAATACCTAACCTAATTACAGTTTCAGCCTTCCCCAGGAATATAATCTTAACCAGTCACTCTGGAATTTTCTGGTCACCACCAATGAGGTAATCTGCCAAAGAGGCCCTTTCCTTGCCCCAAAGGAAGATGAAGTAATCCCCCTAATTGACCCTTTTGTCCCTGAAAGGAAGGTGACCTCACCTGAAACAATTCTTTTTCTTTCTTTTTCTTTTTTCATTAATGACTTCCTTGTCCTGCCTATAAAAACCTTTCCTTTCTGTAGCCCTTTGGAGCTCATTTCTATTACTAGATGGGAGGTTGCCCGATTCATGAATCATCATTCAATAAAGCCAATTAGAACTTTAAATTTTACCTGGTTAAATTTTTTTTAATGTTTATTTATTTTTGAGAGAGAAAGAGACAGAGCATGAGCAGGGGAGGGGCAGAGAGAGAGAGGGGGACACAGAATCCAAAGGAGGTTTCAGGCTCTGAGCTGTCAGCGGGGCTAGAACTCTTGAACCAAAAGATTATGACCTGAGCCGAAGTCGAATACTTAACCAACTGAGCCACCCAGGCGCCTCTTAACTGGTTGAATTTTTTTTATTTAACACAACCCTATTTTACCTATCTCAGGTTGTTTAAAGAACTTCCCAGAGTGACAGAAGGAGTTAATACAATGCTTTGTGAGAATTTTCCAGACTCCTGACAATCTACAAATAGCCAGAGAAGCCATTTGATTACAAAATGAAGAAGAGGTCTCTAAAGTCTATGAGTCTATTAGCTGAACTGTGTACTCAAGAAATATGAAAGACTTCATCAAAATTGAGTATATGTTGTATTTTCAATACACTATATATATATATATTTTATATATATATATATTTTAATGTTTTATTTTTTTGAGAGAGACAGAGACAAAGCACAGCAGGGGAAGGGCAGAGAGAGGGAAAAAGACTCAGAATTCGAACCAGGCTCCAGGCTCTGAGCTCTTAGCACAGAGCTGGATGCTGGGCTCAAATTCACGAGCTGTGAGATCATGACCTAAGCTGAAATCAGACGCATAACCCACTGAGCCACACTGGTGCCCCAAAACATTAGGGTATATTAAATAATACACGCCTGGAGAAGGCCCTCAAGAACTGATTTCCAACATGGGCATTGTCTCATTAAATGAGATCACCTCGAGTTTGGATTAAAGAGATGCAGGTCTTTTACAGTTGCTCTGGCAACCAGGTATGGAACAGAGGCAAGTCCCATGTGTCTCTCCTGAACATCTACAGTGACAGACAGCAAGTGACACAAATGAGCTCCTTTAGGAGCTTTATTCCTTTTATTTATTCAGACACTTAATTTCTATCTTCATCAGAGCATAATTCAAAATATTTCATGAATTGTACTACTTTTATAGAAAGGGAATTAATAGGAGTTAACTGGGTAATTCTTTTCTCCCCAAGGTAGAACCAAGGCAAAGGACTGGAATTTCTTCACTCCTGTGGAGTGTGCGCGGGTCTCCCAGACCAGAGGTATCACACTACCTGGACCTTAAGAGAAATGCAAATTCCTGGGTTCCACCCCCGATGTAGGAAGTCTGAGTTTGGGGAGGGGGAGCAGTCTGTGTTGGAACAAGCTCCCACGGGGTTCTAATGCAGCTAAAACTTGAGGACCACTGTCCTAAAAGCCTGCCATTGGCTCCTCCAAGAAGCAGGTCATTAGCACCTAAGTTCTAAAATACTCATTCGGAGAGAATAGTCTGGGTCTGTTCAGGTGAGTGCAGGTAGATCAACGGAAGTCCCCCCTACAGGTAGACCTCATGATATTTTTTATTTAGACAAGAAGTCAACATCATTCCAGATTTCCTGGAATGAACAGGGATTTTGCTCATGATCAGAGCTTCCAGATTTCAAGTGAACAACATTCTCCCAGAGTTTTCTAGGAAAAAAAGAGAAATCCAAAAATTGGCAGGGGTCAAGAAAGATGGAATCTATTCTTATCACTTCGTCACTAGGTATGTATTGTGGGTTAGTACATATTTACAGCTCTAAGTGATTATTTGTGCTGTAGAAATTACTCCTCCAGCACAAAGGCTGCGGTGGGGCCCCGGCCTTCTGCAGCCCCTGTGAGTGGTGAGTGCTTGGACACAGGAGAACTCAGCATTGGGCCTCCTGTCTTTTCTTAGACCAGCGCCAGTCCCAGACAGCAAGCTGCTGTTCTGGTGCTTCCTCTATTTGTGTCCTGGAACTGGATGAAGGGAAGACATCAATATATAGTCTCTCCACTCCTGTTTCTTAAACTATGAACCTTGGACCACTTAAATCCAACTAACACCCTTCAGAGAGGGGTGGGGAAATGGTGTTCGTTAAAACACAGATTCCTGGGCCCTGCCTTAAAACTGGTGAGTCAGAATCTCCAAGGCTGTGTTGTGAGACTCTGTTTTAATAAGCAATGAGTGCCTCCCCTCTCCCCCAACCCTGTTCTCTTAGATTCAGAGACATTTGGGAACCACCGATCTGTGCCATCTGATTTTGCTCCTTTTTTTTGATTTTATGAGAATATACAATCTGATTTTACCAATTAGAATTTCAGCCTCTAGAAAAAACATAAGCTTGGAAATGAGATTGATCTGGTTTCAAATGGATCCAGCCATGATCAGAGGTAAGATTTCTGGCAGGTTGGTGAAATTGTTCGAACCTCAAGTTTTTCATCTGCAAAATGTGATGATTGTAGTGTCCATAAGAAACTGGGAGCAAAGTATATATAAAAGATATCTGAACCTATAAATATGTTATATATAATATATAATACATGATATATATTTATACATATAAATATATGATACTAATAAATATATGTATGTATTTAATACCAAAGTATGGTTTGATAACACTTTCTAGCAAATTCATCTGTTTTCTGGTCCTAGAAGACTATTTTTTAAACTCTTTCCCTAAGTGTTCCAAGATACTTCTTTCCAAATAGAGGAAGGAAGGAGTGCCTGGGTGGCTCAGTCAGTTACGTGTTGGACTTTGGCTCAGGTCATGATCTCATGGCTCATGAGTTCGAGCCCTGCACTGGGCTCTGTGCTGACAGCTCAGAGCCTAAAGCCTGCTTCATATTCTGTGTCCTTCTCTCTCTCTGCCCCTCCCCAACTTGTGCTCTGTCCCTCTCTCTCAAAAATAAGCATTTAAAAGTTTTTTTAAATAAAAAATTTAAAAAAGACAGATGGAGGAAGGAAGGAAAGGAAAGGTATTGTAATGTCTGATCTAATAATCACAACCTCCCTGTTTGACAAGGGTTTTATCACCTGGAATTTACAGACGAGGCTGCTGAGCACCAGAGAAATAAGAGAAACAGATTTCTAAGCCTCCAAACCTCAGGCTGTCTTGGGGTTCTCAAGGGCCAAGTTCTGCTCTGATAAACTGCTGCTACCATGTGACATTGTAGCAACCTTGAATAGGCAGAGCTGTGGAGATTTACCTGCACACCACAGGCACCTGGCCTGTGAGTTTCAGCAGATGTGAGTTTAAAGGCCACCAAATGTTAGGTTCCCTGTGCCCAGCCTCCCCAAACCTCAATGTTTTCACTCTGGTACAGTGTTGTCTGAAAATAAAATAAAATAAAATAAAATAAAATAAAATAAAGAACCTAGAAACCTGTCTTCCCTTTGTGGTGTGGTGACAGAAATCTTCATTTAACTTTTGTTTTAAACTTTTTTTTATGTTTTATTTATTTTTTGAGAGAGAGAAAGAGAGAGACAGTGCGAACAGGGGAGGGACAGAGAGAGAGAGAGAGAGAGAGACAGACAGAGACAGAGAGACAGAGAGACAGAGAGACAGAGAGGGAGAGACAGAATCCGAAGACAGGCTCCAGGCTCTAAGCTAGCTATAAGCACAGAGCCCGATGTGGGGCTCGAACCCACAAACTGTGAGATCATGACCTGAACCGAAGTCAGATGCTCAACCGACTGAGCCACCCAGATGCCCCTTCATTTAACTTTTAATGGCCTTAGTCATTCTATAGGAGTTATGGTGACTTAAACTTTGTTTTGAATGTCAAACTGGATTTCAGTCTTAGAGATGGCACCAGACCAGCCTATTAAAGCTTGACTGTGTGGTGCAAGAAGGGGAAGTGGTATTTCGGGGCCTGAGAGAGCTGCAGATCAAATCAAATGTCCAGGGCATTGATTACGTCACATGCACTGAATACTGAAACAGTCCTGGGAAAGGTCTCAGTCCTCGTTTGGAATGTCCCAAGTCCATTTAGGGTAAAACACACCAACCACTTGCCATGCAAACGAATGCAAAGACACCCTTCACAGACTATGAAGAGTCTAGGAATTGAAAACGGACACACTCAATGCAAACCAGGATTCCAGATCTTTCTTGACTTATTGGAAAAGTAATGGAAAATAAACAATCCCCCCAGATAATCTAATATTGCAACAAAATTAGCTGTATCTTTTCCTTTCATGCAACATCAATGCACAGAAGACAAGCTTCTCTTTTCTCTGTGGAAAAATCGAGTAATTTTTAAATTCCCAAAGATAATAGTCTCTTCATACACAAAGGCTTTCCACAAATCTGGCCGGTCTTTTCAAACCACAGATACAAGGCGATAATATTTCATTGGTAGGTGTGGCCATCGTTCTGTCATTGTGCATGCATAATCACCCCAAAGGTAACAATTTCCATGGAATAAGTAGACTAATAGCAAGAAGACAAGAAGACGCCCTAGTAATATAATTTTTATTGGCTCTTTCCTTCACTTACTGACTTGATAGAAAGGTATCTGCTTAATCTCACAGCACAGCTCCTGGTAGAAACTTCTGCTTGTAGGATTTGGCTCAATGGTCTTATCTGTAATCCTAGGACACCCTCTTCCACCATATCCAGCCTAGCCAGATGGAATCCAACAGAGGACAAAAAGGTTCATGAGGTTTGCTTCCTGGCTCCCTTCTCAGAGCCAGGCAAAGCTGGAAGAGTCCTATTCTCATGGCCCAGCCATTTGGGGGAAATCCTCAGCAAATCACTCCTAAGCAGGGAAGGAGCATCTCAATGATTAAATGGTTTTTCCAGAGTCTTGAAACCCTGCCTGGAGTCATAGAAAATGTATAGGAAGTGAAGAAGCTGCTTAAGATTATTGAGCATGAGGTAAGAATGAATTCTTGCCATGTTAACATCCATCACCAAAGCAAGTGGAATGATTTATGTTTTCCAGAAATGGCTGTTTGGAAAAATTTGATGTTCGGCAATTCTGGGCCCTAACTGACATTTGTCTTGCATTATAAAATATCATCTCAGAGATGCATCAATACATGACTTAATAGAGAAATAATGTGTATCCAAAAGTATGTGTGTATGTGTAAAAAGCTGGAATAGCAAATCCTTACTGGATTAAGGGTACCGTGTCAGAAGCCAACCTTTTGGGATACTAGACTCAGGTTTGGTTTAAAAGGGAAGTTCTGAGGAGTATCTTCTGACATAGTATTCACTACGTAAAGAGGGAGTTTTGTTGGGTTTCTACTTGCATGTCTCCCTCAGAGAACGTATTTACTGCTCACTGAATCTTAACTAGTGCTCCCTCGACTCTGTATTTTTTTTTCTTCATAGCAGATCAGAAACTATGTGTCTTTTGGTTTTTCACTCTAAAAGGTAAGCAAGCCCCAGGAAAACAGGAACTTCAGACAGTCTTGTTCACATTATCCCCAATACCCAGCAGACAACCTGCTGCATACGTAATAGGTGCTTAATAAACCTTTGTTGAGTTAATGGTCAAACGGAGCTGATTCTGGGTTAGAACATAAGAAGAGTACTTCCAAAATAGCGTGTACCTCTGTAACAGCATATCTTGAAAGGAAAGCTGAAAAGAGAGAGATGCCAGGTAAACTCATTTCTAAAGTGAAGATTACTTTAGCTAGCCAATTCAGGGTAAAAATAACACATTTAGTTAGATCTGATTATTTGAGATATAAAGGATAAAGTTAGGAGTGAAATCCCCATATCTTTGCGGTGGACATACAGTGTTACCAAAGGATCATGGGAATCTTTCCATTTCCTGTGGCGCTGAACCCATGCCACCTAGGGCTTGCCGTGTATGAGGTATCCAGTCAGTCAGGACATAAGCGATGTGACATGATGCGTGATTGCCTTGTTCCAATAAAAATGAAGTTCCTCTCGATGACAGGATTTAGAGCACAGGGAAACCAGGCATTACCTTTTAGGGTCTCTCTGGGAATATAGATGAGCCAAGGACAACCATCATAATTAGCTTGTTCTGAGGCAAGTCCCAACATGTCACTGAGGAGAAACAATTTTTTATTAAGCCCATAGTGTGTATCAGGCATTTTACAGCCTTATCATAATTTAGCTTCGTGATAATGCATAGAGGTCAGTGTTATCTCTGTTTCTCAAGAGAGAAACTGAGGGTCAATGCCATCCACATAAGGCCTGTAAGGATTACGTGAAGGTTCTCTGACTCCAGAACTTTCTCTCTCCTGAGTGGTCGGCAGAACGACTAGAGGATCCATTCCATTTAATTCACAAGAAAATGAACATCTCCATAAAATGTCTTGGGTGTTAATCCTGGTCTAGTTTTGAATTTTTGCAGATCTACAAGCAGTCCGGTGGCTTGTGTTTTAATTCTAGTTTGTACTTGTAACTAGTGCAGCCCCAAGCAGGTTTGAAATCAAGCATTCAGAGAGCATGCAGAGTGTTAGAGGACGGAACCAGCAACTCCATTTTCTAATCTGTAAAATGGACACAGTTATACCCAGTTCATGGTGCTCTTATGAGGCACAAATGAAGACAGAGCTTTGAAAAACATTGTGTCTTACCCAATGGAAGCTTATTTTCTCTTCCATTGAAATAAGCTTCTAAGTTAATTGAAGACAAAAATAATTAAATTTTTATCCATGATTCTTCCAAGAGATCAAAGGTTGGCCTCCGCAGTTTTAAATATGAAAAAGCTACTTTCTCATCTAGTGCCTTTTTATTTGCATTTTCTGATTGTCTGATGAATACATGCCAGTAATTTCTTCACATTAGAGCTCTTGTTTTTTTTCCTTTCTAGTGGCCGCTTACAGCTAATTGTGTTTAAGGGGAAAATCAGATGTTTGGAAAGTTCATTGGCTCAGGCTTATTAATAGGCCCTTCTCATTCTGTTGTGTCCTGCAGAAGAATTATAAACATGTCATTCTCCGCTCCCACCCTCACTCCACCTCGCTTTGAAAAAACTTTTGAGAAAGACCAAGCCGCAAGAACACATTGTGGATCATCAAAAGCCGGCACCAATTTGACTAATGGTGTGTACTTTGTTTTCAGATTCTCTTAATACTTTAAGCACTTAACTGGAGCCTGTGTTCATCCTGAGCTCTAGCCTGTGGTTTCCAGGCAGAAGTAACCCACCTGACATTTAGTGCCCCTGTCTGTGAGCTGATAAGGCCGTCTGGAGTCTCTAAAGTCCTTTAAGTGCTAAATGTCAAGCAGGAATGGGGTGCCTCCCACAGAACAATGTGTGTTGTTTTAAAATGATTACTTAATATGAAGAGTTTTCCAAGCGCACTAATGTGAGGAGTATTTAAACAGGGTAATGGGGTGTCTTTAAAATGCCTTTTTAGTTGGCAACTTAATAATCTCCCTCTTGTTCAAATATTATTTACACCGCAGCACATCTGAGACTCTCCAAAAGTTAAACAAGCCATTCAGGAAAATGGGATTGAGTTGTGACAAGCTGAAAAGAAGCCCTAAAAGGTCTCGAGCTCATTTCTTCATGTATGGTAAGGAGCACCTTTGCGTGTCTTTTGTCTGTCCTGCCCAGGAGACACTGAGGAATTTCGCCTACAGATAAACAGGAAAACGAGACCCATCCAATGGCATCTATTAGGCAAGACTCTGAATATATAAAGAGCCATTTCTGCAAAAAAAAAAAATTCTTCCTTTCTCTACATAAATGCTCTGGAAATGATCACCTATGCGAGAATGGTCCATTTGATGCAAAACAACAAAAACAAAAAAACAAAAACAAAAAAAAGTGCGGAGAGAAGCCCAGTAATGCTTCTGCTACCGAAGTCTGGGAAGCGTCCAAGGGAAGGCTTCAGTCCTTGGGGCTGGACCGGTGCAGATCTGAAACCATTATCGTGTGAGGGTGGTGGCAGTCACCATGTCATCACCCTCCCATGATGGCGGTCACTTCATACATTTTAGCTGGTGACAACCCCCTTAGATATGTGCCATTTCCTATTCCCACCCCTAAATTATATTCATTCTTGATCACCTTTAGAAAATCTCTAATTAGGGAAGAAAGAGGGCTCTGAAGGTCAGGATATCAGAATCTAAGACCTATCATTCATATAATCCAGAAGATGCTTCATTTTTTAACTTAAATTAAAAATAAATATCCCAGGGCACCTGAGTAGCTCAGTTGGTTGAGTCTTTAATGTCCCACAATTTGCAAGTTCAAGCCCCACATTGTGCTTTGTGCTGTCAGTGCAGAGCCTGCTTTGAATCCTCTGTCCTTCTCTCTTTGCCTCTGCCCCACTTGCACTCTTCTGAAAATAAAACATAAATAAATAAATGAAAATTTCCCATCACACAGAATTATGTATACACACACACACACACACACACACACACACACACACACACACATATTTCAGTTTCCGAAGAGAAACTAAGAGCTTCATATACTCATTCTCTGGCATGTGAAGATGCAAGTGAAAAATCTCTTCCATGTCCAGCATGTTTTGGAAAATCTGTGTATTTGGTATTTTGTTGGCAAAGCCTCTGGTGATTGATGGGTGTGAGAGACGACAGGAGGGGAAGGAGAAAGTGCTGTGAGCCAGATGATAGGCAGTCAGCCTTGAGCCTGGGGTTCCCAAAAGCTTGGCCCATGACCTTGAACAAGTCTCAGGGTGTTTGTTTTCTTATCTGTCAAATGAGGATCACAGGATTATACCAGTGCCTTCCATCCAGATGCAAGTTTCCACCGAAAGAACAAAGCAAGGTAAAGGAGCCTACTCTTCTCTGATACTCAAGATGCAGTGTTGTTACCACCCTTCCTGCTGAATGAGCCCCAGCCCGCAGGGGGCTATGGCCATGCCCCTCAAACAGTTGAGGGGCCCAGCAGGTTGTGAGGAGGGAGGCCTCATAGGCACACCCAATAGTACCTGTCTCCCTGGGCATGGGCCACTCTGTCTGTTACCATTACCAATAACAACCACCTAGGGGGAATTTCCCTTCACGGTTAGTGTCCTTTCCTACAGGGTTTCTCACTTGACCCCAAATCAAGGCCCTCTAGCTGAAGTAAACGAACAATTGCCACCATGTTTATGGGCTGGGTGGGCCCAGCATTGCCAGGGGGGGTGAGAAGTGTGAGCCCTGACACCTCTAGGGTTGTCCAGTCCCATTCTGGACCCCTGTGACTAGACGTGGAAATGCAAGTGAGTTGGAGCATGAGGCCCACTCTCCCAGCTCCTTAGGTCAGGGCTCACCATCATCCTACAGGTGGAGCAAAGGGAAAGGACATACCCAAGGTTCTGTGGAATGGAGTGCAGTTTCCTGGTAAAGATTGAGGCCTGGGTCTCCTGGCTTCCAGGTTCCTGTTCTTTCCAGCAGAATACACAGTATCACTGGAGCCACTTCGGTAAGGGTGTGAAGTCCCCATGACCCCAATTTCATCAGTGGGGAACTAGGACTAACATGAAATTGGTAATGGGAGGAAAAGCTGTGTTCCACCAGAAAAGAGGGCAGTTTTCAACTCCTTGGCACCTAGAAGAGGCCTCCGGTGATGGCTGGCAGCCTCTGGAAACCCTTCCCAGCTGCTGGCATGAGAATTTGCCCAGCCTACGTGGAAGTCATTCGATCCTGGGGGGAGGCTGTGGAGCAATGGTAAGAGCTGTTCCAACAGTCCTGAAGGCTCCAGACCTGTTTCTAGCCTATAAATCAGGTACCAGTGAACCCTATGCATCATCCTCTCATGGTGAGAGCTGCCACTGAGATCCCAGGGGACCCTGGGTGCCTGGCATTCACCCCAGGCAGATTCTACCTGGGGAGACACATGATAACTGTTCTTTGTCCAGCAGGACTTGCTGTCTGTGGCCGTGTCTCTGCTCATCTACGTCTGAACCCACATCAGTGCCTGCGTCAGGAGGCAGCAGGCCAGGCCAGGCTCTGTACTGCTGCCCACAGCTGGGTCCCACCCCTGGAAGGTCAGCTGCACTTGCCTGGGCAATATTTCTGTGGTTCCCTCTGCTTAGACCCCTGACTCCTCGTGGGGGAGCAGCTCCTCATGCTCCTCTCTGTTCAGTCCCCCACAGCTGTGGCCCCCAGGCTCAGCCCAGCCCCATCCAGGCCAGCTCAGGGCCCTGGGAATGTAGACGGTCCGCATGCCAGCATCACCACGGCAGGGTTCTGGTCACCATTTAAGGGCACATTTGATTACAGAGTGACCTTGCTCAACTGGTTGAGGCACATTTCTATGTAAAACATTAACATAGGGTGATTTTTAGCATTAAAATACAAGAAAACATTCTACAAAAGGGTTCAAAATCCTGGCACCATTGATTCATGTCCAGTTGGCTCTGAAATTGTTTTGCCCTCATTTGGGCAAACAACTCTAACTCTTAAGTAGGATAAACGTCACTTTCCATTCATTCTATCTCCTTGGTGTCAGCCTATGCACCAGTGAGGCACAATGTCTCTTTTATAATTTTCTCCAGTGGCCCAATGCTGCCAGCAGGAAAAATTATAGCCTCCCCCGTTACTAAATCCAGAAGTCTGGTCCAATGACCTTTGCTTGGAGACTAAATTTCTCACCACTGCACCAAAAAATCTAGCAAAGGGCTTTGATCCTGAAAAGCATTAAAAGAAAACAACACTCAAAACAAACAAACAAGTTAGCCCAGCCCAGCCTGGGCAAAGGGAGTTTCTTTTCATGTGGTTTCCTTTGCGCCTACATGCTGTGACAGGTTCAGGATGTCTCTGACTGTAGAACATTGGGATTTGATGTTTGAAGAGAGTAAAGCTGACCGCCCAGTACAGAGCTGTATTCAGAATCCGTCGGAGGGCCCCAACCCTTGCCTGGCAGCCGGCCTCACCACGCCAGCCACTGGGCTGGCAGCTTCCACCTCTTTGAGCTCATCAATGCAGGATGGTTCCTGCACGACATTCAGGGGTCCTAGAGGAGAGTTGACGTGAGGGTGGGTGATGTGTGAGCTACAGGGACAGAGCACTGTGGGTGCACAGGATGTCCTCTGTTGGTTCTGTACCCACAGTGGTCTTGTGTGTCACTCTCATGCTTTCTGCCCCAGAACCCTCTTGTTCAGGGACTGTTCTTTGCAGAGACTGGGGCTGGGTTGATCAGGGTTGCCAGAAACCTGAGCCAAGAGTGGGGAGGAAAAGTCAGGGTTTCACCAAATTGTACAATCTTTAAGTTGGTTGAAGGAAATTTCGGACTCATGTCTGAGTTCTACGACAAGTGCATGTGGTGGGATACAAGTATGAAAAGTTTCATGAAAACATGGAACACGGCTTTGCTTCTTAGATTCACATATTAGAGCATGATGTCTGTCCCAAAGGGAAGAGAGGCACTTGTCCCTCCTTGTTACCCTGGAGGTGTCTCAGGCATGGCATGTGCCAGGTGTAAAACATCCCACTGGGAAATGCCCACCATAAGACAGCAGAACAACTGGGGTCCTCTCAGGACATGTCTTCTTCCACAAATACAAACCCCCTAGAGACAAATATTTGAGGGGATTCTTCAGAGGATGAAGATTTCCTACTTGAGCAGGTAAAGACATTCGTCAATGAGATGTAGGCCATTATTTTTGATGCTTCTCCACTTGAATCCATAGATCCTTGAGACCTGAGGAAGTGCCAGTTATAAAAATTATGTCCTAAGCTGATTCAAACAACACTTAGGCCCATAGTACAGACTTAGAGTAAATAGACATTAAAATGAAACTCTACTGCAGAGGCCACAAAGCTCTTGACAATGGAATTGATGCAAGCACCCCCGCTTCCTACGAGATTGCAGAACTACATTAGGAAAGAAATGAATACCCACCTGTGAAAGACTGCCTGAAGAGCTGAGAAAGGAAGATCTTTACAGAAAAGAGTGTGGTCTGCTAATGTGTATCCCCCAACATGGGGAAAGGAAGGAGTACTTCCCCCTCAAATCAAGGTAAGTGATAGATGGCCTTCAGGAGGTCTTCTTGACATTGAACTCATATCCTCTGGAGTTTGACAAACTCTAGAATCTGATTCTATCAAATAAACAACAATGACCAAAAAAAAAAAAAAAATGGTTTTGCTGGGATGTGGGTTTAACTCCATCATCAACATGACAGAGACACCTGTGTTTTTTCCCATGAGTCCACTGGATCCATGGCAAGGAGATGGCTCAGAGACATAGGGAGAGAATCTGCCTTGGAAAGGAGTCTACTGGAGGAAAAGTGTTGAACTCTGGAAAATTCAGCAGCTGGCCCGAATCAAGGCACCAGAGATTGAGGCTCTCAGCCAGAGGAAGGAGAGACTCCATACATTGGCTGCTTATGGGCCCAATGCCAGAGGATGACTGCATGTGAGGTGGCCTAGACCTCAGCTTCTACTGACCCAGTTGTTAAAAGGGTCAAAAACTGGGGCTGAGGGATGGAGAAGGAATGGAAGATCAACCACAGAAACTAAAAGAAAGCCAGCCACTTCCATCTCCTTCACTGCAGGCTTTATTTATAAGGGGGAACACTTTAAGTGACGTTTGGAGTTATGATTATAATACAAGTCTCAGTATTTTATGTGCTGAAATGAGATTGTTTATGGGACTAAACGGGCTTGGAAAAGCTGTGCAATCTGCTTGAGAATTCATCTAGGCACACTGATGAGCTAGCCCTCAGGATAACTTTAATGGAGAAAGGTGGGAAGAATGCTTCCCACCACCTCTGCCTTGCTACACCTACTGAATTCAGCTCATCCAACAAAACACTTACACCATGAGAAAAAAAATCCCTATCAAACCCTCACAGTGATCAACCTGACCAAGGAAGGGAAAAAGAGGGGGCTGTGTTAGTCTGCTAGGGCGGCCATAGCAAAGCACTACAGGCTGGGAGGCTTCAACAACAGAAACTTATTCCCTTATGTTTCTGGAGGCTAGAAGCCCCAGATCAAGGTTGGGTTGGTTACTTCTGCAGCTGCTATCCTGGGCTTGTGGATAGCCATCTTCTCCCTGTGTCTTCACATGGTCCTTCTCTGTGTATATATATATATATGGGTCTGTGTCTAAATGTCCTTGCTTCTTGTAAGAACTCCAGTCATATTGGATTAGGACCCATCCTAATGACCTCAGTTTTAACTAGATTATCTCTTTGAAGACCCTCTTTCCAAACATGGTTACTATTTCCACCACTCTCATTACAGTTATTGATGATATTCATTTCCTTCCAATTGTAATTTTTTACAAAGTTAAAAACACCACTCATAAGATACAGAATGAACTCCTGTTAAAAATATTAATTCAATAATGAAATCAATAAGATGATAAAGCTGATTTTAAGAGCACTTCAAAGATCTGTCCATTTATATACATTTTGAAAAAACATTGAAAAAGCTAGAGTAGGATTGCTAGGTTAGGTACAAAACTGGTTAATGTCCTACAGGCCCATAAAAACTATCATCTTTGGGGTTATCTCTTTCCTGGACAAAAATCTACAAGTTAACGTGGTGTAACTTTACAGTGTCTGGGTTCTAATCAAATAATAAATAGAAAACTCAAACAGAGATACATTCTCCTAGATAATGAAATGATCTGCAGATAGGCTAGTACAACATGTTCCAGTATGACAGTGAATAACACGTCCTCCTCATTTACCTTATTTCCCAGTTTTTGATAATGTGTCAGAATATTTACCATGGTTGATTGCTTCCAAGACTGGGGCCTCTCTGAAAGTCCACGTCTTCATCTTTTCCAATGACCTTGTCATTTTACCCCCGGCTCTACCTCTTCTCCCAATTGTTCTTGTCTCCAAACCATGTCATACCTGTCACTACAGTCCCTCCTTTATCTCAGTTGAGAACATCCTACTCTCCAGCTATCATCTGCAGTTTTCCAGCTTAATCCCTCTACTTTTTTAATCCAACCTTTTTTTTTTTTTAGCTCCACCAGGAACTATAATCCATTTATCCCATTACTTTGGCTGGTCTCTTATCACCCTCTTATCTCCACATCCTCTTTCACTCAGTTTAAATTCCATCATCCATCACTCCCTTTGAGAGAACATCAAATTCTTTGCCGGTTCTTACTTTTCCCCACTCCCTTGGCTAAACCACAATCATATAATTAAGTGCAGTTCTTTTCCTACTTTGTGCCTGTCTCTATGCAGCTAAACACTGCTGCTGAAAAACACCAGCATTCTGACTTCTCTCTTGAAATTCATGATCTCTACCCTTCATGATCACTAACCTCCCATATTTCAGCTTAGTAAGTACAAGACTCTTCTATTCAGACTGTTGTTGGTACCCAAAGTATGATCCCTGTGGCTCCTTTCTTTTTTGAAACAAGAAATTGGCTTCCAAATTATTCCATGCAATTCTAGAATCATCTTTCTTTCAAAAACCTTATTCAGTGCTCATAGACTCAGTCCATAGATATTTAAATTCCACAAGGAAAATTTGATTCAAATTAGCTATGTCTGTTTATGTAACATGTCCATCTAGGAGTGGGTTTCTCTGCCTTCTGAGTTTGTTTTGGGGTATGGGTATGAGATTCTGGCTGAGTTCTCTACAGCAAGCCTATTTTCCAATGCCATTTTTATTGGCAAAAACTTTATTATGCCAATCTAAATGGACTGATGAAATTATTTTGAAAATAATCTTTAAAGGTAATCAATAATACAGGTCTGACTTTATGGAGATCAGTTTTCTTACTCCCCATCTAGCAATCCAGACTGTCAATCATAACTTGAAAAGAGTCAATGTTTTTTGTACTAGTAAGAAGAGGAGCTGGAGCAGCAGAAAAGCAGTGAAAAGTTTGACTTCAGGCAGGAGAAGCAAATATCTTTCCACTCATATATCAGAGTAAAGGGCATAGATCCCATGGAAAACTGAAAGAGTGCTTTTACAAGTGTAATGTGATCCCTAAAGGAGACCAGTCATATCTCAGGTTAATCTAAAACTACATTTTCCCATTTTGAGGTCTACCTGTTCCTGGTAATGGAGGACATCTTCTGGAGCACTTGCAGGTGTGGCAGGAGCTGGGTCTACAACAACTCAAACCACCAATCAACTCAGTGAAAGCATTAGTCAAAGCGGCTGTGCGAGATCTTTTGGCCCAAAGCTTTGGTTGACTGCATGTTTTCAATTTTCAGCAGACTGTACCAGCGTAGCTTTTCTGAGAGGTTGTAGTAGCTATTTTCTGATTAAGGAAAGTGGTCCCTTTGTTGAGTCCTGTTGAACCCACTACCAAGCTGTTTGATGACTTATCTAGGTTTTCTCTAACTACACAATCTAGCAGGTGCTGGGGACCAGGATGGGAGCATGAAGAAACCAAAGGGGCTCCAGAGGGACAAGAAGTAGGCAGCAGAACAATCTCATGACCCAAACAGTCTGGTCGGGAGGTCACTGCTATGATAAGTGGCCTCCCGTAATTCTCTTTTTCCTTCTATGACTCTTAAAGTCTACACCTCAAAGTCTACTGAAACATGTTGGTATGGGAGGAAGGAGTGATCAAGCACTGCATCCCCAAGAAAATCAGAGGGTTGTTAGGAAAATGAGCAGAACGCTGGCAGTCAAATATAATGCTTTCTGTTATAGCACTTTGTGGGCCAAAACCGAGAGAGTACAAATCACTTATGTTGTTAAACCAGAGCTGTAAACTTACATATAGTAATTACATAGTAAATATAATGCCCCACAGAAGAATAATGAATACATTTTAAATACTTAACTGTATTGGTAATGTATTGCTATAGAGCAAAAATACCCTAAACCTTAGAGGTTAAAAGAAACGCACATTTATGATATCCTAGTTTCTGTGGGTCAGCCATCCAGGTAGGGCTCAGGAGGGTGTCCTCCCACCTCTGGCTCCTTCACGAGACTGCAGTCAAGGTGTCAGTCAGAAGTGAGGTCTCCTATGCAGTTTCAACCAGGAAAGGACCTGCTTCCAAGTTCATTTACTTGGCTGTTGGTGGGGTTCTGTTCCTGGAGGGTTGAGGAAACTGAGAGACTCAGTCCTTGCTGGTTATTGGCTGGAGTCTGTCTTTAATTCTCTGCCATGTGAGCCCCTTCCAACAGGTCAACTTACTTCATCCAAGTCAGCAAAAGAGTCTCCTAGGAAGAGGGAAATTACAGTCTTTTGTAACTTCATCACAAAAGCCCATAAGTGGTGCTGTATTCTATTGGTTAGAAGCAAGTTACTCAGGGAGATGGAATTATTAAGGCTGTGAATACCAGGAATCATTTGGATCCATCTTAGAGGCTGCCTATCACACAAACTCAATGATTATTTCATATTAAGTTGCACTAAGCAGATAAACTTTTCTCAATAATTTGATCCGTTGTTTTGGCTTTGTGCAGACAGAGCATAGGTACAAATCCCAAATCAGCAACAAGAGCCCAGAGAGAGATAGTCTGCAGCAGCAGGAATAGGCACGTCCAAGAATGATATGGTGACCTTTGCCAGAACACTGACTCCACTGAAAGTCTCAGCCTCTGCAGGCCTCTAGAACCACCAAGGAGGTCAGGCCACATAGCTCGTGAAGCCATGTGATCCCAGGGTCTTGCTTGGAAGCTTGAGGCCAATTATACCCTTTGAGTCTCGTGTTTCTTTCATGCTTACACAAGCAGAGCATTAGCTTTTTCTATTATATCATCCCTCTGTACTCGTATATCCACACTGTTCTGTTCTTCCTCTCCTATTCCCCAACCTCCCACCACCCCACTTCCTTTATCTCTCTACTTTGCAGACTTAAGTTCCATGGTAGACAAACTATTATCCTTAGCCTCTTCCCATATAGCTGTTGTGTCTGGAATGCTATTGTCTCCCAAAAGTAACTTGTCTTGCTTCCCTCAGCTTAATTATCATTGTTATAGGGCAGGTTTTTATGTCCTGTCAGGCCAGGTTAAGTTCTTAGAGTTTAGATATATAACCACACTGCACATTAGTTTTTCTCATAGTACTTGTCCCAACTCTAATTAAATATTTGATTTGGTCATTCTTTAGCTTCATGAATGCTTTTCGTAGACTATAAACCCATGAGAGCAGGAACCATACATTTATTTTAGATCACTGCATCACCATCTGGGACGGTGGTCTCAGAGAGCACAGGTGGGGGTAGCAGTGTCTCTTTTCTTATATTAAACAAATGGTTTAAAGTGTTCCACTCCTCTTCTTGTATTTCAAAAAACTTGGTTGGCTCTTTTCTAAGGACCCACTTGCCCAGGAAACCACTTGAAGAAAAGTACTCATTCTCCTAAGAGCCCAGAGGCCAGGGGGGTTCTTCTTGCCCTCCAGATCTGCCCCAAACCATCACTCATCCATCATCATGTAAAAATCACCATTCCCTTGAAACTCTTGTCACCCACCCATACCATTCCTCTTAATCCCCCACAGCTGTAATCTTTGGACTTCTTAATCATTTTCTCATAGTCATCAAGCTCTTTAGCACCTCATGTCATTGTCTTCTCTTGTGCCATATGTGCCCTAGTAATTTACCCAGAAGATCTGAAATTGTTAGGAGTACCTAACAAGGATCAAATCAGATCACAAATCTTTGACCTTGGCTACTTCACCAACTGTTACCTTCCCTCTACTTCAGCAGATGACACCCACAGCCACACTAGTCTTTCTTATCACTTGGGACTATCTGCAATTGACACCTTAAACTCCAGTCATCCTCTGGTCATCTGATCAGTCCCTTTGTGCTTCTGGTCTCCTCTTTTTCTGATCTTCACATTTTCTTCCTTGATCCTATCAAGATATTCAATCTTTGGGGTGATTGGGTGGCTTAGTGGGTTAAGCATTTGTCTCTTAACTTCTTCTCACCATTCATGGGTTTGATCCCCACATCAGGCTCTGTGCTAGTATTGTGGAGCCTGCTTGGGATTCACCCTCTCTCCCTCTCTCTGCCCCAGCCTGGCTCACATGCTCTAAATAAATAAATAAATAAACTTAAAAAAAAAGATATCCAATATCTGGTATATACATGGAACAGAAATTCATTTTATTTTTTATACATCTTATCCACTGTCTGCCACTTAGTGGGGGTTTTGCAGTCAGACAATATCAGTTTGAATATAGACAACACTACTTACAGCTATATAACTTGAAATAAGTTGTTTAGCCTGTCTGAGATATTTTTTTTTCATCTGAAGATGAGGACGACAATATTACTTATTTCATAGATTTGTTCAAGAGTAAATGAAATCCATAATGAATGCAAATGACCAACAAATAATAAGTGTGAAAAAAAGTGTGTTGTACTGATCATGGTGGTGGTGGTGGTGGTGGTAGTGAGTTTCTCACCAATGTCTTCTACCCACTTTTTTTCCTCATGCCTAATGCACAAGTCTATGCTCTGTATCCCATTCCCTCCCACTTTCGAAGGCCTTTCTCTAACGATTATTTCCTCCTTCAGCTATGTGCTTTCTATTGCCTCTGAGTATATAACATGGTATAGTCCTACCCATGTTAAACAAATAAGAAGAAAGCTTCCTCAATTCTATGTCTCCCTTATCTTTCTTCTTTATTTTTGAAGCAAAAGTCTTGAAAGACTGTCTTCATCCTAATTATTCTTTTGAAACTGCTTTTATGGAAATTACTACCCTCTGCCCGCCTTCCTGGGAGGGGCAGCCTCTTCTATGCCATGAAACAGTTCTAGTTACCGTCATCTCCCAGGGAAATGGAGACCTTCCTTCCTTAGAGCCATGACACTTTGATTATTCTTCCCTCAATAGAGATCTGCTCCAAAATGATGGTGGCTCCTTCAATGGAGGAACCCTAGAAATGGCTGATATCTTTCAGAGAAAGTGCGCATGTGCGCACACACACACACACAGGCACACACACTCACAATCTCCTTCACTCAGTTTTTAAATTCCCACTGCATTTATATCACTTTTTGTGGCTACCTTTTTATCACTTCTGCAACCTTCCAGAACATCTCTTGATATTTAGTATAACTCAACTTTCTGTGTGTGTCTGAGTGTGTGTGTGTGTGTGTGTGTGTGTGTGTGTGTGTGCATTTTAGGAGGAGGGAAGGAGGGCAGGAACAGAAACCCAGGCTGTTATAGTCAGGTTTTCTCAATCACCCATAAAGATGAGAGCTTTCCTCTTTCACTGAAATCTTACTCAGCACCCCCACCCCCAAATTTTTCCCAGACACTGTGGTCTGCGCTTATCTTGCTTTACAATCACAGCATGGGAAGGAGGCACTCAAGTTGGAAGCTGACTGTTTTGTGTCATGTTTATCATTTTGGGCTCTGATAGACAGTGAGCCCTTTGAGAAAGGGCCCATGCTTTTTGCTTTTCACCCTTCCATCCTTAGCACTCTGTGCCAAGCATAGTAGGAATTTAATGAATATTTGTTGATAGATTAATTGCATTTGTTACCTTGTCCTGTTATAAAAGCAGGCTTGTCTCTCTGAGTCCTGACTTTTTTGCTTTAAGTGTCCCTCCAGCTAGACACAGAGAGAGGCCAGAAGCCTGAGCCCTTGAAAAGCTGCATAAACCTCCCCATTGCCATGATCAAGGGGAGAGGATAGAAGCTTCCCTGTTCTCTGCTCCAGATCTGTGCTCTCTGGTCTTCACACCATCCCTGGTTCATCCTTCTTGCAGTCCCTGCTTCTGTCTGCCTCAGGTGCAAATACCTTCCCCAAATTTTCCTGCCCCAACCTTCTAGAGGGTAAGGGCTGGGGCTCCCTTCGCCTGGGTTGGGAAGCAGAAGACCCTGGTCCTGGCCTTGGGCCAGATATCAGGCTCAGAGGGTTGGTGCTGTCTCCTGGTAAATAAGCATTGGGATTTTCTGATGATGTGGGAACTGGATCTCTACTGATCATGAATCATCTGAAATTCTTGCAGGTCAGGTTTCGGTTCAGGGAGCTGAGGTGGGGCCTGTAGACAATAAACACATCTGGTCAAGAAAGTTTGGGGAACACTGGCTTAGATGACTTTCAAGTCTCTTCTAGTCCTGATGGCTCTTGATCAGGTGCCTTAAAATGGGACCTCTGAATAGAGGTCATTGTGGGTCACCTTTGTGATTTTTGCCACATTTGTATACTCCATGTACTTGCTAGTTTCATGTTTACCTTAAATTATCTACAGTTAAAAATTCTTCTTTAGCCCATTATCTGTAAAATCACTGTTTTGAGGTGCTTTTTCTCCTTCATATGTATTAATAAGAATATATAATTTGGGTTTAAAATGTTGACCCTCACACCTACAAAAATCATTTCAAACACTGCCCCACTATATATGCACTCCACTTTGGAGACACTACTTAAGAATGCCACCACAAGGTCAGAAAGCACACTTGGGGTAGGGGAAGATTGTGGGACCACAACTGGGCAGACTTTCCCTTGGGGGTTGAGGTGAGAGGCTGTGAGACCATGATGGGGCAGGCGACCTTTCTAGAAGGTGGTCAGGTTCTCTGTCTTGACCTGACTTGTGGTTACAAATGAATTGCTTTACAGTTAGCTTTAAACAATACCTTATGTTCTATACACTCTTTATTTAGCTCAGTAAAATAATAATAATAATAATTAATAATAATAAAAAGAATTTAAACAGTTAAAACATTTGAATGGTCTAAGAGCAGCTGATTAGTTGGCGTCCTCTCCACAGACATTTAAACCCTTCTCACCCTGCAGAATGCTGTAGCCCAATAACCCCTGGCTAGGGTGGGAGCAGCTTGGGAGGGGAGAGGTCTGGGCAGTTTCCAGAAGCTTTGTGTTGTGTGCTCCTGACCCTTATCTCTGGAATTAAATTGCTGAACATGGATGGGACTGACACAGAGAAGCTCTGTTTAATCACAATCCCTAGCAGAGTTCCTGGTGGTGTTACTTTGGGAAAAGAAGAATGCACACCAGCCGTGCATTGTATACCAGTGTTCCCAGTATTGTCATATCCCTGTCTCCTTCCCACTTCACACACACACACACACACACACACACACACACACACACACACACACAGGCTTGTCTTTGAAAGGAATCCAGTTAAGGTAAGCATGATACCTTAAAAGCAAAGCCTTATCTTTGCTCTCCATCAGGCTCCCTTGAAAGAGCAATGCTGTCTGGCTAGTAGATCTCTAGGAATCTGCTTTCTTTGGGGCAGCAGCTGAACCTAATGAATCAGGCCAATGAACTATTTTGACAGCATCTGCTTTTTTTATTCTTCCCTCTCTCCAATCCCTGACCCAATCTGAAAGGCTCAGACACCATCCCCTCCCATCCCGACACTGAAGGCAGACAGCCCCTGTATCCCATGAATGGTGCCATTTTTCAGCAGATCAGAAAGCCTTGGCTGGGGTCCAGGGCCAGGGGAGCAATCAAGCTCTGCTTTCCAATCAATGCATTGACGAAGGCCTTCACCGGACTGGGGCACCAGCAGGGCACGGGGGGGGCTGGCAGGGCTGTTTGAGCCCAGACACATCCTTCTACTTTGTCACCACTTCTGGCAGTCAACCACTCATTCTCTTGAGATTTGTTTTGCTTGGTCTTCAGTGTTTTAGTCTTTCTGAGCTTTCCATGCAAAGCTGAATTCCCAGAGACACAGCTTTCTTTGCCTGTGCCAAGACTGTGGGCACATATCTTTACAGGAAAAGCTGGCTACAACCATTACTTAACTTATTAAAACCATAGACATCCTGACTTGTGTTCACTGACATAGACTTCCATCAGTATGTCCCCTCCTAACCCTGGGTGTAGCAAGAAGCAATTAAAACAATAACACCCATGAGGTGAGGGCCTCATGCTCATCTACACATCAGAGGAGGAGGTTCTAGAGCCTGGCACACTACTGATTCTGAAAAAGTAGTACATTTGTTCACTGACTGAACAGTGTCCACTGTTGGCCATCATCCACCTTCCACTGTCATCATTCTATTTGTCATGAAATAATTATGAAGCCAAGATCATGTTCCTGGACACTAAGAAGTCAATAGGCTTGGAGTAAGAGCACATCTTGCATCTGAAGAAGGGACACAACTGAGGGAAAGACACCTGAGAGTAACCTGCAAAAAACTGTCAACGTTCCACTGGGGAAGTTTTAAATGTATGAGTGGAGTGAACAAAGGCTTGGACACAGTATGGCCAATCAGACCCCAGGAAGCAGAAAGGAAGGTGCAAGATTAGACTGAGACAGAGTTTTGTGCAGGGCTCATATCCCAGTGTTAGGATGCAATTCAAACCAAAGTAGACTTTCACAGCCTCCATGCTTAGACTTCACAGGTTATGCAAGGTGGACAAAGTTATGTGGATGGGCCTCCCCAGAGGTAGCAGCATACTTACTTGGTTGGGCACTTGGGTAGAACTGCCAAGATTTTCTAAAGCATTTTGTAGACCATGAATGCACTATTTGAGGTGCCCCTGAGCTCCTTGTCATGCTGCTTGATTGAATGAACCCAAATGACTTCCAGCTTAATAGGTGGTTCCAACTTCAGAAGTGACAAGTTTCTGTCCCTTTGAACTCAGAGAGGCCTTGGTGTAGGTACTTATTTTGAACCGAGAACTAACAGTACATGTTATCAATTTGCTAGTGCTGCCATAACAAAATACATGGTTGGCTTAAACAACAGAAATTTATTCTGTCATCATTCTGGAAATCTGAAGTCCAAGATCAAGGTGTCAGCAGGCATGGTTCCTTCTGAGGACTCTCTCTTTGGCTTGCAGATGGCCACCTTTTTGCTTATCATTTCCTAGTCTCTTCTTGTCATAGGATACCAGTTAGTTGGATGAGGGCTCACCCTAATGGTCTCATTTTAACTTAATCACCTCTTTAAAGGCCCTGTCTTCAAATACAGTCACATTCTGAGGTATGGGGTGAAGGATTCAACACATAAATTTTGGTGAGGGACAATTCAGCCCATAACAGTAGTGAAAACTAGGAAGGACACCAGATGTGCACTTTTCTCCTAGACATGTTTTTAGTGTCTTGCTTCTCCCTAAGGAGACCCTTTCCTGGACTGTAGAGAGAGATTGCTTCAGTCTTCTGATGTGCTCACCCTAGACTCTCTCTTGACACCATCCTTCCTCATGATTTTAGGAACAATCCAAAACAGTCTCCCTGACTTGTAGCAGGAAAAACACTGTGCAATATAAATATTGCGTATATTTAGCATGACATGTAAATATTTTATAGAATCTAAAGTAAATAATGTATATATTTGAAAAGTTAGTGTAAATATTTTATAGGCTGCAGTATGACTGGTAAGTGTGGAACTTGGTGTGCTTGGAGCTTCTCATAGAACTAACGGCAAGCAGAGGCGAGGTCAAAGGAAATCAGAATTGGACATCCTGTTTATGATGCATCACAAAATATCTCTTTTTCTCCCTCTGCCTGGCCACTTCTTTGAACACACAACCTATTCTTAAATGAATTTTCCACAACTCAAATTTCAGTCTGAGACCAACTCTTTCAGCTTGAGAAGCTGCCGGAAAGAGAATGGGACTGAGTCAAGAGCATTCTGGGTCAAGACCAATGTCTGTCTCTCTTATAGAATGCAAATTCCAGGAAGGCTGATTTTACATATCCCCAGTGCCTAACAGTCAATGAATATTGCTTAGATGAAAAAATGGTAAGATTTAATATCAAATTGAATATTTCTTCGGCTACACAGGTTCCAAAACACTACAACCCCCGACCCCATTTTGAAAGGGTCAACATTTTTCATCCACAACTCAGGTAAACATTTGTGCATTTATCCAATGTGATTATAGAATCAGCTGCAGTCACCTGTGTGAGGTGTTGCTGTTTGCTTGGAATTAGAAGGAGGTATTTTGGATCACAGGGCCCAGGGTGGATGCCAATGCAGTGGAGAGTCATTCTGGAGGCCTTGGGAGGAGCAAGAGGCATGCTGCCAGTGGGGATACAGTGGGAAAGCCAAATACAGGAAGGAAATGGGAAGGTCCTAGAAGATCTTTACTAACTTCACAAGTTTGCCCATGAAGCACCTCTTCATGAGCATAACCATTAGTAAGTGTTTCAAAATTAAATGTAAACAGCTATTAATTGTTCCAGAATTTGTACTCCACTTAGAACACAACCTGTAATAATAGGAAACATGTAGTACTTACCACATCCCAGTACTGTTCAAACTGCTTTACATATATTAATTCACTTCATCCTTAGAAAAACTCCATGGGTAGTAGACAGTAACGGTGAAACAGAAATGCAGAAGATTATGTGTCTGGATTATGTGGGGATTTTAATTAATCATGCTCCTTTCACTGTGAGTATCAAACACTGGTGTCAAGGGTTCAAGTATGTTCCTCCTGGGGGGGTCTGGGTGTCTCAGTAGGTTAAGCGTCTGACTCTTGGTTTCTGTTCAGGTCATGATTTCACAGTTTGTGGGTTTGAGTCCCACATTGGGCTCTGTGCTGACAGTGTGGAGCCTGCTTGAGATTCTCTGTCTCCCTCTCTCTCTGCCCTTCCCCTGCTCTTTCTCTCTCACACTCTCTCTCAGAATAAATAAATAAACTTAAAAAAAAAAACAAACAACAACAACATATTCCTCCTTCTAGATACTAACTGCCTATTTGTGTGTGTGTGTGTGTGTGTGTGTGTGTGTGTGTGTGTGTGTGGTCCTTGTGTGAAGGTCCAGAATCCAGGGAAGGCAGAGTATTTGCCAGCTAATCAGAACCTGCTTAGAAACACCTTACCTCTCACAAAATCACAGAGCCTGAGCAATGGAAAGAACCTGAGAGAGCCCAGCCCCAACATGTCTACTAGACAGATGCCAGGAGAGAGTAGTTCCAGGGTGCCACTGACATGTGACTGTCCTTCAGCTTGTTAGTTGCCCGTGAAACCACGTGATGCCCCGAACTGCACCCAGTTGCAGATCTGCTGTCAGTGTTCAGAGAATAGTGCATATCAGCTGGCTTTTTAAAAATGTTTATTTAGGGGCGCCTGGGTGGCTCAGTTGGTTAAGCGTCTGACTTCAGCTCAGGTCATGATCTGACGGTTCGTGGGTTTGAGCCCCGTGTCAGGCTCTGTGCTGATGGCTAGCTCAGAGCCTGGAGCCTGCTTCAGATTCTGTGTCTCCCTCTCTCTCTGCCCCTCCCCTGCTTGTACTGTCTCTCTCTGTCTCTCAAAAATAAAATAAAAGACATAAAAAATTTTTTTACAAAGCTTATTTATTTTGAGAGAGCAAGAGTGTAAGTGAGGGAGGAGCAGAGAGCGAAGGGGAAAGAGAAACCCAAACAGCCGCTGCACTGTCAGGACGGAGCCCAATACAGGGCTAGATCTCATGAGCTCTGACCTGAGCTAAAATCAAGAGATGGACACTTAACCAACTGAGTCACCCACGCTTTGTTAATTGGACAGGTATGGGGAAGGCAAGGGATAAGGGAAGAGACAAAGCAAGAAGAGAGAAAAAAATAATGTCTCATTTCTGATATTGCTGTTAGAAGAGCACGGGCAATTGAGGAATCAATCCCAAGCTTTTAAAAAATTCTTTTCTCAACTTGAAATCGAAGCCATAAGTTCTCTGCACCAGAGCACCAATAAAGGTCTGTGCTGCCTCATATGTGTTCAACAGAAAGAACAGAGGTCTCCTCATGTCTTACCCAGTGATGTTCGGAGATGGGTATGAAATGCGATTTAAACCACTGTGTGCCTATCACACAAGTCACACTGCTGTCAGGAATGTCCCCAGCCACTGTGCCACTTTGTTCCTGGCTCCAGAATACTATACACAAGGCCACAAGTGAGCTAGACATTCTCACCGGATAGGACAGAGGCATGTTGCGGACCAGTGTTTAGTTGCCAGAGTAGGAAGTGAGACTCCCAGAGGCCTGAGTTTACACGTTGGGCCTTTCTCCAACGGCGGCTGCTAAAGAGGGACGCGCTGCCCACTACACCTCTTGGTTCTATGACCAGGTCCTTGAGTTCTGCCTCTGAGTCCAGGCAAATGGAACACATTTCCTCCTCCTTCTACATGTATAGCAATTGCCTGTGCTAGGCTTTGGCATCACCTTGCTGCTTCCTCAAGTCATTTATTCTTTAGAGGTTCTAACTCAAGTAGAGCCCTGTACATTCCACATCACTGCCAGGTAACCCTGGAGTCTAGAGCTGGAACAGACCTGGGCTTTGTTAATATCCTGAGTCCCCCCAGAAACATTTAATTGCATTTGATGGAACCACACTCGTACACAGATGCCTTTTACTGACACTTTCAAGAACATGAAATTGAACACAAAGTGTTTTGTTTTCTTTCATTTTTACTTTTTCTTGGTCTTATTTTTTGTTTTGTCTTATTTTTGTTGACTTTGCTCGTGTTACGTCATTAGGCTGAAAACACAAGGAACAAGAAGATCCCCTTTTGTTGTGTTTGGATTAACACACACTAAATGAGTGACTATTGATTGCTAAATTTATCTTTCTCTACGGATTGAGAGATGGCTAAAACATCCATTCTATACTTATTACGTGGCAATTGCTAGAGAAAATACGTATTCAGGGAGCAATAGGAACAAGGACAAGAGGTTCCCAGCTCACACAGAGAGTATGGGGAAGTTGGCTGGAGAAGTTTTGGTTGATTGGATTTTTGTATTTGTATTTTTAAGGTTCCATCTCAGCACACTCAGATTTAGAATTACACAGAGCTGGGTTCAAATGACAGTTCTGACTCTTACCATCTGTATTAGGGCAAACTAACTGCTGTAACAAATTCACCACATCTCAAAGGCTGAATGTAGTAAATGCTCTATTTCTTGCTCTGAACACAGTCCCATGCACATCCACGGTGTTCTTCTCCGTGTGTCATCCATGCTTCTCATATGGCTCCTCCTGTGCTACGGCCTCATGTTCATGGCACTCAGTTGTGGAAGGGAAGATGGGGGGAAGATGCACTTGCCTTTATGCTGCCTGAGTACAGAAGTGACCCACATCTCTTCTGCTCATATTCCATAGATGAGAATAAGCTTTGGGGGCCTTCCTATGTGCAAGGAGATTGGAAAGGGCAGTCTGTCTGTGGGCAGGAAGATGTGGCCCAGTGTCAGCAATCTCTGCCATTTTAGCAAGGTCATAGCAATCAAGTCACCAGACTGCTCTGAACACTGGACACTGTGGCTGTGGCTATAGCTTCCACCTCCTGGGTAAAGCAAGGACTTCTATGTTGGCCGTCTGATGCTTCTTTGTTACCTAGAAGCATTTCAATCACCTGGTGCCTTAGTCACACCAGGCAACTGGTCAACAAGCATCTGATGAGGCCCTGTGCCAGTCTGGGAATACAGCTGTGGCTCCTGTCCTGGTGGAGATGAACTGCATCCTCAGAAGAGACTGTAATGTTTTCCATGGCTTTCCTAGTATTCTCATCTTGAAGAATCCTTTACAGTAAATTGTATGTGTTAAGAGGGTATCAAGTATTTCCCCTTTCTTTAAGCAGATTAATTTAAGCATATTGGTTCCAACCTTTGAAACTCAGGTGTTTTCTTGGAGCACTGATACGTTACTCTTTTTTTTCATGCCTGGGGATAACAAAAGATCAGGTCAAAAGGAATGACCTAGCCCTGCTGTTTTGCTTCCAGAGTGTGAGGTCGTCCAACATAAAATACTCCAGATACGTTTCCTGGTACAACATGCCTTGAAAATTATATGCTTTCAACTCAGGGCATAATTGGATACAAGAAACTAATGTTCGTGCTGTTTTATAACATGTTTCTCATAGCCTGTGGCCTTCCCTCCCACCTTCCTCCCCCTCCTTGAGTGCACAACTGTTTCAGAGAAGAGATTAAACCTCAAAAGAATCCAAGTATAATCTCTGAGCGGCGATGGATTTGTCAGGAAAACCCTGTCTCCACAGCAGGCTGGATACTGTTACCCTGCACCACATTTGTCACTGAATCCGGACGGCCAGTGTTTTTACAGACAGGATAAAAAAAAAAAAGGGGAAAGATAAAATTTATGGATGCCCCAGGGTCCTCCCCGTAATCTGACAATGCTAATCTTTGGTGTTAACAGCGTGGAAGCTATGGAGTTGTCCCTTTGGAAACTGAAAACGAGGGCACGTAAAAGAAATCAAAGAGCAAATATCAAACAAGCCATACCTTTTCTATCATCTATTCTGTTGCCTGGGTACCCTCCATCCTTTAGTCTGAGAGATCACTTGAGATTCTGGGGGCCTTTCAGGAGATTATCTGTATCAGTTAAGGCTTTGAAGTGGGGGCTGCTGGCATCTCATTACCGACAGAGATCAAAAACCAAAGCTGAAGTGCAGTCCCCGGCCTGTAGGGCCTCATTCACACGTCACAGAAACACTAAATTATCAAAGTCAGGGACAATCTTTATGTGCTCCCTGCTTGGCTCCAAATAACTCTTCCCGCCTCCTACTGCCTTTCTCTTTCTTGTTCTTGCTTTTCCTGCAGCTTGTGCTAATTCCCTCTGCTTTTCTTAAATCGAGCAAGTCTTAAAAGTTGGAATGGCAGTTCTCTTCGAGGTTTAGAACATATTTTCAACACTTTTGCACAAGAAAGAAAAAAATGAAGCCTCCGTGAGGTTGAATAGTTTAAGTGGAAAATGTGCTTTTGATGGAAAAATGTTGTAGCAGTGGGTCACTCTGTGGCTTTTTGGTGGCATGATGGGCTTAGCCCTAGAGGGTTTTCCTTATGGTCTGATCCTGGTACTGAAAGGGCCCAAAGTGTACGTGAGCTTTACCTCACGGTGTTGGTGAATCTAGACTGGTAGTGAGCACAGAGTCTCCTACCCTCAGCACTGTGACCTGGTGGCCAATTGCTGGGAAGGGAGGAAGAAGTGGGTAGGAAATCTAAGCAGCTGTCCTGACTGCTGTTCAGATTATCCAGAAAATGTTTTACCTCTGGGAGGCAAGGTGAAGGTCAAGTTATCATGGAGGAGTGATGCAAGCCATTGTGGAAACTTTCTCTTTCCTTGGCTTTCTTCTTCTTGCCCTCTTTGCTCTTTTGGGCCTGCTCTTCTTTTGTAAAATGTCAATTATTGCTCTTGTACATAGGTCAGATTCACTCAAGAAAACACCAACCCTGAATCAACCCATTCACCTTCTCAAATCCCATACCTCCCTTGTTGGATGAATCCTCCTCCCTACTGTCACATGCTGCTGGAGAAAGTCACATAACTATAGCTTCATGGTCCAACATCAGCTGGTCTTGTAGAACTTCTGTGTTTCTGCAGTTAGCTCCTTGTCATTCTCCACCCTGAAAATCTTTCCTCTCCTCTTAAGGACCCTATTTACCACCTCTCCCAATACTCTTGACTAATGAACTTGTTATTCGCTGTGGTGAAAACAAAAGCCACTGGACAAGGACTCCCTCAAACTCTAACCTCCCCCTTCTCTCTGACCTGTACATTTCCCCACACTCTGCCTTACACACTCTGTCCTTGTTCCTTCTTTCAAGTTTCCATTAGATGTAAGTCCTTCCTCTTGACCATGGCTATCCTCACGTTTTTTGTTACTCAAGACTCCACTCCTTTCCACTTATAGGAAGTTCAACCCATCTTTTCTCCTCCTATATTTGCAGCATCTCCCTTTCACATGGCTCTTTCTCAGTTGCATTTGTATGTGTTCAGATGTCTTCTACCTGAAGAGCAGCAAACAAATTCATCCTTTGACTTCATATTTCCTTGCAGCCACTGCTTTTTTGACCCTGATTTTCTTCTCCATCAAGATTCTTAAAGAGCTATCCAAACCGAGTGTCTCCATTTCCTCATCTCCTACCTGCTCCTCGTCTGATCACAGTTTTGTCTCTGCTATCATCATACAACTAAAACTCTTCTCCCTAGAGACAGCAATGCCTATCTTATCATCCAACCCAATGGCTGCTTTAGTTTGTATCTGACTTGTCTTCTCATTGGCGTTCAAAATAATTAAAAGTCCTTTCTTCCTGGAAGGCTGTGTCTCCCTGGCTTTCTTTGGTGCCACGCTTTCTTCATTTTTATTTTACCTCCCTGGGTGTTCCCCAGAGAAGATTCCTCAACCTAGTAGGTGCTTAATAGATTTTTGAACAAATAACTTAAATTTATTGCCCCTTTATTTCCTGTTTCCTATTCTTTTCTCTTTCTTTTTTATTCCACCTTGCTGTTCCATGGATTGATCAGCTTCCTTCTCTCTGGTGGGAGATAGGAAGGGACTCTGGCCTTTACCCTACTTTGTATAATGTAAACCCAGTGGTCTGAATAAATATATAAAAAGTACCTAAGGGAAATAGAGCCCTGGCCCAGGTCCTGACCTGTGATCATGAAACTACCTGAAGGGAAGGAGCCATTGAGTGCAAGTGCATGAGCTGGATCACAATTTTTCAGGAAATGAAAAGGCCTCTTGGCAACATGTTATCAATTCCTCAAAACTAGGGGCCATATCTGCTTTTCTTTTTCAAAGTCGCTCAAAATATTTATTATTTCTGAATAATTTTGGTGGCTGAATTCCATCCACATGTGACTCTATATGGAAATTATTAGATAAAATTTTAAGCTTAATATTTGGAAAAGTCAACATTTTCTATTGACAGAATCTGATGTCTGTGGCAAAATGGAGGCAAGCAAGAAGTTTTGCTTATATAATTCTACCTTCATTCGTTCTCTCTCTCTCTCTCTCTCTCTCTCTCTCTCTCTCTTTCTTTCTTTCCTGGCATTTTGCTAGCACTATAATTGCCCACAGTTATGAGGGAGAAAACAGCACAAACAAGCAAACTAAAAATATATTTGAATTATGAAAGGCATACTTTGTGCCAAGGGCCATGTTATGTGCTTTACATATCAAGCTAACCTTCACATCTATAAGGTAAATGTTATTATAACACTTTTACAAATAAAAGTACTGAGGTTAGAGAGGAACTCTACCCACGTAGGCATGTAGGTAGCAAGTCAGAAAGCCAGGACTTGAACCAGCTTAGATGGTCTCACAGTCATATCATGGGCCCATAGGCCTCCACATGCTACTCTCATCAAGCTCAGCACTGACCATCATATTGACGAAACCACCAAATACAGTGTTCTTTCTGCTAAGAACAACAGAAAGAATAAATAAAGGAGGAAGAAAGAAGAGGGTAGATTCTTTCTCAGGGTAGATCTTCATTCAGTCATTCAATTAAACTTTTTTTGAAAGAGAGAGAGAGTATGAAACAAGAAGAGGGCTAGAGAGAGGGAGAATCCCAAATAGGCTCCACACCCAGCACCATGGGGCTCAATCCCATGACTCTGTGCTTATGACCTGAGCCAAAATCAAGAGTCAGAGGCTCAACCAACTGAGCCACTCAAACACCCCAATAAAACCATTTATTGAGAAAGGCATTTTTACTAGGTACTTGGGAGACTCAAAGACAAAGAAAAGCCATCAAGGAGTTTATAATTTAGAAGAGGAGTTAAGGTAAATGTTCAGAATCACAAAATTATGAGGAAGGACGTGATCTAAGCCAAAGAGAAGTACAAAGGGCTCTGCAGGTGAGGATAGTAGAATGATATTCAGGAGCTGTGGGTTCAGGTCACATCATCAAGAATAGACACTTCCAAGAGCAGAGAACATTTGGTGTGCTTGAGGGGAATGCAGTCCCACATAGGAACAAAACCATAGAAGGAAGGACAGAAGTAGTAGAAAAGAAAGTGTGGTAGGGAGAAACAAATGTTAAGTATGAAGTTAAATTATATTTTACAATATTCTTAAACTATTTCTCTGTCTCTGTCTCTGTCTCTGTCTCTCTGTCTCTCTCTCTCTCTCTCTCTCTGCCTAGAAAAAGACAGCCATGTATGAAAAGGGAAGAAAGAGACCACACATGGATGTAGATCTGAGTCAGAGCAAATCTTTGGCCACCAAAGTCCTCTGGCCCAGATGAGAGATGCCACACCCCCTCCAGTGTTTGACTGCCACAGGAGCAGGGCCTTCAGGAATGTGTCACCAGGAGGAAATGGAGCCTGGTCCAAGTAACTCTAAAGCCAGATTTGGGCTGAGATTGCCCCAAGGTTGCCTGGAGAAACAGGAGCAAACAGAGATAACAAGCAAAATGACTTGGCAGGTTTTTTTCTTTCACTCCCTTCTCCTATCATGGAGCTGAACAGAAAGGCTTTCTGTCTCAGTGTATACACTTCCCTGGGGTCTTGCAGGGGAGGAAGGGCTTATTAACTGCGATTGGATCTGAAGGGTATGTAGTTTCTATTGTGGGGTTGTCGGGACAATGAGGGTGAACAAAGAGGAAGATAACGGGCATCCGGAGCATTTGCTGAAGCATGAAGAAGGGCCAAAAATATCCCTGCTGATTGCACCCCTGTTGGATTTGTGCCACTTTCTAATGTCAGTGAATCACTTCTGCTTACTGAACCATAAATCCCAGACAAAGTGCATGCCCCAGAGTCTCCAGGTAGCCTTGTTTTGGCTGTCTGCAAGGATGCTTTGAAGATAGAGCTTCCAGATATGCCGGACACTAACAGAAGTGGGGAGTAAATACATTTGCCACATTTGGACATGATGTGTGATTTCTAGGATCAGTGGGGAAATATTTATGTGGTAGAAGAGTGGTGTTTCTTCATGAGCTATGTTTGAAACTGGAGGGTATCTTATTGAGGGAGGTCTCATTTCTGTTCCCACTATGTAAGATGTTGAAGGGAAAGATAGAGCAACAACTGAAGGGCTGATGCATTTGTTGGGTCAAAACTGGGCCCAGCAGATAGCTGGCCAGTTCTAAACTTGTCCTTTTGCTCTCTGGCTCTCTCCCAAAAGAGAGCTGCATGTTTTATTGCTGTCATCTGTTTGTGTTTCAGACACTTATCGCTCTGGGAGGCTCACACTGCCAAACTTGGTTGTTCATGCCCAATGCTCCTCTCTGGGGAGAAGAACAACTTTTGTCAAACTGTGAACTGTCTTCTAAACAAGGCTGATCTGTGAATACAGAAGTGGATCCTCAAAGCTTCAGCTCGAATTACGGTCAGACTAATGTGGAGGGCATTTGGACCAAAGTCCAGTCTCATGCAGAGTGTCTGGCATAATCCCAAGTCCTCACTGCTTCCTGAGCCTTCAGGTTCAGCTCTGGTCACATCTTGCAGACTGAGAACTGGTGATGTCTCTCCCCCACCACACCTAGCTGCTCTGGGTCTCTCTGAAATGGTGCCTTGGTCAAGAAGGTAAGAGGTTAAGGACTTTACATGTCAAGGAGGTAAAAACAGTAGTTGGATTAAAGATGAAGGGACAGTGTATATACTTCACTTAGGGTTCATGGCCATGGGGAGAGGGGTCAACTTGCTCCAAGAAGGTAAGATGACTCTGGATGAGGCTCAGTAGCTACAAGCATAACTCTTAGTATTTCAACGTTCTCAAAAGATTAGAAAATATCTTTGTGCAGGAATACAGATTATGCTAGGGGACAAAAGTCCTTGTACTTCAAAGGTATATGTATATGTGTGTCAAGGAGAATAATATTGCATCAGTTTCTGAATGGTATACAATCATTCATTCAACAAATAATTGTTGAATGTCTATTAAGTTCTAAGCACTGTCCTGTACTGTGAGGATACAACAGTGAACAAAACAAAAATTTTTCCCTCAGAGGGGAATAATAAAATAACCAGTTGTGATACTTCATATGACATTCAGTAATAGATTTAAGATGAAAACAAAAACACAGCAAGATGTAGAGAAATCTAGGGGCTGAAGAAGGCTTACAATTTTAAAAATGTTGGTTGGGGCAGGCCTCACAAAGAAGGTGGCGTTTGACAGAGACATAGTGGAAAGAAACAACCATGCAGCTATCTGGGGAAAGGGTTTCTAGATGTTTACTTATAATAAAATGCATCTCAAAATATCCAACAAAATACAAATTTTTCATCATTGGCCCCAAGTCTAAATTTTTCACCTATTTCTTTGAAATCTCCTATTTTGCAAGGATACTGAGACAGAGGGGCTGACCACACCCTGGGCAAGGTGAGTCCCTCTGCAAGTAAAACAGAACCTGCCACAGGGAAGAATCTGGAAGTTTCTGAGTGGCAAGGTGCAGAGTGGAGCAAATGTATATCTTCAAGCAAAACCACATTCATGTCAAGCAACCAAATTAAAAGATGGAAATAGAAAGGGACTCCTACCAAATGGTCACTTTTTAGATGCTATTCCTTTTTTCTTTCATCCAATTTTCAATAATGTTCAGTTCAATTCAGATATAAACTATTAGCAAATGTGTGAATAAATGGCTCCCAGTATTACACCAAATTGTGTACGTTGTTCTCTAGACACTTGAATACAAAACAGAGGAAAGAACACATGACTAATCTAAATCTTGTCTCCAAGGAGAGGCCAAGAGAATTAATTCCAGGGAATAACCTCTGTAGTTAGTAAAAATGAGCAGTCCTCATCTTCTACTATAAAAACATATGGAACTTGGTCTCTCTCTGGCTTTCATCATCACATGAGAGGAGAACACAGTGGTTCCATTCTGCTGCTCATGGCATCTAGCATAAGACAAATGGCACTCTGAGCACCATGACCTTTCTCAGAGGCCTTAGGATTCATTTCTCTGCCCTTAGCCGACAACCATCAACCAAATAAACGCAGGCAACACACCCCACTACTCAGTGTTAACAATCTGCACAGAGTTCCCTGATGTAAAAACTCATGTGATCAGAATCCATGGCAGGTAAAAGCCCACATAAAAAGTCTTTTTTTTAGTAGATATAGTGGAGCTATCCAGCCTGAGGTAGGAATTGTGTGTTGGGGGAGAGGGGGAGGTTGGGGGTGGGTATATGACTGGAAGGGGATTTGTGAGAAGAACCAGTATAAGGTATTCTGAATTCTATCCTCACCCCTACTCTAGCAGAGTACCTTTGGTAATTTACTGGCTCTTTATTTGCCTCAGTTTCTTCATCTATAGAACAGACCATGAAAATAAGGCCTACTTCATCATATTGTTTTGAGAGTTAAATGAGTTAATATTTGTGAAGCACAAAAGTTTCTGGAATATAGGAAGCACTTCATAATAATAAATCTTTTTATCATTCTCAAGAAACAAAGAAAGATCTGTATCTCTGCTCTTTGCCTTTCTGTGTATTTTTTCATATTATGAAAACAAATCTTAGATTCTGCTGAAGAAGAATTGCATTATGAAAAAGGAAAGCCATAAGTCATCTTCATAGAAGACAGAACCTGATGTAATGTCTGATTGAATCATGTTTTAGACACACTTCCTCCTACCCCTCCTCCTTCTTCCATATCCTCCTCTTCCTCTTCTATACGTATTTTAAAGTATACCAAACAGTAGCAGTATTGTTCTGTAGAGTCTATTTTACTTTAGATTTGCCCACATATTTACCATGGTCATTTTTTCCCATTGCATCCTGTATCTCCAACCTTCTATTTGGGATTATTTTCTTTCTAATCCTCACTTTTATATTTTCTATTCATTTGACTCTGTGTTCGTTATTCTATATATTTTCTTCTGGTTTACCTTCCACTTCACTAATACCTTCTTCAGCTGTGTCTAGACTGCTCATACTCATTTATTGAGCTCATAATTTTGGCTTTATATTTTTCAGTTTTCAAGTTTCTATTTGCTTCCTTTTCAAATCTTTTTTCATCATCTTTCATACTTTCCAATTTATTTCTAAAGTTTTTGAGTTTTTGGTCTTTTTTTACCCCTGTACATAGAAAGAAAGTTACCTTAATCTTAATGAATATTTCTGGTAATCGCACCATCTGGAGGCTCTTTGCATTTATGTCTGCTTTCCATTTTTCCTTGCAGTTTTTTTCTTTTTTTTTAAATTTTTTTTACATTTATTTATTTTTGAGAGACAGAGAGAGACAGAGCACAGTGGGGAGGGGCAGAGAGAGAGGGAGACACAGAATCTGAAGCGAGCTCCATGCTCTGAGCTGTCAGCACAGAGCCTGATATGGGGCTCGAACTCACATACTGTGAGATCATGACCTGAACCAATGTTAAATGCTTAATTGACTGATCCACCCAGTCACTCCCTTGCAGTTTTCATTTATGTTGGCTAGTCTCTTTTTTTTGCTTTCATGTCTTTTATTTTTGTACTTGGTACTGTATTTGAAAAACTATAAAAATTATATAAGAGCTTTTCTTCAGACAAAATATTTTTCTTTTTTCCAGGCATCTAGGTACACTAGTACTCTTGGATTACCTTAATCCAATTGCAGGGTCTAGGATTTTTTGTGCTACCCATATTATTTGAAGCTGAGCTACCATCCACTTGGGGACTAATTTACTTTTCTCCTTGGTATTTCTCCCTTCTGAGTCTTTAAGGTTGAAATGTTTGCCAGGGAGTCCCACACATGGTAAGTCTTGGACATCTATTATTTGTCTTCCCAGCCCCATGGGGCTTCTGTCTTATTCTTGATTTGGTTTGATTAAATCTTATTTTGATTAGCTTTTTGATACCTTTGAGAAGATATTTTAAATACCTTTTCAGATTTTCTGATTGTCTTCAGCAAGAGAATTTGTTCAAATTGTCCCAAGGGTAGTATTATCTGTTACTCCTTCCACTGAGACATTTTACTGGAGTGCTATAAATGGTATGGGTAAAAGACCTATACACAAGTCCTGTCTTTACTGTTCATAAACAGTATGAACTTTGGCAAATAACCTTAGCTTTTTGGATTCTATTTCTCTTTTACATCAGGAAATTCAATTAGATGATATTTAGTGTTCCTTCAAAGTCCAAAATTTTATGATTTCTTGGCTTAGGACGTTCTAAAGAGAAAAGTAGAATGCATTAAGAAAAAAGTTCTTAAGCTTGTAGAGGTTTAAACTAACGAAAGTGTATCAAACATATTTGCATTATTCTAATCTGAGTATGTTTTTTAGGAAAATATTTCTTAATATTCAAGCTAGAGACTGATTTCAACATTCTTTTTGTTGTTGTTGTTGTTTTGAGAGAGAAAGTATGTGTGTGAGCAGGGGAAGGGCAGAGAGAGGGAGAGAATCCTAAGCAGGCTCCAGGTGGTCATTACAGAGCCTGACATGCGGTTGCATCCCACCACTGTGAGGTTATGACCTGAGCTGAAATCATGACTCAGATGCTTAACCGACTGAACCACCCAAGCACCCCTCATCATTCATTTATCTAAGGATGGAGGAAGCCTGAAGCCTGTCTGTATCATCAAGATCCATGTATATGGTAGCAACCACTCCAGTTTTTTAGAAGAGAAAATTGACTGTAAGCAATTGTTGGCCAGACACTACAGAGTTCTAAAGGCAAAAAAAAAAAAAAAAAAGGAGCTCGAAGGCACTAACTGCTTTGTTGCAGGCACCTCCCCTACAGCTGGAGGATCAAAGAAAAGAAGATAAAATTACTAAAACAGAGAAGCTTGGAAGAAGGGTTTGTGGAGGCAAAACTCAGACCTCTGCAGAGAGGACCTGGTGGTGGCTCGTGTCTCAGGAACTTTGAGGAAAATCTCCAGGGACTGGAACTCAGCCTTTGAAGAGAATCCCTGTTAGCTAGTCAGGTGGTGCTGAGGGAGCACAAGAAGGCTGGATCGAGCAGTGCTGGAAGAGCTGCCAACTGGAATGAATGGGTGCTGCGGGAATGAACTGCTTCTGGCCAGGGAAAGACAAAAACAAAAAGGAGCCAGTGTCTTCTCTCTCATCCAGCCTTACAATTTCTCTTTACTGCCCCCAACTGGCAGAGCCTCACACAGAACCTGCAGGCAAAGGAGAAACCCTGGCCCAGCATCACAAAGCCGGTTATAAATTGATGGGTTTAAACGTGGCAGACCATAATTTAATAACCAGGACACCATCTTATCAATATGAAGTGACTCTGATTTATTTTGTTATGCTGTCACTGTGGATTATTAGAGCTTTAAATAATAACCTGTGTTTATGCCTTAGGTGTTTATGTTGCTTTACCTGGACATCCTAGGTCTACGTAAAATATGTGTACACTAATACATAGCAAAATAAAGTAAACTTTCAGAGAAATAATTGACAAGATAACCACTTTAAGAAGCAAAAGTTTATTTTTTATTCCTGCTTTCAACCTATCTATATTTTACTATTTAATATATTATCTTGGGCTGCCTGAGTGGCTCAGTCATTTGAGTGAGCGACTCTTGATATTGGCTCAGTCATGATCTCATGGTTCATGGGATCGAGCCCCATGTCCAGCTTTGTGTTGACCACATGGAGTCTGTTTGGGATTCTCTCTCTCCCTCTCTCTCTGCCCCTCTCCTACTTGTGTGAGCTCTCTCTCTCTTAAAATAAATTTAAAACGTTAGCTTGTACAACACTCATTTCACTGTAATGTATTACACCATTAGAAAACAATTTTGCCCCTGTATCCCCAAACTAGCAACATTTGAAATATCAGTTCATTGCACTGAGTCTCTGAAGGGTCTCTGTGATTCATACACTCTAACATGAGCTTCTGCCTAAATACAGACAGACTCCAAGGGAGTCTTCCCTCAAGTGACCTGTGATTAATCTGCTTACTTTGTAAACAAATAAGCTTCCTTCTGCTTTAGTTTGCTGCATTTCTCTGTCCCTTCCTTTCTTTGCCACCATAAAAGGACTGGCTCACATCATGTTAAAAGTCAAGTTTCATTCCAATGAACTCTGCAGTGGTGTTTAAATTATTTTTATTATTGTGGAGTTTGTTATCTCTAGTAATGTTTCTTGCTAACCAACTACTTACTTGGGTTTCCCAAATCCTTACGTTACCCTGAGACCCAATTGGAAGAGCGATGTTTGTTTTGTTTCTCTTATGTTTTTTTTAATTTATTTTTGAGAGGCAGAGAGAGACAGTGAGAGCAGGGGAGGGTCAGAGAGAGAAGGAGACACAGAATCTGAAGCAGGCTCCAGGCTCTGAGCTAGCTGTCAGCACAGAGTCCGAAGCAGGGCTTGAACCCATGAACCGTGAGCTGAAGCCGGACGCTCAACTGACTGAGCCACCCAGGCACCCCAGAGTGTTGTTTGTTTTGTAATAAATGAGTTATTTATATATAATGGAATGCTCAGGGTTTTTCCAAATCAGCTGAAGAGATGAGAGATCTATGTTCTAGAAATTTATATCCCCCACAATCAATATGAGTACTAACATCTATGCAGCTTAATATACTGATATATTTACCAATATAGAGCAACCAGCATAAACCAAGACCAAAGCAGAGCATTGTATCAATGAAACATAGACTTTGTTATCTGTTAGGAATCTTGATACTAAGAAAGACCTCAAGGCATGACGTTGCTTGGTACCAGTATTTGTTAATTAGATTTCTCCAGTTGCAAACAGTAGAAATCTTCAGTTAAGTTTAAGTAGAGACAGAATTTATGATAAAATATTTAACAGAGCACAGCTTCTCTGAAAGGGCCACAGCAACAGTCTTGGAGGCAATGCATCCAGGAACAGTGCCCAAATCACACGCTAGAACCACTCCAGAGAAAAATGCAATGACCCTCTAATTAAAGGCAGTTGCAGTTAAGCAAGATGAATAAGTTCTAGAAATCTGTACAACATTGTACTTATGGTCAACAATTGTGTATTTCACATTAAAAAAAATTAAGAGCATAGGTTTTATGTTAGGTGTTCTTACCACAATAAAATTAAATTTTTTTCATTAAATAAAAATAAAAGGAGTCCATGGTATAGACTGTAAGTTGTCCTTTTGATACTAAGCTCTGGTCTCTACAAGTAGGAATGCTGCTTTACCATGTCCAGAAGCCTGAAGCTTTCTGGTTTCTCTGTGGGTTCTGGACAGCATTTCTTCCTGATATAGTCTTATGTGACTGCTTCTGGTTGGTTGAGTCTAGCTCACATCCCCTGTGCCCTGGCTGCCAAAGAGGCTGAAAAAGCATGTTTTTGCCTGCACGGAAGGCTGATGGAGAAAGTCTGGAAGGCACTGACTCATAAGACAGGGAATTCCCAAGTACAAGAAGAATGTTTAAGGGTACTGGCTATCAAAAAGAATGGAAAATGCCCAAGTCATTTCTCAACGTGTGATACTTAGCATCTGCATCTGAATATCTCAGGGTATTGATGAAAATGAAGATTTCAGGGTCCTATGGCCAAATCCAATGAATTAGAATCTATGCAGGGGAATTGCAACCTTTATTTCCCATAAGCTTTTCAGATCATTGTGATGAATGCTACTGAATGAGAAGCCCACAGTTTATATTTTCAAAAACACTTTGAAAAACTGTACTTGTTAGACTTTTAGAAGTGAATAAGAAAAAGCTATCACGACTACCTCAGTCAAAGATCAAAATCTCTGCAATTCTATATAGAAAAGCCTTCTGCTGTGAACAAGAGAAACAGTAAATATCTGCTCTTCTTTCCATGGGAGGAACATCAAAGGAGAGGAAAGAAGATAGAATGACAGTGTGTTTAGGAGCATGGACTCTGAAGCTGGACTGCTTGGGTTTGAATACTCTTCCAATTAGCAGTGTGACAGACTGAGTTTTTCAAAGATGGCCACAGCAGCAGCTCCCATCCCACAGGCTATTCTCGCATCTTCAAAATGCCAACCCTTCCGCATCAAGACATGGAGGCAGTTTCTCCTCCTCTTGAATGTGGGCAGGCTGCTCCAACCAACCGAACATAGCCAAAGTCATGCTTTGTGACTTCTGAGACAAACTCATATAAAACTTATGCTTTTCTACCTGTCCTCTGGAGACACTCACGGGAATCTAGCCATCATACTATGAGGAAGCCCAAGCAACCCACTGACAGTCTGACGCAGAAGGGAACTGAGGCCCTTGGCTCACAGCCCTGGCTGATCTCAAGGGTGACTTGCCAGCCAAATGAGTCATCTTGAAAGTAGATCCTCCAGCAGCCCCTGAGCTGAGCTGTCCTACTTGATACCATATAGAGCAAGGACAAGTCATTCCTGCTGATCCTCAAAAATATAGTAGATTAGTGAAAAACAATAAGCAACTGTAATTGTGTTAAGCCACTAAATCAGTGTGGTTTCTTATATAGCAAGAGATCACGGATAAGAAGATGAGTTAATTAATGTCTTTGAGCCTCAGTATCTCTGTGTATAAAATGAGGAATAAAATTATATCAACCTCATAAAGTTGTAATAAACACTAAGTATTATTAAATGTAAAGCACGCAGAAAATTGCCTGGCTTACAATATGTGCTATCGTTGGTTTGAGGAAAGTGTTGAGGGTGGATGGATGAGCAAGAAAGACATAGGCAATCCAGAATCCCTTTAGACATGAAGTCAAATTTGCTCCAAATTTCACATATCCCAGGTGGGGCAATTTATATTAGTAAGTACTCAAATGACAACTTTTCTTAGAACAAAAAATGAGTTTCACTATTAATTTTCCCTATAATTTCAGCTAAACCATTTTAATAAACATTTAATTAAATAGTATTATTATTCTTAACCATGATTCATTTATTTTATCATTTCCAAGTCAGACTTCAGAGTCCAGATACCTGGTTCTGTTTCAAATCTCTCTTTTCCCTAGTGAATGACCTTAGCCAATTCTCTCCAAAGATAAATTATCAGGTATCATAGAAATGTAACTTCTTCCTGTTATTCCAGCACATGGTTGTTTACCAGGAAGATAACCTATTGGGAATAGCAGAGCTACGAATCAGCAACTGTGGCACTGCCACTCAAATATGGGCACTAAAATGTCATGGGAGCAAGGTGCCAGGGGATGGGCTGTTGCTTGACGAGACTGCAGGCAAAGTTAGAAAGATCTAGGAAGGCAAGTGGCCTTCTTAGGGTCACAGTCATATAAATTTCCATCACCTAGCAGATATCTCTGGGACAGGGCAGATTGCCTAGTTAACATGAGGACTCTCTTTTTCCCACTATCTCAAAATACCTTTAAGATATTGTATTTAATTTCTAAGTGTTACATAGAAGATTGCCCCCCAAAACTTGGTAGCTTAAAACAACAGACACATATTATCCTGAGGTTTCTGGTTGGGGGGATGGTGGTCAGGAGTTAAGGATGGGCTTAGCTAGGTGGCCCAGGTCTTGTAGAAGTTTGCCCTTAAGCCATTGGCTGAGGTTATAGTCCCAGGTGAGAGCATGACACAGGAGGATCTTCTTCCAAGACCACTCAGATGGTTGGTGGCCAGATGCTCCAGTTCTTTAGCAAATAGACCTCTCCATAGGACTATTCACAACACGGCAGCTTGCTTCCCATAGAGCAAGTGGCTCAGGAGTGAGAGACAGAGAAACCTAGAAGGAAGCTGAAGTATTTTTATTACCTAATCTTGGATGTGTTGTGCCACGCCTGTTACACTATTGTATTTGTGTCACTGAATAATCCTGGTACAGTGTGGGATGGATACCACGGAACACGGATCACTGGGGCCATTTTCAAGACTACTTACCACAGCTATCCCTGTGTGAAAAGCTCTTTCCTTTGGGTTCCTTTCAACTCTTCTCTCAATGTTTACCTTAATCATATTTCATCTGTGTCAAAGTATGGGAGGTAAGCTAGAGGAGGCACAAAGAACCCGGGAATTTCACTGTACTCTAGTCAGTTATGTCAATGGCTCTCTAGCCAGGGGCCACCATGTACATGGCTCTGAGCTGGACATCACATGGGCTGCAGACATGAACAGCTGTGACACCTGTTTCCTGAGAGCCATCATTCTTCTGGGGCAAATAAGTCAGATCGTACACAAGACAAGGCAAAATGTAGCAAATGCACAATAAAGAAGTTGTGTTTACATCAAGAATGCAGTGATGTGTTATTTTTGTTATTTAATATTTAATTAGTAAATCGAATAAAGAAAGACATTAGGCCAGGGGATCTCAAGAACCTATTTAACTTTTAGTTTTCTGAGAATTGTGTGACCACAGAGTATAGAGAATGAAATGAGCCCCAGCCTGGCATCTACCATCAAGAAGCTTCCGGAGTTGGCCATGATGGTCTCCAGGCTCTCACTATGACATCTGCGGGCTAAGAAGAGAAGGGGTGGAGGTTGAAGGGTGCAGTTCATTTTCATAATTTTATTATACCTTAGTACAAAATGACAAGTTATTTTGCGATTTCAGGAAGCTTTCCTTGTGTCCATTTCAAGATAAAGATTTGTATTTACATTTCTCCTTGTCCTTTGAAAAGTATACATAATTATACATTGCTCAAGTCTATATGGTCATGCCTATTTTTTTCCTGGGATTCTTATTTTCTTTCTCGCAAATTGATATTTGTTTTACTGCTTATCTTGAAAAGTCAACTCACTTTATTTAAAGTGCTACATTTTTGTCCCTGTTGGTGTGGGTAATAATCCTGGCAACATCCTGGCAAACTCTATAAAATGAAATAAAAATCCACCCAAACTGGAAAACAGGTATGCTGGATGAGTAAAAATCATGCTGAATTTGTTCTTTTTCCTTCCACTAAACTTCTGTATTTTAGAAAATAGTTTTTAATAGTGAGTAGTTTTAAGAAATCTTTTCTTTCTCACTGTATTAACCTCATGTATGCTGTTTCATAATCTATGCTTCACTTCTTTATACGGATGGCTTTAAAAAACAGGTTCCTTCTGCAAGTTGTGCTCTCTAAATACCTTTGTTATGGGGGAAAGCCATTGTGCCCTAGACTCTGTTTCCTGGGAACAGAGCATCAGTGGTAACTGGGATCTTGCAGGTGTCATCCCAGACCTACTGAATCAAAATCTGCATTTTTAACAAGAGTCCCAGGTGGTTGGTATGCACATTAAAGTTGAGAAGCTCTGTTTGGGGACTATTATTGAGAACAGAGGATTACTTGTATTTCTCGATGGTATGCGTGCATCCAGATCAGGCTGGCAGATGGACCTGGTGAGTATTTGGAACTTGTAGAGATCTCTTTCTTCCTCCCTCCTTTGTTTTCTCCCTCCATCTTTTTCTTCCTCCATTCCTTCCTGCCTTTCTTCCTTCTTTCTTTCTTTTCTCCCTCCCTTACCTATTTCTCTCCATCCCCCCTCCATCCTTTTTTTCCTCGCTCCTTTTTACCTGCATTGATATTATCTTTTTTTATTTTTCTATGGAAATATTGAAACAATTGAAACTTGTTTTTGTTTTTCTCCATCACTTGGAGCTGATCCCTTTCATCTTTGATTCAGCCAATTCCCTTCAAAGCTAAATATTAAACAGATCTGTCTCCTGACAGCTGACCCCAAATTGGGACATGCCGTGGTCCTCCCCTTGGGGGTTGAGAGCTGAGCCGACAAAGGTAGAGGAGAGACAGGATGGAGCCAGTTCCTGTCCCCTGGGGAAGCCCAAAAGTTGTGTCTCTGCCTTCACATTAGCCAAACAGCCAATAGCCAAACAACCGATAGCTTCTGGAAGGCATTCTTGTAGAAATTCCTCCTTTTGCCAGAGGGTGAAAGGGTTGCTAATTGATTTTGTCTGCCTTTCAGATGGACTCGGAGAGACATAGGGTTTGAATTCTAGCAGAGAGATAATGTTTTTAGATACTGGAGCAAAGTTTTTATGTATGCCATGTGACCTAGCTTGACATAGAAGTATTTTTTTTTTGTTTATTTAAAAACAAACCAGCTTGTCATTCTGTTCAGTGAAACAGAAGCAGTAAAGTTTATTAGTTTGACCACCTTCTCAAAAACATATTTGTTTCAAAAACCATGATTTATTCACAGCAAATTAAAAAAAAAAAAAAAAAGCTAACTCTTCCCAAATACTTTGAGACACAGGTGGCTCTGCCCTCCTATGGCAGAGATGGGTGGAGGGTACTGTCCTGACAACAGACCTCTGGCCATAGAGAATCTACTTCAGACTGTCTCCTGCTTCAAGGGCTTGTGCCGAAATACAGTGTGCTATTGACTTCGCCTCTGATGTGCTGCCTGTTGTCACATAAAATATGGAAGACAGGAGTTAGAGAAAACAGAAATGACAAAGCATCTGTTTACCTTACAATTTTATGCTCAAATGGAGAGAGATTAATCTCATTCAGAGCTTCAATTTATTTCCTTTTGTTTGTCTACATCGCCTTCATATGTCTCTCTATAATTTACATATTCCTGTAATGGGCCTAAAATCTTTCTAGATCAAGCAAGAATATAAGTTTGTTATTTTGATAACTGTTCAAAATTAATTTATATATATTTTTTAAACCTGAAGTTACTCTTGAGGTCGGTAACCAATAGCTTTGTAACAATTATTGAAAAGCAAGGGCTCCTCCTAGTGATACTGCTAAATCAACACAGTGTACTAATTTCATGTGCATTTGTTTTTGTTTTTGTCTTTGTCTTTGTTTTTGTTGCATAACAGGTTCCTTATCCTTACCAAACACATACTGAGAAGAATGGAGTTTTTAGAGACTGATAATGGATGTATTTAGCACACTGCAGTAACTCCTTCTGACCACTAGTGGCCATTTGACTAAATTATCTTCCCACTTCAAGGGACAGTTTCCCCGTGGACCCCTAGGAGGCAAAAAGAGGACCTGCTCCCACTCCAAAGTAGCATATTCTTAGGGGAAGAATCAGGCTCAGCGTATTCAATAGCTAAGTATTTAATCAGTATTAATCCTAGAACCAATTACTGTATAATAGTGATGCATCTACCAAGAAATTGCTCTGGCAAAAGTGGAGTAGAATGAAAACAAAGTATTATCTACTTTAGTCAAATATTGGTTGTCTACTCCTTACCCTAAGCAAGAAATGAAACGAGGATCCTGTGTGGCTCAGTTGGTTGAGCGTCCAACTTCAGGTCAGGTCATGATTTCACAGTTTGTGAGTTTCAGCCCCGCATCAGGCTCTGTGCTGACAGCTCGGAGCCTGGAGACTGCTTTGGATTCTGTGTCTCCTCTCTCTGGCCCTCCCCCGCTTGTGCTCCATCTCTCTCTGTCTCTCAAACATAAATAAATGTAAAAAGAAAAGGAAGAAATGTAGCCAAAATCATTACTGCTCCCCTTCCAAACCCTCCATCCAGGATCCCCTTCTATTCTCTGGCTAAGATGAAAAAGATTGCACCAGATGCTCAAGGGGGAGGGAGCTGGGGAGGGAGAGGGGAGTGCTCTATTCTTTTTCCTTCCCTGCCTGTGATTATGTCTTAAGCAGTACCATTCCAGACCAGGTGCACCAGGCACCGTTAGCTTTTAGAAAGTGATTAGCACATTTTAGAAGACCCCATCTTCCTGATTTCACCAATGTCCAGCACCAGAAAAGACTGTTGGACACCACCAGGTAACTGCACAGGTCCTGGCTACCCTGGTGGCTGTGAGGCATTGGATGAAGCAAGACCAGGGCTCAGCTGCCTGGAGGAAGGCCTCTCCTTTCTTTTGATGAAGTTACAAGATGGTTCATTCATGAACGTGTAGACAAAGCTTAAAAGGGAAGTTCTGCAAGCTGGCTTGTTGTAATTGCATTTGAGTACTGTTGAATGTAAAATTGATGCAGCCTCCTCATAATTAGAGTTGTCATCTCCAGGTTTTATTCAGAGTTTTAATCATGCTTGAACTCGCAGATTTGCCTTAAAGCTTAGATGTTTAATCTCAAAAGGCAACTGGCTGTGGGAGTAGAACAGAGAATGCAGTAGCAGGGTAGAATTTTCTTCCATAAAGCACTGTGTTATGGCAATGCAGTCTGGGTCATCTGGACATGCTGTTTCTGCCACATGGGGTGATTGCTAAAGAAAGGATTTGAGGATTGGTGGATATTTCCCCTTCTTCTAATGCCCATTGTGTTGGGATATTGGGGTGAGGACTCAGTTTTCCTGGTAGGAGTCTTTCAGTGGTTTCAGCTTTTTCATTTCAGTATATGGAATGGTGGGGAACGTCAAATTTGAGCTTTAGGATATGGACAGCAGGCAGGAGCTCTGCCTGTAAATTACAGCAAGGTCTGAACTCACAGGGCTTGGCAAGAAGTCAAGGTGGCCATGGTTGGCTTGGGCCCCAAGCCAAGGCCCCTACAGCGCAGGAGCCGAGCTGGAGCTTCCTCCCAGGGCCACCGCAGTTCAGCCTGTGCTTGGAGGACAGACAAGCTCTTTGCTGCTTCTCCTGAATCATGGAAACAAATGGGCTGGGCCAGGATGGAATAAATGAAACTAAAGATTAAAGAACATTTTAAGAGGGATGTGAAGTAGCGATCTGGAGAGGCCGATTTTGTCTTTCCCACTGTATTGTATTTTAAAGTATCATCTTGTTGGCCTTCTCCTTTCAACCTTGGGATGGGGTGGCTGCTCAGGCAGCTTAGATCTCTTCAAGGACTTCTGGAGTCAGAAGTGCATGAAAGCCTAGAGCCAGCAAGGGGAGAAGCCACAGCCTCGTGTATAGACTTCATCCATATCAGAAAGGTGCTCAGGCTTTGTACCTACTACAGCCCCGAATCTTCCTGGGGAGCTGAAAGTAAAGAACAGGGACAGTCACCAAGCCCTAAGTTTCCCCGGTTGGTTCTACACTCTGCTCCTCTCCCCCTACAAATTCCAAACCTCTGGATGTCACGTTTTTCAAGATCCATTTGAGTTCACCATGAACTGCCCATGGCAAGAACATCAATCTGTCTCTTGAGACAGTCTCGGGTGTGTTTATGAAACGAGCCCTGAAGAGTCCAGTTTCACAATCAACCATGTGCCTAAAAATAGGAGAAGTTTTGTTCCAAGATAATTTTGTCTTTAAACAGCAAGATCAACAAAAGATGCCTTCAGGGAACTGGTGGTCCTACACTCAAGTCAAATGAAACTCTGCACAGCCTCTCACAGAAAGGGGGGGATGTGACACCAACACAATTCTCTCCCCATTTTCTCACACTGACCAACAGTAGAGATGAAGCCCCAAACAGTAAATTATGACTGTAAGCCATTAGGACATGTCACCTGGATCTGCTCATCCTATTTAATGAGCTATCTCAGGGCAAGGCAAGACCCTTGGTATAATTGGTTGGAAAGCTTCTTATGAAGCCCAGAATGCTGATCGCCAATGCTCTTTTCCTCCAAATTTTTAAATCCCTGGATAATTCTCTGGAAATGTAATCCGGATGTTTCTGACTCATGTATTTTTAAACCTGTCCCATTGTTATTTTCAAAAGACGTTTGACAGAAATTCAGAGTGAGCATTTTTGTGTTTGTCCAATCAAACACTCCTGTAAATTAGACTCCCAAAAGCCAGCATGGGCTGTTGTGAAGTGTGACTACTCCTGTCTTTTGTTTGCTTACTTCTTTCTTACCAATCCTTTTAAATTTCCTTAGACACCAGGAAAGAGAGGTAGTACACTATAGTATACACTTCTGCCTTCAGGCTGGAGCATCTTTCCTCTAAGCTGGGAAACTGGGATCTCATCAGTAAGCAGTGAGGTAGTATGGAGTTGCTAGCAAGTCCACTTAGGGGAAGGGGGTAAAAAACAATAAAACAAAACTGAATATCAGTTCCCAGGTTCTTGTTGGGAGAACCTTGTCAGGAGGACTTTCTATTCCCACCGGTAGATATGGAGACAGCTGGACCTTGCTGCTATGTCAGTGGTAACAGATCCCCAAACACAACTCAGATTCAGTATGAGGTTTCAGAGTCAAAAATGCACAGGGTAGGTCTCCCATAGGTAGGGAAAAGAGCCAACCTTTACTAAGAACTCATCAACCATATGCCATATTCTGTACATACGCCATTTACTAAGGCTGTCATTTTGTTTGTGTCTGTAGTCTTATGAAATTTGTTTGAATGCTGTAGCAAAAGACCTGAAGAAATGTCATTAAAGAAATCCTCTAAGTTTCCTGAGAAGATTGTCCTCAACCACCCAGCACACAGATTTGAGAAGGATGCATATAGAATGGTAAGTATGGAAAGAGGCAAGGACCTAATGAATTCTTGAAATAAATGGAGCAAAAGATGCTTCATGTTGACCCCACGTTCTCCCCAAAGAAATGTAGTGGTGCCTCTGTGCAGCACTAATGCAGGTCTGGAAAACAGAGAAGGAGGAAGATTTTTCTTTATTTTTCTTTACTTGTGCCAATGGCAAGGTTTCTAAAGCTTTTCAAAAACATAGCAGTTGGCTGTGTTCAAAAGACTGTGTTGATAGTAGGTGGGTGCTCTGTTCCCCCAAAGATTCCAGAATCTCACATGGTCTGTATTAGGCCATCCTGATTTAATTCCCTTGGTTGTGATGGAGAGGAAATATAGCTCTCTGCGGAAATATGTGTTCTAAAAGTCTCTCAATTTTAAAAAGAAACATGTTTGGGGGCACCTGGGTGGCTCCGTGGGTAAGCATCTGACATCGGCTTAAGCCATGATCTTATGGTTTATAAGTTTGACCCCCACATTGAGTTCTGTGCTGAGAGCTCAGAGCCTTGAGCCTGCTTTGGGATTTGTGTCTTCTGCTCTGTGCCCCTGCCCTGCTTACGCTGCATCTCTCTCCGTCTCTCAAAAATGAATAAATAGTAAAAATATTTTTTTAATACATGTTTACAGGATTAAGCTAAGATGCTGTGATAAGAATAGATGGTCTGGTTACAACAGATAGAAATAAGAATAAAAGAATTCACAAAAGTTCGAATTTTTTTTTTAAACAGTTGACTCACACAAGAGATAAACCCCAGAGCCATGTTTACATTATGGACTTTTTAGGACATTGCTTCCTAAGAGGTGGTGGTTTCCAGTTAGCTGAATCTACTGAAGCATATATTAATCTCCTTTTATTTTAGAAGGAAGAGAAACACATGACACAAAAGATATGAAATGATTGAAATGCTGCTCCCCCAAAACATGATTAAACATAAGATTAACCTCATAATATAATCTTATAAATATTTGTGTTTGACATGAATCATAATAATGATGACTGAAGTAAGTTCTTGTTGAGGACTTATTCTGGCCTTTTGACATAATTACTTCATTTAATCTTCTAGTAATCCCTCTGAAAAAATTGAGACTCAGATTTTAAATAATTTTTCTAAGACCACATACATAACGCAGAGATTTGAATTTCAAGTCTCTTTGACTCCAAAATCCACACTAATCCACACCTCTTTAAAATGGCATTGACATATTGAAGGAAAGAGGATGAAGGGGGAGAGCCCTTGGCTTCTGTTCAGTACTGGTCTAAATTGGGTATTTTAAATATATTTCCAAATGTCCAGATTTATATAATTAATAACTAGGTGAGCTGGGACTTAACACTAAGTAGATCTGCTTCTATAGTTCAGCCATGTTCTCTCAGCTGGACTCCTATCCTTGAAATCAAGTGACTTTATGTGAATGTTTAAATTGAAATATATATTAAAGTTATATTAGCAACCACCTGAATCTAACTAGAAGCAATATTGGGAATTAAATTTCAAACATGAATGTTCTGGTTATCCATTGCTGCATAACAAATTATCTCAAAGTGTTGTGGCTTAAAGATAACAATTTATTCTTGTTATAACCCTGATTCTGAGGGTCATAAAATCAGGCGGAGCACGGTAGACATGACCTGGTTCTGCTCCCTGATGTCTGGGGCCTCAGCTGGGAAGATCTGAATGGCTGCAGAGCAGAAAGACTAAAGACTGAAGAGGCATTTCTCTGTCTGTCTCTGTCTCTCTTTCTCTTTCTCTCTCTCTCAGCCTAGTTGGACTCCTTAAATGGTAGCTCAGAGCTTCAAAAGCAAGTGTTCCAAGAAATAGGAAGTGAAAGCTACCAGTCTGTTAAAACCAAGACCCAGAAGCAGAGTCCATATTCTATTTCTGCTAGAGTCTACCATATTTTGTTGGTTGAAGCAGCCACAGAGCCCACCCTGATTCAAAGGGGGAGAATAGTGACTCTACTTCTCAAAAGAAGAAGTATCAAAGATTTGGGGGTCAATTTTTAATCCACCACGGTAAACTTCAAAATTGTCCAAATACATTCGTGTTGGCTGAATTGCTGACGTCACTGTGACAGATTACACACCGAACTGTTTTTCCCTCCAGGCATTACCCCAACTTGTCAATAGATATTAATATTAGCCAACTGCAAGAGATATAAATCATCATTTGGCCTTTCTTATACCTACTGGCGAAAATCTTAGAATGTATTTTAAGGGAGGAGCAAAGAATGTTTATGAGTAGGCTAACATGCCCAAAACAACCATGGATGGCAGTTTGCCTAAAATGGTTCATTTAATCCTCTCAGTTACCTCAATGCATGATACCCATTTTACAGATGAGGAAGCCAAGCCTCAAGGAGGCCCAAAGTGGCTTCTAAATATCAACATCCTTATTACCTCCACATCCTGCAAACATTCTGTGTCATTCTTTTAAAACAAATGTAGATCACTCTGGCTCATCTCACATCCCATGTGTAAGAGGGCTCCAACATCTTCAGACTCTTGAAGACTTTCATCTCTCTCTCGTTTCCTGTTTCTACCAAACTCTTGGTTAGATCTTGTCTCCACTTACTGGTCACACCTTTTTACACTACCCACACCCTAAATGTGAATTCCAGGCCCCTTTCTACTGATTCCATATAACTTTTGTTACTACAAGGCTATTTTGAATACATCTGGATTGCTCTGAAGGTTAAAGTTAGAGGGGAGATCACATCCGACTTGGCAGAGAAATAACTTTTCAGTGACTATTAGGAAACACTGTCTTTAAAAGTGCCTAAGCATTTCGGTCCCTGGGCATTTCTTACTGGTCATATGCTTGCACCATGAACCACACAGGCTCTCCTGCTATTTAGTTCCCTTGGCCTCTGACTCCCTATAGGTTTTTTTCCACTACCCTACTGGCTGCTGTAAGAAATGAATATTCCACCAACAAGCTCTGTGCACAGCAATCAGGTCCCCTTCTCTCTTGCCTGGACCACTGCGGGCATCTCTTCACCTGGTGTGGTCTCTTTTCAACATCCAGAGGGCCCTCAAAATATTTTCATACACGATGACATTTCTCTTTGCAACAATTCTACTGTTACCTTTTATAAAAACAAGAGTTCTCCCCTCTCCCTACTACACCATAATTAAACACAAGCCAGTCTGAGTCTCTCTAGCCTGTGACCCCATCTCTCTGTCCTGCTGCCTTGGAGAATTGGAGCTAAGGTACAGATGGCCCAATGTAGGCACTGGGGTTTATTGTCAGTGTTCACGTGTTGGATATGCCTTTGGATTTAGCTTCAATTCAAATGAATATTTTTTAAATCTAAAATTCACTTAGCACATAAATATGCTCTACACATATGATAGTTAACAAATATATGGAGAGTGAATAAGTGAGTGCTAATGAATAAGGAGCCATAATGTTGAGAAAGCTTCAGTACTTAGTCTCACGGCTTAGCAAGTAAACTAGCAAAATAATGGGTGAGATTCAGTGAAGGAAAGCATGAAATTGCATTAAAACACATCAAGCACAGCTAAGAGAGATCGAGGAGAATTATCGATGGCTATAGGATGAAGTGGAAGAAAAGAAAAGGTAGCAAAATCTACAGAAATTAGTACTGGTTGGATATTTTAAACAATTTAATTAGGGGCGCCTGGGTGGCTCAGTTGGTTAAGCCTCCGACTTCGGCTCAGGTCAGATCTCATGCATGTGGGAAGTTTGAGCCCTGCATCACGCTCTGTGCTGTGAGCTAGCTCAGAGCCTGGAGCCTGCTTCCGGTTCTGTGTCTCCTTCTCTCTCTGCTCCTCCCCCTCTCATGCTGTGTCTCTCTCTGTACCAAAAATAAATAAAACATTAAAAAAAATTTTTTTAATTTAATTAATAAATACTTGAAAGAATAAATGTTTAATAAAGCTTCCTATTATTTGCAAAGTGTTGTGAATATCAGGAAGCCATAATGCAGTAAGAGATTACCTAGAGAACTACAAAAAAGATGGTTCTTGGAAATTAGGCAAAGAAATATTAGACTAAGGCAGCTCTGAATGAAGACAGAACCACCCAAGAAGGAAAACAATGGAGTCGTTTAAATCCGCATGCAATTAAAAAGCTAACACATCCCTCTTTTTATGAATTTGTGTTTTCCTTAGAGCTCAGTCCTGCTGTAACGTTGTTGAGCTAACTTTTGCTGAGTGACTTTGTTACACAAGATGGTGATCATGGAAACTGTGTGAAATCACGCCCCATCTTTAGCTCTGTCAATAACAGTCCTTGGTTTACACAAAGTGCACAGTGTGGGCTGATATGTGGAAAGGAAGTTTACCCACAATGCCAATTAAGTTAAATTTGGAGGACTCAGTCACTTTTTCCCCCAAGGGCTCAGGGTGAACCCACTGAAAAGCATCTTGATCTCTAGATATCATGCATCCCTACTGAGTAGAGATGACGGTTCTCCTGTGACAAGGAGTACTGCTGAGGTCACCAAACTGCTCTGACCACGCATAAATTTAGCACTTCCCTTTTCTATGTCAACAAATCCTGATGATTTTCATTATTTCAGTACATTTTTTAATCACAAAGGAGAACAAAGAAAAGTGGCTCCAGTGACAAGCTATAATAACGCAAGAGACAACTTATTTCCGTATTAAATTACACCCATTTGGGAAACTCACATTTTAGGATATGCTATCATTACTACATTTGTCTGCCTTATTTTAGAATTCTTAGTCCTCTCAGAATTTCTAAAACATACCAGTTCGGGAAGAGAACGCCATTATTTTTGTTATTATTTTTTTATACGAAGCAAACGAAAATCAATTCACATTTAAAACGCAGTGCAACCGACGAAGTGCAAACTGGACTTCAGCTCAGGTCATGATCTTGAGCCCCGCAGCAGGGCTCTGTGCTGACAGCTCAGAGCCTGGAGCCTGTTTCAGATTCTGTGTCTCCCCCTTTCTCTGCCCTCCTATGCTCATGCTCTGTCTCTCAATAATAAATAAATGTGAAAAAAATTTTTTTCTAATTAAAAAAATGTTAAGGGGCACATTTGGTGGCTCAGTGGGTTGAGCATTAGACTTTTGATTTCAGCTCAGGTCATGATCCTAGGGATTGTGCCTCAAGTTGGACTTGGCTGGGCCCCTTGCGGGGGGAGGGGGGTGTCTCTAAATAAATAAATAAATAAACAGGCAAACTTTATTTTAAAAAGCAGTGTTTTATCTTGTGTCTTGTATATTTTATCTTGTAGGAAATCTAATTCTAGAATATATGCTGTCTGGTGCATTGAGACAATTTAAAATATTTTTTTATTGCTTATTTATTTTTGAGAGAGAGATAGAGAGAAAGAGACAGAGCATGAGGGGGAAGGGCAGAGAGAGAGAGGGAGACACAGAATCTGAAGCAGGATGCAGGCTTTGAGCTGTCAGCACAGAGTCTGGACAGGGGCTTGAACTCATGGACTGTGAGATCATGACCTGAGCGAAGTTGGAGGTTTAACTGACTGAGCCACCCAGTTGTACCCCCCCCTTTTTTTTGCTTTTTTTCTTATTGAGACAATTTTTAAAATTCACTGAATTTCATCAGCCCCCCCACTCCCCCACCCCCCCACCCCCCCACCGCCCCTGTCCTGTGGAAGGTTTTATTTTCCCTGGATTTATTTTTAGTGTTGTGCTCCCAAATTTTATTTGGGAGTGTAAAAAGCCTTTTTTTCTTTCTTCCTTCTCTTTCTCTCTCTTTTTATTTTGCATTTTCTGTAAAACCTATAAGGATCCATTGGATACAACCCTCTTAAAATTTAGTAACAGGAAAAGCAAGGATCTTCTGAAGCAGTGAAATGCCCCCTTTCAGAAGATGCTTAAAACAATGTAACCCATTGTGTTTCCTCTTTCCCTAAACTGCCAGGAAGCTCAGAATTAAATTTAATGTTAAGTTACAGTAACTATTTTAAATCTTCCCCTTTTATATGCTGATTTTCCAATTTAACGGCCTTATTTGTGAAAGCACATTTTATTCGAAACTGCCTAAGATATTTTCTGAAAGAAGGAAGAGTATAACTCACTTTCTAAAACTAAACAGAACAAGATCCTAATTACATCGGAATGTATGAGTTATTTTAGATGAAAATCCACAGGTCAGTCACAAATCCTTACTCACTTGGGAGATCTCTGTCCCTAAAACACCACATTGGGAAAAGTGGAGAGGCCATTTGGAATTTGACTTCTCGGTGAAACCTTTTGATTCGATTCTCTGCTAAGATTGCTCCTGGCATGAAAAGCAAAAAACAAAACAAAACAAAACAAAACAAACAAAAAAAACCTCCATCCAACTCTCATTTTTTTTTCTCCCTGAGATATTCCCAAGCAACTGTGGCATTCCTTACTCCAGACCAGTACCTTGCATGAATCATTTTCTTGATGCATGGGGTTCTGGGAATGAAAAGCTGGGCAAAGGACTTTTTTATGTACCTTTACCAAGAGATGCTAATTCTAGCTGGCTCCTGGAGAGGTTTAAAATGTTGTCCAGTCTGCCTTTCCGGTAATGATATTAGTACTCTAATATCTGATATTACAAATTCCAAAGAGCTAAAAAATACACTCCAAGAAAGCCAACCAAATTTCTCTAAAGCTTTAAAAATAAACATTTGCATTTCAATTATGGGTAATGGCCTGGGAAAGAAGAGAAGAATCTGTAAAAGTATTTAAATTAAACCAGTTTGCCCACCTCCCACCTCTGAATCACATTCTCAGACCAGTGGGACACATATGGGGGGAGTGTTTTGTAAATTCCTTGTCATTGTATGGCCAATAATACCTTTTTAAAAGATCTTATGAATTGTGAGTAGAATCTAAGGCTGAAGCCTAACACTTCCTTTAAAAAATGTCCTCAGTGAATCATTCTTTATAACAAAGAGCCTGGGAAAAAATTAAGAAAGGTCATGAAGGAATTTGTGGAATTGGTAACCAATCAGAAAATCTCAGATAAAAACAATTCATATTCAGTACGACTTAAAGAGCATTTGGGAAATTTAATAAACCTGGAACAATATAATTTAAAATCCTGGTGATAAATAAAATGGTTAAATTCCACTCATTCCTGCATCCATGCAGAGCTCATGGCCTGAGCCTTATCTCTGAACACAACACCTAAACCCACAGATCTCCTGATGGCATCTGCCTCTGGGAGCACAGCGGGCTGCGGCAGCAGGGAGAGATTAACGTGCCTTATCTTCTACAATTTGTGCATTCTACCAAATCTGTCACCTTTTACTTCTCTCCAAACTGGAAACTGAGAAGCAGGGCCTCCCAGCCTGGCAGAGGGCTACTGATGTTGGGAATAAATACATAAAAGAAATAAAAACAGAAGCAAGAATAACACATGAAAACAAGCTCCTGAAATGCACAGCTCCACTCAACGCTCTCTAAATAGACAACAGACTTCTTAATTCAAAGTTAAATTGCCAGATGTTTGGGTTTCTTTTAAAAAGCCTAAATATATTCTAGTATTCTTTTTTTTTTTTTTTTAAAATAAGAACACTTAGTCTGCAGTAAAGAATATTTAAATATATTAACCAAGGGGCGCCTGGGTGGCTCATTGGTTGGGCGTCCGGCTTCGGCTCAGGTTATGATCTCACAGTCGTGGGTTCGAGCCCCGCGTCGGGCTCTGTGCTGACAGCTAGCTCAGAGCCTGGAGCCTGCTTTGGATTCTGCATCTTCCTCTCTCTCTGACCCTCCCCTGCTCGCACTGTCTCTCTCTGTCTCTCAAAAATAAATAAATGTAAAATTTAAAAAAAGTAAATATATAAACCAAGTACTTTTCAAACACAACACCATGTTCTTGTGATACTAAACCATTGCTAGGTCAACAGGAACTCCCCTGCTTGAACGTGTTTTTATTGCGTTCTATAGCTACGATTTCTCTTTGCCTTTAAGAAAGTGCTGGAAAGCTTGTCACCTGGCATAGGGAGGACAGGAATGGATGTTTTCTATGCCTGAAAAGGAATTTCATTTGGCTGTTTCTCTGCCTGTCCATGCATGCTCTCTCCGACCAGACCACTGTCACTTTCTCACACAGAGGGCATCTGGGAAGAACAGTAACTTACCAGGTAATAGTTTGTATCACATTATTAAATAATAAGAAATGCTAAATCTATGGCTTCTTTCTCTCTACTAGTCTTTTCTGCCATTCCCCAGGGGTGTTAAGCATGAAACATCCTCCTCACTATAGACCTAAGCCAAGTGTCTGATAAAAATGCAATTCCTTTCATGATAAGCAGAGACATAAAATGCTAATAAACAATTACTTTGCTGTTTAAATTGAACATTAAGTTCCACTGGTTTTGAGGATGTGTGATTTTCTTGGGGACTAACAGCTCCTAATATGGCAGTCCTGGGTCCCTGCACCTTGCAACCTGCATAAGTGTGCACAGGGGTGAGGGCACAAGTGTCCAGCAATGCGGGAGGATCTAAGGGCTCATGGTCTCCATAAGTATGGTCAGCATATTTACAAATGGTATTTGAGGGGTAAATTTATAAATGCCACGAGATAACCGGAGTTGTATATGTTAGAAACCCGTGGTGTGCTGCTGTTTCTCCTTTTCCTGTCCAGATCCTCTTTCTGCATTTCTCTGCTCTCCTTGGTGTCCTGGAAACTGACCTCTGCAGAAGGCATCAATCAGCTGGGGCATCCATTGCCTCTTGACTTCCGGTGGTTTCAGTCAATGGCAGCACCTTGCAGCAGATCAGCTGGTGGCCACAGTCCTCCACAGAAAGTCCCAGCTCCTATTTTGTAATCCTAGAGCTCTTGTTTCAGTCTAAAACCACTTTCATCCCTGCTATTTAGGCTGGGAGGTGACAGTGATTTCCCAGGGTTGCTTGGTTCAGTGGTGCTTCACTGCCCTTGGTTGGTTTCTCTGCCATGGCATTGGATGAAATCCTTCTATTAAAGTCTTTGCAGTTACCACTTTTCAGTGACACTTTCTCTAACACATACACAGAGCTGTGTCCGTAAGGCAGGGTAGCTGTACTTACAAAATCAGTAAATCAGACTTCTCATTCCTTCATCTGGTTCCTCCCTTCCACACCTCGGTCCAATGTATTATGCAATATTGAAACATGAAGGTAATTAATGAAGGCTAACCATATCATGTGTTGAGTATTTAGGTACTTAGTGTCCTAGGTATAATATCTCATTCAATACTTACTACCACCTTAGAAAGCGAGTGTTATTATCCCTGTTTTCCACACCAGAAAACTGGGGCACAGAAGTGTTCAGTCACCCACTGGGCTCTAGATCCTGTGGTCTTCAGTCCACGTGCAAAATCACCAGGTGATTTTCTGGGCTCAGAGGGGTGGTTATTAAACCCACTGACTGTCAGTCTTTGCTTCTACACCTTGTTTCTGCCTTTCTGGCTTTCCTTCTGTCTTCCATCTCATTTTCTTGCTTTCTTCCCTTTTATTTCACCCCATCACCTTTCACTTCCCCTCTTCATTTGCTCTCCCAGGAGTTGGACCATTGGCTCTTACACAACACAAGATAAAATGTCAACAAGAACACATTGTTTTAGGAGTAAGACATAACTGTTAAAAATGACGACTATGGAAGTTTCTCAATGACATGGGAAATTTGGATCATGAACTCTCTAAAGCAGCACCTACTTTGTTCACTGTGTTTCCCAGAGTCTAGCTCAGGGCAGGTGCTCGGCTGACCTTCAGTGCACCTTTACTTAAGGAATGCAGTATTGAGCTTAGAAAGCAGGTCACGCAGCTAGCACTTATGACGTGGTCTCAGGAACAAAGCCTGAGTGTAGCATGAAGACTGGAAGGGTATGTGCCCCTATAGACTCAGTAGTGTGTTTGAGATCATGGCTTTTCAGGTGTTTATCTGCATCTTTAATTCTCCTATCTTTTCCCAATTTTTCACACTAGGTGTGTGTTACTTTTTTAGGCTTATAAGTAACCAAAACTAAGCAGAAGAGTTCCATATAACTGGATTCCAAGCCCTGAGCCTCCTGGTGGGGCAGGACTCTGACCCCAGGCAGTTTACCTGCACCTGACCCCCTTCCGTGCACCCCTTGTATGGAATCACAGGTACTGAGTCCTGAGGGCCTGTAGAATATCTAGTCTGACCTAGAACTGTAAGTGACTTTACCCAACATCAGGTAGAGAGTCTGGGGCAACACAGGCTAAGACCCTGGTCCCTGGGATCCTCACCCGTGGCTCTCTCCAGTTTTCTTTACAGCTATCCAACTGGGAGAATCATTTTCAAGGCTTGCTGTAAAGCATTTTTGTTCAACAAATGTTGGCTGTGATTTCTGTTCTTGGGATCAGACACTACTGAAAAGACACAAACCTGTCTGGTCCTCAAAGCACTCAAGTAACAGAGGCCACTTCACGATGCCGCCAGGTACAGTTGCCAACGATTGGCAAGGGATGCTGTCTTATGACAGGAGTCCCATTTCTTCAGGCTGCAGGAGGAATGTAATTTCCTGTCTGCAGGTAGAAAGGGGAGCAGCAGCATGAAGCCCGCATAACGTGCAGTGTCTGGGCCCCACACTGTCAGGCCAATGACTTCTTCTCCACAGAAGCTTCTGTGGAAAGGACATATAACTGCCTTAAGCTAGTCTGATGCAGTTGGGATGCACACTCTGGCTCTCCATGTTTGTTACAAACAGGAAGATTTTGTTGAGCATGAAATAGTTCTTGACATTTGAATACCATCTCTTGCATTATCTTAAGAGGGATTTTATCCTTTAAAGAGAAGAAGCAAACAATTTGGAAATGATGGTCTTTTTAAGACACTGCCCATGGATCCTCTCTTTCCAGGGATGTGTCCTAGGCACAGAGACCATAGGAAGTGGAGATGGACAATCGAAGCTTGATCAAAAGGTTTCACATGAAAAGCACCTGAAGGGACAAGGGAATTTTCCCCAGGACCTCTGGTGTCTGAAATTTCATGGAATTGCAAGAAAAAAAAAAAAAGCTAGCTCTCTCTAGTCACGAAGAACAGATTTCTCAAACAAGATCTGACATATTTTTAAATGGGTTGCTGGGACACCTGGATGGCTCAGATAGTTGAGCATCTGACTCTGGCTCAGGTCATGATCTCATGGTCTATGAGTTCAAGCTTCGAGTGGAGCTCTGTGCTGACAGCTCAGAGCCTGGAGCCTGCTGTTGGTTCTCCCCTACTCACTCTCTCTGTGTCTCTCTCAAAAATGAATAAAAAAGATTTTTAAACCAGGTGTTGTTTTCCTCCTGGGAAAGTGCTCTTCCCAGTTTTGCTTTCTTCTTGGGGGCTCCTTTCTTGCTGTCTGATGCTTACTCTTTCAGACTGAAAGCCAAGTAAGATGTGGTTAAGAGGAAACATGGAAGAAGCCACACTGAGGAATGACTGTGCAATGGTTTAGTCACATTGATTTAACTAGGTCTATTAGATTATAGAGGTTCGAGAGGACAGAGATCAGTTTTTTAATTTATATTTGTAGTCTCTTATGGTGTGGCTATGGCTAAAATCTAGTCACTCTGAAAACAAAATCTGCCGAAAGAAAAGAAAATGAGCATATTACTTCACTACTGTGTAACTGTTTTCTTTTTTAAGCCCATAAAATTGTCCTCCTTCTCTCTGTTAACAAAACCTTGCTATCCAAGTTATGATACAGTTTTAGGAATCCTAAAAAATGCCCTGGGAAAAAGTAGCTGAACTGGGCAAGAGATTAACTTTAAGTAAGTTTACAAAAAAGAAAATTGTAGGGTTTTGCTTGATTGGATTTACTAGGAATCAGGGTTTAAACATGAATTCTTCAGTCCCTTTAGGCCCATAGATGTTTATAGAAGCACATCCTATGAGCAAGAATTGTACGGCCCTGGTGGAAAACAAGGATTAGCAGGACAAAGTCCTTGCCCTTGGTGGGCTCATGGGTTTGTGACTTCTAAGGCTTTCGATTCAAGCTTTAGATTTTCCTACTGAGAGACTCACCTGCACAAAAAAGCCTGCATTACTGCCAAGACCAGATTTCACCTTTATGCGTCCAGGATTTTAGGTCATCATTCACAACATAGATGCTCATTAAATTGGTCAAGCTCCAGACTCATTTATTCAGTGCCTGCCTGACACTTCCACTTAATTTCCATGCCTAGAACTGAATCCTGGTCCCTACCCATCATTTCTGCTTCTTCTACTGCTGTGCCCTCCACCAAAGAGTGACCCCAGCCTGGGGGGTGGTGGTGGTGAGGGGGTCCAGACACACAGTGAGGGGGACTCTGCCTCTTCCTTCAAGACTGTTGCTGAAATGACCGCTCTGGCCCTTCTACTGTGACATGCCTGTTGCGGGTGGCTCCACGGGGATATCTCTGCTCCACTCTCAACCCCAGCCCCCAACACTGTACCCGACACTATTCCCTTTAAGAGGGCAGATCATGACCCGTCAGCTCCTATGGCTTTCAATGTCCATTCAATGACCTCTAAGTTATCACAGAGTCTGGTCCCCTCACCCCCTCTCACAGCACATCTCCTGCCACGCTCCCTGCTGGTCCCTGGAAATACCAAGCCCACTTCAGAGCCTTTTTACATTTGCTGTTCCCTTTGTCTAGAATGTTCTTTCTTGGCTCATTTCTCATTCTCTTCCTTAAGTGTGCTGCTTAAATGCCATCCTCCCTAACCAGTCTACATAAATGACACCCCATACCCCTCCTACTGTACCCCATCTCCTCTTTTGAGTTTGTTTTTCTAACCTAGAGCTTACAGACTGATACCCTATATGTTTATTTGTGTAATAAATACACAAATTCCTTCCCGTCCTCCATTCTATGCCACCTCTTAAATATAAGGCAGGGTCCCAGTCTGTTTTGCCCCCTGCTCTGTCACCTGCACTTAAGCAGTAACTAGCATGTCAAGTGCAATGCCAGTCCAAGTCTAGAAAAATGTGGAGCCTAGACTGACTCTGTGCACACCTCGAGAACTCACATATTCTGTTCTGATTAAGTCCATTCGATGGATCTCTTTTCACATAAAATCGATTCTAAATCTGGAATCTGATCATTCGAGAAAGTCATTGCCTTAGACTATTTTGACACTTAAAGAATGACAAAGTCTAGTTAGTAATATAGTACTTTGCACCTTCATTTTCCAAATGACTGCCTCATACTTAAAGGTGAGGTGAATGTAAAGTAATAGTAGCTTTTAGTACAGTTAGATTTTATTAAGAAAAGTATTTTTAAAGCTGAATCTTCTTTCAAGTTCATGATGGTATGGAACAGCAGTTCAGAGTTTCAGAAACAGCCTGAAAGAAATCCTGAGTGCCAAATAAACACTGGCATCAAGAGTGAACTAGAGAGACCAAAATATTACCTTTGTTCCTTATAAATATAATACTGGAAAATGTGGCTTTTATCTGCAAACAAGTTGAGTCGCTCATACTGAATCCCGAAACCCAAGAGGCTTATCTAGCCAGTCACCGAGAGTACTGGTCTACCCCAGACCTAGTCTATGTGGACCAGCCACTAGGAGTCACTTACAGGAACAGCGTGGGATCTCTGCTCACTTGCAAGAGAAAGGGCAGGGAAGGGACTGGGCTGCACATACCCGGTTCCTTGTCTCAAACTCAGCAGTTAAACAAGTTCCTCGTCCTTTCCTGGAGAGATGATTATCGCACTAGCGAAGCTCCCTCCATATGCAAATACAAAAGTGTCCTCCCTGCAACGTTTCTTATAGTTCCTTCCAATAAAAGCCAAAACCATCATACTCCAGAGCACTCTTGGGATGCTCCAACTTGATCCCAGGAAGAATTTAGAATCTTTCCAAGAACGGACAAATAGCATGCCCCAATGGTCCTCTCTTCCCATGTGTTTACTGAGTAACCTCTATGTCAGACATTTATATGCTTGGAACACAATGATGAGCAAGTAAACTGACCCTGAGAGCACAAGTGTATGATTGCAAACAGTGATAAATGCCACAAAGGAAAGGTGCTGGCAACCTAGAGTGTGTTCCGTATGAAATGGCTCTATTGTGAAACTCTAGGAATTCTTTCTGGAGGACATAGATTTTGAGCTGAATTTTAAAGGATGCCTAGGTAGCAGAGGAATAGCACCAGGGAGAGGGAATGTCATGTGCAAGGGTTTAGAGGTAAGAGGAGCATGATATGTTGGAGAAGGCAAAGGGCAGGGGGCAGGGGAGAGCAAAGATCCAAGTTTGTGCAGGCATGTAGGGGGCTGTGGTCTTCATGCCCAAAACAATGGTTTTAAACAGAAAGGGTAACATGGATGAGTTTGATATGCAGACTTTGATGAGTGCTGACCAGCAGACCGACTCCGTCTTTTTATATTTGGATGAGAATCCCATATTGGTGTTTAATGATGGACCATTCTATTTGGGCATCATATGCCCCAATGACCTAATATTCTGCCAGTGGGTTAAGTTGCTTAGCTGTGCTTTTCTTCCCAGATGCACTGTCTACCATCTCACACAGCGGTTACTACAAATATTTCATAAGAGACAACTTTATATAATTTTCAGAACTTACACAACTATTCGGTTGGATCCTTATGCATTCACATTTTGGATTTTGGCAGAGAAGGTGCAGACTTGGATCTCTTCTTCTTTTTTTTTTTTTCCCAAAGCTATTATATCTTCAGCCATTTTTAATAAAATTAATATGGCTCACAAAAATATATGAATTTGGGGCACCTTGGTGACTTAGTAAGTTAAGCAACCCACTCTTGATTTCAGCTTAGGTTATGATATCACAGTTGTGATATCTGCCCCTCCCCAACTTGCATACACACACCCTTTCTCTCAAAAAAAAATATATATACATAAAGTTTTTGATGAAAATATAACATACAAATATGTGAAAAGGAAATCCAAGGGTGGTGGTGGTGCAAGGGCAGGTACTTTCAGTGAACTAGAACTACAAACACCAGCCTTGGTGTGGGATGGGGTGAAAGTGGGGCACAGACAGTTCTTTAGAATGTCTGATTCTGAGCATCACCACTTTCTGTTATGCTTGTCTGAATCTTCTGACTGCAACATATACCTCTGACAACTGAAAGTGCTAAAGTGATGACATTTGGAGAATATGTGTACAAGATAGTAATTTTAACTGTCATAATTAGCATTATGCCATTATTTCAGGCAGTAATCAAGTCACCTTAAAGATCACTCCAGATCCAACTTCATAAAATGTTTCATTAGCACATGTAAAGGCATTTTTCTTTCTTTAGTAGGTAGCTATGCATGCAATGAATCGAAAAAAGTTTTGATCACAAAGGTAAAAATAATAAGGGATCAGAACTCAAATGTTTTACACCACTTGAAAGCATCTTGTCTATCTAGAGTTTAACCCAGTTGATCTTGATTCCTGGGATAGAATTAAAGTACAGGTTTTGTAGAAGCTGTTGTATTCAACTCCTAGAACTCCACCAGACTGTAGAAGACATTCAGGATAAATGGCTGGCTAGAGGTGAGTGAGAGATACAAGTGATCTCAGCTTGAAGGCAGACTTGTCCATAAAACTAGAAGATATAAGAGTACTCATGGAAGCCTCTTGCTCCTTGAGTAAGAGTCTCATTAAATTTACAGAAGTACCAAAAAAATTACTAGATTTATAAAAAATTTAATGTTTATTTGCGAGAGAGACACATACAATCTGAAGCAGGCTCCAGGTTCAGAGCTGTTAGCACAGAGCCTGACATGGGGCTCAAAGGCATGGACTGTGAAATCATGACCTGAGCTGAAGTCAGATGCTCAACCAACTGAACCACCCAGGGGCCCCTAGATTTTTTTGAATGCAGACAGCCAACAACTATTTGCACTCTGTATCTACCATTCAGCATACTTCCCATCCTTCCAAGCTTCACATGGCCTGTAAATGTAGTGAGGATGACTTCCATACACTCACCTGGGTCACTGATAACAGAGCTAAATAGGACCAGGCATCCCTCTGAAAAGACTATTCTGCAAGAGGACATCAATCAGCATCCTTTGTACCCTTGGTTCTCCACTAGCTACTCATGCACCTAATTATTTTAGTTTTCAATAACTAGGTTTCTATCTTGTCTACAAAGTAACATGAAATATATTGTCACGTGTCTTGGAAAAGGTCAGGTGTTTGTCTTTACCCCTAGCTGCCTATTTAGTAAACTTGTCCAAAGTGGAAATTGATAGTGGTTAGATGTGACCCATCCTTAGTAAACTCTGATTTCTCTTCATTTTCCAAGAGTTTCCCTTAAGAATTCATCTAGGTTAAAGACAACCTTAGATCTGGATTATAGTTATCAATTAATTAATTAAGTAAGTAATTTAAAGTAGGCTCCATGCCCAGCATGGAGCCCAATGCAAGGCTTCAACCCACGTTCCTGAGATCAAGACCTGAATTGAAATCAATAGTCGGCTGCTTAACTGACTGAGTCACCCAGGCACCCCAGGATTCCACTTATTTTTATGTGACCCTAGCTAGCAAAAGCAGTTTGTCAACACATTGGATTTCATTGACTTTCTATTTGACCTTTGTCAGTTTCAACTGGACTACCTATGAATTGACCCAAATAAATACCATTACATCAAAATTACAAATCTAATACAAGATTAAATCAAAGTTTATGATTCAAAGACATTTGTGATTTTCCCACGTTGGTTTTGACAAAGACATTTACACACTCACACACACCCTGGGGCAAAATTTGTTCCTATATATTTTTCCATTATGTCTCCTTCATTCTTCTGCAAGATTTTTTTTAACAATTTTTTTTTACCATTTATTTATTTTTGAAAGACAGAGAGAGACAGAGTGCGAGCAGCGGAGGGGCAGAGAGAGAGGAAGACGCAGAATCAGGAACAGGCTTCAGGCTCTGAGCTGTCAGTGCAGAGCCCGACGTGGGCCTTGAACCCACAGACCGTGAGATCATGACCTGAGCTGAAGTTGGACACTTAACCGTTTGAGCCACCGAGGCGCCCCATCTTCTGCAAGATTTTTTATGATTATTTTATTTTATTTTTTTAGAGAGAGAGAGAGAGAGAGAGAGTGTATGCACAGGAGGGTCAGAGAGAAGGGGAGACAGAGGATCTGAAACAGGTTCTGTGGCTGTCAGTGCAGAGCTCAATGTGGGGCGCAAACTCAGGACTCAGGAACCCGACGGTCATGATCTGAGCGAGTCACACTCTTAACCAACTGAGCTAACCAGGCCCCTTCACAAGACTTTTTCAGTTTGTTTTCCTCACTTCTGACTCTCCAGGAACTATCTGATTACTCAAGTTCCCATGTCTTCAAACCTTTATTGAAATCTTGGTATTGACCCGACTGAAGAGTTTTCTATTCCTGCATAATTATTCAGTATGCATGTCTCCAATGAGACTTCAGTTGTTTATTTGCTCCTTTTTGTGAACCACAAGTGTAAGCCAGCCCATCCTTAATTTTCTAAAGATTAAAGTATCTGCTGATTTTTGTTCCTATTGTAAAAAAAAAAACTTTACTATTACTCTGTTGCCAGAACCCATTCCCAAAATAAATATGGCGTTTTGTTTTTGTCTTTGTTTGGATTCTGAGTGACGGTGCTTCTGCCAGATTCTTGCAAATATTGTGTCTCATTATGTGAAGTTTCATGAACCAGCTGAGATGGGCAATTCTCAGTTTCTTTGTTTTTCTCAGTTTGCAACATGCATATCAATAGTAGTATCATAAAAAAAAAAACCCAGAACCCCCAAACCAAAAAAAAAAACCCCAAATGGACAAATACAATCTGCTAAGGGTTAATGTGTGTCTGGTTCCTAATAGCACCAAAAGAAACAGCTGAGTGTGAGCAAGAAGCAGAAAATACCAGTCAGCGTCATCTGCGTAAATTTGGACAACAGAATCGTGTACCCCTGAGCCTCAGCTGTTAAGGTGACGGACGGACTGGCTTACTCTTCAGCTAAAACAGCTCTCTGGCACAAAAGTACTTCCCTGTTTTATCTTCATGGAATTGATGGTGCTGGTTCAGTCCAGCCCCAAGATAAACCTCTGAGGTTAAATGCCAGTTGGGAGAGCAGGACAACAGCAAATTCCAAGGGAAGCCCAGGGTTATCACAAGCCCAGTGGCCACGTTATGTCACATTGCCAACTTCAACAGAGCTTGACCTCAGGCTGAACTCCCCTTTGCCAGGCTGCAGAGAACTAAGCCCAGCAGCTATATCAAACATAGCCCTTCCCAGCCAAGCAGGAGCCACCTAAACAAACCTATTGCCTGTTCCCAAGAGAACTTTCTGACTGTTTATAAATAAGGTAATGCTGTGGTCTCCAGACTTCTGGCTTGGGGGAGGGTGGTAGTCAAGCTGTGTTGTTCTATGTTCAGAGTGCCGGGTGCCCAGTCTGTACTTACCAGGAGTGGCTCCTTCTCTTCTTTGGCCTCCTGGAACCCTGAGACCCAGGCAGAGAGGAGAATGACCTCAATTTACTAACAGCTAATGGGAGTCTAACTCTTCTGTCAAATTAATTAAACAGGGAGTCCATTAGACAGAGGTGGTTCTAATGCCCTGGTCCCTTACACAAGCAAACCCAAATCTAAGCCTGTAAATGCCTCAGAGTCAGGAAACTGAAACCTACAGACAGGCAATCACAAGCAGCAAACTAGGCTTTAAGCTATAACCAATCAATAATTTCCTAGCCCTGCTTTTGTCTTTTCTCTGTGAAAGTCTTTCCTGAAGCTCTAGTTGGTGGAGAGCCCCTAGCCACGTCTGGCTTGGTGCTGCCAAATTCCAATTGATTTTTGCCCAAATAAACTTCAAATTTTGATTTGCCTCAGTTTACCCTTTAACACTTCTTTTTCTCCTGGAGGTGGGGAAAAATGTCCTTGGGTTCAGTTTCCAGATCTGATGTTCTAAAATGATAGCTACCTTTATTATGTGCCAGGCGCTATCCTGGGCACAATATGTCCAATGACATATCAACACATATTAACTAATGAATCCTCAGGACAGCCTTCTAAAACCATCTCTCAAGGGCATATTATGGGAGAATCCAGGCACAGAAAGGGTGAGTTGCTTTTCCAGCTAACAAGCAATGGTGGCAGGAGGTGATTCCAGGCAGTTTAAATGTGGGATCTACAGCTTTCCAGTCATTCTGGGTGACTATGGGTCGTGGAGCAGAAGCGCTGAGCTCAGCAGAATTCTGAGACAGGTGGGCTGGGAAAGTGTAGGCATTTCCAAATCTTTACGCCCGGAGGAATGGGAGGAAAACAACAAAAGGGACCATGGCATCGGCTCTTGGCAGAATTCAGACCAGACTGAGAGGATTTAGTAAATAGATGGAATCTACCCTTCTTTTGCCATCCCATCCCTAACCCCAGCCTGCAGGCAGAATCCAATTGTAAAAGCATTCCTATTCAGAGGCTTGGCCCTAATTATATTAAATCCCTGGGGGCCATAAATCCTGATTTACCTAAACCAGCTTTGTCAGTATAGAGCATGCCCTCATTCTTTCCTACAGTCTACCTGCCATTTGGGACATATGGCACCCTCAGGGCCGCCCCTCACCCACCATGTTTTCTCACTGCACTTTGCCAAGCTGCCCTGCCTGGGAGCTCTGGCAGCTGCTATGTTCCACTGGTTGACACCTCTTACATCTTCTCTACAAAGAAAGTGAATGATTGTAAGTTGACTTTGATCTCCTGCAAGGTCTGGTCCATCTCCAATGCCCAACAAATATTCAATTTTGAACATAACTTCTGTTTGGAAGAGCATTTTAGTATAGAGTTTTCGAAAATTGGCCTCATATGTGACACGCTAAATACAGTAGCCTGATTATTTTCTGGAACCATCCTCCTGCTCTCCTTTAAAGACTCACCCTTTTTGCAGGCATAGCCCCCATTCAGGTAGTAAAGCATAAAGAATATTGGTGATCAGATACCAGAAGAGTGACTCCAAACACCACTTGGATCAACCAGCTTAAGTACCTCAAGCTTGGAAGTGTGTACATATGATCTGTGGATCTTGTTAAAATGCAGATTCCAATTCAGTGGCCCTGGGGTGCAGCCTGAGATTCTGCATTTCTAGCAAGCTTCTGGGCCACGGTATTGATCAGGGACTATACTCTGAGGGGCAAGACTCTAAAAGTTTCAGTTATCTTGAGATTCTTTGCACTGGCTGATGTTTCATAAACAGATACCTTCCAGAATCTTCTGGAGGATGTGCTTTTTAGGAGTGATATCCCAGGGAGAAAATGAAATCTTCCTGAGCCGTTTGGATGAGAGAGCCTTTTTAGATGTTACTGGTTCTAAAATCCTTGTCCGAGTGCTTTCCCTTTACTGGGAAAATGTATCCTAGTTGACTGGTTTTCTGTATTAATATAAGCATCTCTACCTCAAAGGAATTCTCTATCTCTGAGTATAAGCAGAATAAGACTTCTTAAGGGTGTTGTGATTGGTTATTTCATGTCTCTGCATGCGGGTTGCAGGATCTTGCTGAATCGGGCTGAAACAAATGTTCACTCTATTAAAATTGAATGATTGGTTAAAGAACTTTAAGTTTTTTGAGGATAGCCACCTCATCTAACCTGAAATGCACCAACAGTGTAAGAAGCAATACAGCAAGGAGGCAAGACCCAAAGCTTTGCAGAAACAGAGATCTCCATTCAAATTTGAGTTTTGCAAACCACAAGAGTTGTCACATTGGGTAAATTACTTAACCTTAGACTCCTTACCCATGAAACAAGTGAGTGTCATGAGCAAAAGAGCAAAGTGAGAGAGATGGCAAGACATAGAAGGTCAAACTTAAATATCTCACAGTTTTGCCTGAAATGAGGTCTTGATGGGTCCCCTCAGGGAGTCCTGATACCAAAGGTTATTAGCCTCTCATGAGGAGAATATGACTTTTGATGTCCTACAGAAAGTTCCTTCATACTAAGAAAGCAGAGACTCAGTCATGGGATCATTTGATGGAATTCCATCTGGATTATTCTCTGTGGGGCAACTCTGCCCCTTTGATTGGTGGGAGGTATACATAAGCTCACAGACAACTTAGCATTGGCGTATTCTGCAATCTCCACTAGTTGGTTGTGGTTTATTGTACCACATAAGAAAAACATATTTGTAAATTTTGTTTTTTGGAAAAAGAAAACTAAAAATAGGTTTCCCTGTTTACATTTCTTGGCTGCATGCTTCCCTATTCCTTAGAAAATGTTTCTTACTTGGCTTTTTAAAAATATTAATATAGTTATTGCTATCTTAAAGGTATTGATTAAAGTGATAGGTTGCCCATCGTTTATCTACCCCTTCAGCTTGGAGTCCTGTTAAAATGCACATTCTAGTTCAGTACATCTGGATTGGGGGATGAGAGTCTCCATTTCCAACCAAGTCTGAGGTAATGCAGATGCTACTGGTCCACAGGCCACACACTCTGGGTAGCAGGGCACCAGCAATAGCTCTTGCCAGAATGAACTGCAAACACTTTATGCTGTCATTAATACCTCCTCTAGGCATAAGTCTTATCTACATGCGCTCTTAAGCTAGGAACTCTTGGCTGAGTACCTAACTTTTTTTAAATGTTTATTTATTTAGAGAGAGAGTGCATGAGTGGTAGAGAGACAGAGAGAGAGGGGACAGAGAATCTGAAGCAGGCTCTGCATGGTCAGCTTAAAGCCCAGTATGGGGCTCAATCCCATGAACCACGAGATCATGACCTGAGCCAAAGCCAGATGTTCAACCAACTGACCCACCCAGGTTCTTCTGAGTCCTTGACTTTAATCCCAACTTCTTGTCCCTCCTTGACCCTATATCTTCCCTGCCAACCTAGTCTAGGCTGAGTCTGTCCTTCCTGACTTATGGTCTTATAGCCCATGCCTCCAGTTTGTCACCTTCAGTGTCTTACTGAGGACTTTCCAATACAGACTTCATTCTCTTTGCCAGCACCTTGGGCCAGCCTATTCTGAGTGCCTGAAGACAGGTTCATTAGAACATCACCATGGTCACCCCGGCAAGAAAAAGCAGAAAAAGGCTATCCGCAACAGGGATCCTGGGACCAACTATCTGTCTGGAGCACCAGAGGAAGAAGTCTAAATTTGACAAGCTTGAGGAGCATACCATTTTAAAATTGAAAAGAATCTTGGAGGAGATCTTACACAAAATCAGAATTATGAAGGAAATCAAGGTCAATCATTGTAATGACTACTTACTGAGCATTTTCTGTATGCTCTTTAATCTTTACCCTACCATAATGAAATAGGTATAATTATTATGCCCATTTTATAGGTAATAAAATTGAGAGTTGAAGTGGTTGAGTAACTTGCCCAAGATCACTCAGCTTATAAATGATGCAGACCCAGATTTCTTTGATTCCACACTCATGCTCCTAACTCAGTTTGAGCAAGGGTTTCAACCAAGAGAAGGGGAGAAATTCTCTCTGCAGATACACAGTAATATCCAGGACTAGAATCCATGTCATCTGACTCATCAATGTTTCCCTTAGACAATAGGATGTCTTTATCTTAAAGCAAATTTAATGTCACATTTTTCTGGCCCTGAGTATTGAATTTGAGAACAATTACAATAAAGAAAACCAGATATTCTCTCATGAAGCATTTATAAATGAATATACCATAATAATAGGAATAATGTGCAAATCACATCACAATGCAGATGAAAGTTACTTTGTGAAAGGGCACATCAGATTTCCTACTGTGTCTGAAGTCTGTGTATGTGGTAACCAATATTGAATACACAATGACTCAATGACATAGCATTTTTGGTAGCTATACCCACAAGTATGTTATGTCTACTTAACTTCAAAAGAATTGATTGAAAAAAATTTTCAAGCCAATGAATCAGTTGTTTGATGTTTGATGTGACAAAGACCTTCCTTAAACTGGCTAATATTCTAAATAACAGACTAGCTTTTTGTATTGTAAAGTGTCAAGTGCTTCCTAAGACACTGAAATTCTGGAATTCTTGGCTAGATATTTTGTCCAGGTTAGTAAGGGGATAAGAGTTTAATAGGCTGGAGGTAGGGGCAGTTAGGAAAAACATGCCAGAAAAATCCAGAACAAGAATTGTTGACTAACATGTTATAAGAACACATTTCCTGTGGAGTGTCCCAAGCATCCTGAATATCTTGACAATTACCTTAGCAGGGCTTGGGGGTTGTGGAGATGGAGGAGTGGCAGACAGGGATCTGAAAGGACTCCTTATCTATACCTACAAAAATCTCCATCCTTTTTCTTCTCTGCAAGGCAATGAGATCTAATGAAATTTCTTGCCTCCTTAACAGTAGTTTTCTTCAAGCTCTGCTATTATCAGCTCCCAACCATGGCTGGCTTAGTGGTTCATTTTCACAAGCCCTAAGGTTGGCCTGTGCATTCCTGTAGCCTCTGTCTGCACCTATTCATAAATGTGTTCACCTGTCCCTCAGTGAGAATTTAAGTGATGGAGTCCATATGCCAAAGTAGGTATAAAGTCCCCAAATCTTAGAATGTTAGAAAAGTCTTTGAAAGTGTCCAGAAACTTTCAAGCTGTTCTATGGTAATGTTTTGTACACAGCAAAAATATTTATTCAAAACAAATCCTGCTCAGCCACAATCTACAAGAGAAGTCAAGCCGGGGATACTCAGGGTGACATAGAGGGCAGGGAGAGAATCTCCACAGGCTTCTCTCTTGACTCCTGTATCCTTGAGGTTCTTACAAAAAAAAAAAAAAATTCAGCAACTCCCAAGAAGACTGTTCAAACTTCAAACTTGGAGGATACCTTACCAAGATCCATGAGACCACGAGTGTCTGAATAGTGCCTACGTCCCCTGTCACCTGACACAGAATTTATAACAATTTGACTCCTAGCTCTCTTGAAGAAATGCCTTGATTCTGTCCAAGACTAGGACTGCTCATCTGAGCTACTCACGGGAAGTCCTTATTCAGGAAGTGCCCCGGAATACCAACTCTGGTTAGTTCCCGGGGGCCTGAGGGCAGAGTTTCTATTGTAATGCCCAAGTCGCAATATCCTCAATGACCAGAGACCACCAGGGAAACCGAGGCCCGCATACAAAGGCAAAGGGCTTTATTAATATTACGGCTTATAAGCTCGGACTCACAGACTTCACCAGCGCAGTGGATCCATGCTGAGAGCCCCGAACAAGGGCTGAGCAGGGTTTTTATGGGGCTTAGGAAGGGGGAGTTACAAGAAATTGTGACATCCAATCATTATCATATAACAGCATTGGCAGTAACTCTAACCATACACATTGTCCAGAGTGTTTGTTACTTTTGGTGGGACCCAATCACAACATTTAGGGTACCTTTAAAATCAACCAATTACAGGGTGAGCCTAGGGTCTTGTTCGGCGACTATCGGGTTAACTTTAACATTAGGTAACAGGGTCCTATCTAAAGTTTCCATCTACAGGCCTCACCCTTAGGAATGTGGAGAGTGGTAGCTGGCCTTCCCTGATTGGGTGCCGCGAAGGTGGTCTCTCCTGCCTTGGGAAATGTGTAACTGTCTAATAGTTCCAGAGAAACTGACCCTTAGACCTTCTAGTTTAGAGGGAGAACTTGAGGCCTGTCATGGAGTCTGTTCAGACCTATGTCCTTACACTATATGGAGCTGACTTTCTTTCCTGATCCTGATGTCCAGACTATTGGGTTGAGATCTAGAGGCTACAGTCTGGTGCCCAAGCAGTAATCATACATTTGGATGATGAAGTAAAAACCAAACCAAGACTCTGCTAGGTCTATTATGGTGGATATGTTTGAATTAAATCAGCACATATGGAAATTCTGGGCTTCACTGTCTGTGGGCAAAGCTCTTCTGCTTGATGTGCAGCTTATTCATACTGCTCTTTGCAGCTGCGAGCATGGAGTTTGGGCAGATGTTGGACAATGCTGGCCTCCATGAAGTGGCCTTCACATTACGAGGAAGAAATGCATGGCATTTTTGGCAGATGTTAATAACAATACCTGAAACACCTTGGACACAGGAGTAGCCCATAAGGTAGTGAAGGAACAACATACCAGGGTCCTGGGAGACAGGAAGTCATTGTGCATGAAGCTCCAGAGTGTTCTTTTACATAGACCCCACACAAAAGGCATTGTTTCAATATTCTGGACACATCTACAGCTTATTCTAGTTCATGACAATAACTTAATTAAACAATATAAAGCCTGACAACTAATGTCCCCAAATCCCTATGGTTTAATAAAAGATGCCACAGGGCTTATGTGTGAACACATTGTTTGCTCAAAGCCACTTCTACTGGGAGCTTCTGTGTCCTTTCTTCCCTTGTCTAACAAAATGGAGCCCAGCTGATAAGGTGTATTCTTGCAGTAATGCACGAGCTGCATTCTCCAATGTGTCTGAGGGAGTTGATGTCTTCCAGCAAATGTGACACCTGAAGATGTGGCCAAAAGGATGGGCTGAGTCAGGGGAGCCCTGGGCAGTGTGGACTCCAGCATAGAAAGGTACAAATGGGATCAGTAGGGCTTGTAGAAGCTTGCATAAGATTCACAGGAGGTAGATCAAAGCTGTGCTAAGAGAAAATGGAATGGAGAAACAGAAGTCAAATAGACATTAGCTTATATAGTTCTGCAGTCTGCAATAAATAATAACAGCCTTATCTACACCATCATTCCCCAAAAGGGACTGGCCTGCAAAGGCTCCAACTCTCGAAATATCCTGGTAGCCTCTCCTGCCAAAACTCCAGGAAGCTAGTACACCAAGAGGATTCAATTCTCTCTTTTTGAAGGCAGGGCAAAATTAGTTTCTTCTTAGAAAAGCAGGAAATTGAGGATTCTCTAAGGGCACTTTGAGAAAATTGAACACAGAATCTTTTATCAGTGAGTGCATATATAGCTTTAGCTCACAGCCTTCACATTCATCAGCAGCACTTGAGGGAGAGAAAATTAATGATAATCCTAAGTACATAATGACTTTCTGGAGACCAGAAGACTCCACTCTGATGGTTTGACTGGAGGCTTGCCTCACAGTAATGAAAGATGCTGCCTCTGTGCTTGACCCTGATATTGGTTCATGCCTCTGAGCAAAGAGCTGCAAAGTTGGTATAGACCGCTTAATGTCTTTCCTGGTAACTGAAAGCAACTCAAATTGGGATCATTGGTAATAGTGCTGGATTTGGTGGTAAAAAAGAAGAAGAAGAAGAAGAGAGAGAAAGAAAGAAAGACAGAAATAAAAAAGCTCCTGTTTTCAGTACTTCTTTTTAAACATAAAATCAGAGCCCTAAAAGAATATTATATAAATTACAAAATAACAGGTTATTGTGCAAAAAGGATTCAAACACGGGAGCAGCCTTCCTGTCGGAGCACACTATTTCAATGGCATGCCTGCAGACAGAAACCAATTACTCCCGGACTAGTGTGTAAGTGAAATTGGTGCTTTGCACTCTCCAGAACATGACTTTTGCAGCTATTACCTAGCAAGACAATTTGAAATGGATTTGGTAGGTGCTGCCTTTTTCCTTAATGCTGACATTGGGAGTTATTGTTTTAGTTCAGCTTTGTATACTCAGAGTTGTTGTCACACACACTAAATTCTGAAACAAAATTTTAAAGAATTCTCACTAAGGTGTACATGACTGATACCAGAGTTTATTCCTGAAAATGGACAGGAAGGGAGAAGTCTAGAGCTCCCCAGCTACCTGAAATGGGGTAAGAGCTTTATGGAGCTGTTAGAAATTGTTGTTCAAAGAGGAGACTGGAGACAGGTAGAGGGCTTCACAGTTTTGTTGAAGTGGCCCTCACTGAGGTATTTTGCTACAAAGAAAGGATCTTGGGAACAATACAGCCACATCCTAGATTGCCTAAAGCAAACTCCTGTTGCTTGAGCTGAGTTGACTCATCCTGACCACCCTTCCTGATTCTGCTGGGGAGCTGGGCTAGGCCATTTAATTTTCATCTCTAATTGCTTGTGTCTGTATTCTTGCCATTAGAGTGTAAACAGGTTTATAATGGGCCTGAGTTTTCTGTGCTGAGATCAAAGGCGAGCCAGTTGGAAGATGGCAAAGAGAGGGAGTGGGGAGAGGAAGACAGAGGACAGGGTGGCTCTGGCATTTTTACTGCTCCATGGCAGGGCTGGGCAGTAATGCTCATCAGTTCTTCAGAAGCCAAGGCCCTGGCTTGCCCTGAGCCATTCTTGCTAAGGTTAAGGGGTTGGCATTGTCTGGAGACTTAGGAAGCTGTTCACCTCCTCCTTCCAAGGGCCAGGGGCCTTTGAGGTTTGAGAGCCAGCATTTCCCAAGGAAGGAAGGAAAAGTGGGGCATTAACTTCCTGGGGAAGGCTGTCAGTCCATAGCCCCTGCCCTTAGCTGTGAGAGTTCCTGGAAAAGTACAAGCAGGGCTGGTCTGTCTTCTCTTAGATAATGTCTGGGACCAGAGCACCTTTTACAGAGGGTCACCTGTTTTGGTGCCACATCCATGACTCTGCACTCTGCCTCCTTCTCCTTTTTAGAACCTCAGGTGCTACATACGGCACATGGATTCTTCTTCACCTGGTGTCCTCCGACCTCAACTACTGAAAAGGAGGAAAACTTTTTCTCCACCCTCTTAGATCTTTCAGCTGGTTCCTGCACATTAGACTGACAAAAAAACAAAAGCAAAAAACAAAACAAAACAAAAACAGATTAAGAAAAGAAAAGGCATACAAATTTTATTTGATGATAATATTTTAAAGTTTATGTGCATAGAGGACTTCACAGAAAAGAAATGAACTCCCAAAGAAGTGGTTAAACTTGGAAGGCTTAAGTACCATCTTTACAAAGGACAGTAACTTGTGGGGATGTGACAAGACAGAAGGAAGGTGGGTTGGGCTTACAGGAGCAGTAAACTGTGGGAAGGTAAACATATGGGTTGAACTGGTGGAAGTTGAGGGTTTGTTAGGAAGGTTTTGTCTATGAACTCACCTCAGGGCTATGTCCAACTCTGGTGATAAAAGTTGTTCTTTCCTTCCTGGTACAGGAGTGAGGGATACCTTCATAGGAGACATTCACGTTCTGCTTTTAGGCAGACACTGGAAGAGCAGATAGCTTTTCCTGTGTGTACTTTTCCTTTGCCTTCAGCTCAAAATAATCCTTATTTCATAGTGGTGCAATTTGGGGTGGCAAAGTCTGATCCCCTTCACTACTCAAAGCTTGTTGAGCCTTCTGATGGGGATCAGGGGTCAAGTAGCTAGTTCAAGAGCATAACGAGAGCATAATTAGGCACATAGGTAAGGACTGGAGTAGTCCCTCAAAGGCAAAGCCATGCCATTTAAAATGTAGCCATCCAGAGGAACCTGGTGGCTCAGTCAGTTAAGTGTACAACTTTTGGTCTAAGTACAGGTCTTGATCTCAGGGTTGTGAATTCATGGCCTACATTAAGCACTTCACTTGGGTGTGAAGCCTACTTTAAAAACACTTTTTAAATAGATAAAAGGTAGTCATCCAAGTCATATAGCACTTGCCACTTAAAAAAATACTAGTTTAAAATTATTTATTGGGGTATAATTTTGTACTAAAAGCAGCTACCTCTTATGTGTAGATTTGTATAATTCTGTCTTATATATACACTCTTGTAAACAGCAACGAAAAAGATTTAAAACATTTCCACCACCCCACACATGATCTTTGTAGTCACTCTCCCAACTCAAAGGTAATCACTGTTCTGATTTCTTTTCCTACATCCTTTGTTTCATTGTAGATCTGAACCTTGACTTGGTTCCTTCTCTGTCAGGTCTGCATTTGCTCAAATATACTAGGTGTGGGGCAGGGCTATAGGAAAGTAGATGGCTGAGATAATAAAGGGGAAGGATAGGAAACTAAAAGAAGAGAATGATAGTGTTACTGCTCTGCCCATGGCAGGTGCTCAGCTGGATTCTGATTCACCGTGATGGGAGGGAGATCTTGCTGATTAAGGAGGGAAGTATGCAGAGGAGAAGATGGATGAGAAAAATCTGCCCAGGGGGTGTAAGGCAGTATGGTCTCACAGAAAACACACTCTGGGGTTAGACAGACCTGATTTTAGATCTTCAGTCACTAGCTTTATGACCTTGAAATGTTTCCAGCTTCCTCATCAGTCAAATTGGAGTTATAATTTGGAGGCTATTAATCAAGGATGTAATGACATTTAAGTGAGACAATGTATGTGAAAGACTTCATGCAGGGCCTGACAATCATTATGATAGGTACTTACTATATACTAGTAGCTCGTTATTGCTGCCAGGTAATATCAACTTTTGGTAAATAGGGGGTTTTTTAATTGTTTTTTTTTAAAGCTCAAAATGGTCAACAGGATGCAGATCTGCTAAAATCAGAGAGGAGGCTTGAATACACTAGCATTCTCTTATCATGGCCAAATTACATAGCAGTCACAGGACGTGCTAATTTGTGCCTTATAAGTGAGTAAAATCACATGTTTCCTATTAGTACTTACTGCCACTGTGAGGAAACAACTAACATAATTTTGTATAACTACATTAACCACAGTACATTTCCACTTAACCAATAAAATAACAAATCATTCAGGATTTATAGGTCTTGTTTTCAAACATATAAAAAGTCATTATTAAAGAGTGTTTGTCTGTTACCATGAGCTGGGCTTCTTCTAAACTTTTATTTCCACAGCAGACCACCAAGTAAAAAAACAAAACAAAAACTAATGGGTATGTGTTCAAAAACAAAATAAAACAAACAAACAACTTCCCTCCCAAGCCCCAATTAAGCAACTTAGTAATCAAATAAGACCAGAAATACTAGATTCATATGGATCCATCTGTTCTGGAAAAAAAAAAGATGGCACAATCCAAGTCCGGAGTGTAAGCCAGACCAGACAAAACTGGTTGAGCACATGGAAAGTTTTATGAGTGTTTATTTGGTTTAATGTTCAAAATTCAGAGAGAAGAAATGAGCCACTGTACAGTGGGAATTGCTGGGTCAACTTCAGCCAGAGACAGTCACACATAGACACATAGACAATAAAAATCACCCACACAGAACTCTCTTGGTGGGAGAGTCCCCAACTAAGCAGCATCAGCAGGGAATTAGGCAGGATGGTCCCTACCTTTCCCTCCAAATCTCAAAATCTCCACTTCTCTGTTCCAGCCCTCCCAGCCCCCATGAAAGTTATGCAAACTCAGTGGAAAATGGAATTTCATCTATGACAAGAAAACTAAACTTCTGTGAGAAAGTGACTCACTTCATTTTCTATAAAATGCGGTAATAAGAGAAAGGTTTAGGGTACCTCTGTTTCTGATTATGATGTAAAAAGTAAAAAGAGACTGCCACTCTTACCATAACAACCCAAACAGGATGTATCAATAAGACGAGGAGAAAGATACTGTAAATGGTAGAGAAAAATCCACCAAACTTGTAAGACATTGTAATGGGTTTGAGATAATGTGAAAAATTAGAATGCCAAAGAGGCCCAGCCACAGAGTAAATCTGTACTCACTCTTCAACTTTTTAATATAGGTTTTTAGCAAGTTAATGGGCAATGAGTTGAAGGCGGGGGCAGAGAACTGAGAAAGATCCCCCCATGAGGCATGAGAGATCTTACCCAAGTAGGAGGCAGCTGGCTTCTAAGAGTGGAGGGCAGGACAGGAGAGCCCTGTGGACATTCAATGACTAAATGGGGGAGGGAACAGTTACTCCAGGCTTTCACATTTCAGCAGAACAGAAACCTGTGAATAGTTCCAGAGAGCTTACCAGTGACTTTGACAGCCAGGCCAAGAAAAATCTCCTATGGCTTAGAACACTGGCATCTTTGGGTAAACCATAAAGAAATCTATGGACGCTTATAGGTGCTCAGATTCTAAGATTTGCCAAAGGGAAAAACTAACTTCTCTCAAACATTTGAAACCAGTGGGGAAACTGAATCAAACTAAAACTGAAACAAGTTCAGACCCAAGCTGACTACATATCACATGGACTCAGCTCTCTAGGTTTGAAGCCTCACAGAAGAGATATGACAATTCCTAGAAATATTATTTACTTCTTTTGCTAGTGTTCTGTTATATCAAATGTTCATCATACACTAAAACCTATGACACATTTGAAGATGAAAAAAGGGACTATGGTCAATGGAGGTCACAGCCAATAGAAACACATCTGGAGATAGTACAGATAAGAAGTTTTAAATAACAGTGATAAATATGCTAAAGGATATAGTGCAAAAGGAAACAAAATGGGGAAAAAGATGAGAATTTCAGCTGAGGGATGGAAACAATGAAAAAGAAGCAAAGGAAACACTAGTGAGATTTTACTTATAACCAAAATGGAGTAACAGTGACTAGATTTACCCTTCTGTGTGAAACAAAAAATAACTGGGGAAAAAAATACATAAAACAAAGGTTTTCAAGACACTGGACATTAAGCATCAGAAAACAGTGACAGAGAAAATAAGTGATGAGCCCTTTGAATGCCCAGGTTTTGCCTTATAAATGTTTTCAGGCTGTGACATGGAGAAGGACAACCCAGGCAGAACCCAGAAGACTCTGAGTTTAGGAGATGGTGCTGAACATTCCAGGAAAGCACGTTGGCTACAGTTGGTAAGACAGATACCAGATGCCAAGGCTGCGTAAAGCAAGACCTATGGATGGCTGCGGAGGGTCCTTCATGGATATTCAGCAGACTGCTGATCAGTGCATGTCTGTGAATTCTCTGAGGCTGGGGGTGGGAAAATCACCTGGAAATATTAGAAGAGATGGTAGCTGGCGCCCATACGGGGCTGAAAACTATGCATGTTCCCACAACCTAGAGGGGAAAATCTTATGAACCACATTGCACAGTACGCTTGGGAGAGTTTTATCTTGGGTATGGGAAATGATTAGCCCTCCATTAAACACTTCTCTGATCCTGCATAAAAAAATCTCTTAGAAGTAAGACCTGAAAGGTTCAAACTATTTCCCAGCAACCTAACTGCACCTCAGAATAAAGATGAGGTGTATTTACAGGAATACAAGTATGTCCAGAATCCAGTAAGGGAAAATTCATAATTAATCCAATAAAAAATTGCCAGGTATGTAAAAAAAAATCAAGAAAATATGACATAATAGAAAAAGTTAAATAAATCCATCAAAAGTGACCCAGAAAAGATACATGTTAAAATTGTCAGAAATGGATATTAAAACAATTATTATACTTGTATTCCATAGTTCAAAAAATAGACACATGGAAGATATTTAATTTAAAAAACCTAAATCACACTTCTAGAAATGAAAGCTACAATGTCTGACATAAAAAATTAACGGCAGATTGGACATATCAGAACAAAAGATTAACAAGCTTGAGGGTATGTTAATAGAAGCTATTCAAAGTGAAACACAAAGAGATCAAAAAGATAAAAAAATGATGACTGCATCAGTGAGTGATAGAAAAACTGTGAGTCAACCTGTACACTGTATTAGCACGGTAGGAATGTAATTGCCATCCCTGAAGAGCAAAAGACAGTGAGGGGTAGAAAACATATTCGAAAGAATAATAATAAAAACAATAAATCCAAACTGTATGAGAACTATAATCTCTCACATCCAAGAAGGTCAACAAAGTCTTAGCACCAAAAGCTTAAAGAAAATTAAAAACCATATCGTATTCAAATTGCATAAAACCAATGATAAAGAGAAAATCTGAAAAGCAGCCAGAAACAATAGACAAGTTGTATACAGAGAAGAAAGGTAAGGATGAAAACAGATTTCTTACTGGAAAGAATGCACGTGACAAGAAAGTACAGAAACATCTTTCATTTATAGAAAGGAAAACAACAACAAAAGAAAACAACTGTCAGCCAAGCACTCTATACCCAATGGAAAAATAATTTGAAAGTGTTGGCAACGAAATCTTTTTTTTTCCAGACTTACAAAAATTAAGAATTATACAAGAAATACTGAAGGGAGTCTTTCAGGCTAAAGGCAAATGATACCAGAGGGAAATACATTCTACACAAAGAAAAGAAGACTGTCAATAGTAAATCATGGGGAAACACATATTTTTTAAAATTGTATCTTTTTATTTTTTTATTTTTTTAATGTTTATTTATTTCTGAGAGAAAGAGAAACAGAGTGTGAGAAGGGGAGAGGGAGAGGGAGAGAGAGAGAGAGAGAGAGAGAGAGAGAGAGAGAGAGAGCGAGAGAGGCTCCAGGCTCTAAGCTGCAGCACAGAGCCCGATGCAGAGCTCAGACTCACAAACTGCAAGAGCATGACCTGAGCTGAAGTCTGATGTTAAACCTAAAGAGCCACCCAGGGGCCCCTATTTAGATCTTTTTAAAAGTAATCTGTTGCTTAAATGAAAATAAAGGGGGAAATTTTAACATGTGAAAGTAAAATGCATGACAAAAGACCAAAGACCAGGAGAGTAGGAAGGGAAATATACCATTATAAAGTATAGAACACATGAAGTGGTATAATGTTATTTGAAAGTAGACTGTGATAAGTTAGAGATTTATACTAAAACCTTAACCCTAAATAAGAAGGTATTTACAAGGACATTTGGGGCCCTCTTCACCTCTGATTCTTAACTTAATCACATCTGCAAATATCCCTTTGCCAAATCGTAACATTCAATAGGTTCTGGGGATTAAGAAATGAACGTATATTTGGGGCTACCACTCAGCTCACTACATCAAAGTTCTGATATGGAGGCTTGACTGGGGAAGGATCTGTTTTCAGACTCACACATTTTTTGACAGAATTCAGTTCTTTGCAGCTATTTCTTTTCTCTTTTTTTATTAAGTAAATTTACTTTATTATTTTTACATTTAAATCCAAGTTAGTTAACATATAGTGTAATAATGATTTCAGGAATAGAATTTAGTGATTTATCACTTACATATAACACCCAGTACTCATCCCAACAAGTGCCCCCCTTGATGCCCATTGCCCATTTCGACCATCCCCCGACCCAATACTTACTAGCAATCCTCAGTTTGTTCTCTGTATTTAAGAGTTTCTTATAGTTTTTCTCCATCTCTGCTCTCCTATATTCATCTTTTTTCTTAAATTCCACATATGAGTGAAATTATATATTTGTCTTTTTCTGACTGACTTATTTTGCTTAGCATAATACTCTCTAGTTCCATTCACGTTGTTGCAAATGGCAAGATTTCCTTCTTTTTGATTGCCAGTAATATTCCATTGTATGTGTGTACATATATACCCCATATTCTTTATCATTCATCAGTCAATGGATATTTTGGCTCTTTCCATACTTTGGCTATTGTCAATAGTGCTGCTATAAACATTAGGGTGCATGTGCCCCTTCAAATCAGCACTTGTGTATCCTTTGGATAAATGCCTAGTAATGTAATCACTGGGTCATAAGATAGTTCTATTTTTAATTTTTTTAGGAACCTCCATACTGTTTTCCAGAGTGGCTGCACCAGTTTGCATTCTCACCAGCAGTGCAAAAGGATTCCTCTTTTTTAAAATAAAATATTAAAAAAAAATTTTTTTAATGTTCAGTTATTTAAGAGGGGGCGGGGGTGCCTGGGTAGCTCAGTTGGTTAAGCGGCCAGCTTTGGCTCAGGTCATGATCTCACGTTCGTGGGTTTGAGCCCTGCGTCGGTCTCTGTGCTGACAGCTAGCTCAGAGCCTGGAGGCTGCTTCGGATTCTGTATCTCCCTCTCTCTGACCTTCCCCTGCTCGCACTGTCTCTCTCTGTCTCTCAAAAATAAATAAAAAACTTAAAAATAGAGAGAGAGAGAGAGACAGTGTGCACAGAGGAGGAGCAGAGAGAGACACACATAGAACTTGAAACAGGTTCCAGATTCTGAGCTCTCAGCAAAGAGCCTGAGATGGGGCTCAAACTCAGAAACAGTGAGATTATTGACCTAGGCCAAAGTTAGACACTTAACCAACTGAGCCACCCAGGTGCTCCCCAAAAGGGTTCCTCTTTATCCACATTCTCACCAATAATTGTTTTTGCCTGAGTTGCTAATTTTAGCCATTCTGATAGTGTGAGATGGTATCTCATTGTGGTTTTGGTTTGTATTTCCCTGACGATGAGTGACATTGGGCATCTTTTCATGTGTCTATTAGCCAACTGCATGTCTTCTTTGGAAAACTGTCTATGTATGTCTTTTGCCCATTTTTTCACTGGATTATTTGTTTTTCTGGGTGCTGAGTTTAATAAATTCTTTCTAGATTTTGGATTATTATGAAGTGTTAGTACACTTTATCAGATACGTCATTTGCAAATATCTTCTCCCATTTCATCAGTTGCCTTTAAAATCTTTTTTAATGTTTATTTATTTTTGAGAGACAGAGACAGAGTGTGAGCGGGGGAGGGGCAGAGCGAGAGAATCCGAAGCAGGCTCCAGGCTGTGAGCTGTCAGCACAGAGCCCATTGCAGAGCTTGAACCCACGAACTGTGAGATCATGACCGGAGCCGAAGCTGGACGCTTGACTGACTGAGCCACCCAGGCGCCGCTCCATCAGTTGCCTTTTAATCTTGCTGGCTGCTTCCTTTGCTGTGTAGAAGCTTTTTATTTTTTTGAGGTCCCAATCATTGTGCTTGTTTCTCTTGCCTCCAGAGACATGTCAAGTAAGAAGTTGCTGCAGCTGAGGTCATAATGGTTGTAGCCTGTTTTCTCCTCTAGAATTTTGATGGCTTCCTGTCTTAAGCTTAGGTCTTTCATCCATTTTGAGTTCATACACCATTTTTGTATATGGTGAAAGAAAGTGGTCCAGGTTCATTCTTCTGCATGTCACTGTCCAGTTTTCCCAACATGATTTGTGGAGGAGACTGTCTTTGCTCTGAGAAGCCATCCACAGTTCCTGGCCATCAGAAGTTTCTCCAAATGGCCATTTCCTTCCTCAAATCCAGCAACGGAGTGAGACTCCAGAGGAACAGGTGATACAATCTTATGTAATATAATCATGCACCTGGAATCACACACATTCCACCATCTCTACCATATTTTATTGGTTTGGAGGAAGTCACAGGTCCCATCCACATTCAAGGGGAGGGAGTAATGCAAGAGTATGAATACAGGTGGTGGGGATCATGAAAGCATGTCTGCCACTGTCTGCTCTCTGGCCCTTAATGATTCATGTCCCTTCCATATATAAAATATATCCACCCATCCCCCAAATCCCCAAGAATCTAATATTTTTATAGCAACTACTCCAAGCCCAGAATTGCATTATCTGAATTAGGCTTGGTATAGGTGAGGCCCTTAGGCATAGTTTCCCTGCAATCTGTAAAAGTAGAGATACAAATTATCTTCCCCCAACATACAAAACAGATAATTGTGGAAAGGCATAGGATAGAAGCTATAAACATTCCTGCTCAAGGATAAAATGGAAGTTAAAAAGAAGTCATTGGTCCACAGTAATTCTGAAATTTAGCTGGGAAAATGTTGAGTTCTTTGATTAGATTTCAATGCTTTGGGAATATTTCTCCAAGGCTCTAGAATCAGCTTCATAGGAACTTAGTTCTATCTTCTGAAATATTCTTCCTTTTTTAAATGAAAGGTCACACAATGTGATATTGAGATTCATAGTAAAAATATTTGGCCTTTGTCTCCACTTATTCATCCTCATTTTAGAGCTCATAAAACTCTTGAAATTTCCAAAATGATGAGGGCAATAAAGATTACTTCTGTTATGTTAATGAGGTGACTTTTGGAAAGTCCCCATTTAACCAAAGGAGGGGGGCTGATTGCCAGGGGAGCCAATAGTGATTAGAATTTTTGAATTTTTGGTCTGACCTATGTTCCCAACTCCCTAACTTTACTGAAAGGGGAGAGGGGTTGGAGACTGAGTCAAAAAAACAATGGCCAGTGATTGAATCAATCATACCTATGAAATGAAGCCTCCATAAAAATTAAAAAAAGAAAGGGTTCAGATAGCTTCTGGGCTGGTGAATATGGTGACATCTGGGGCGAGTGGTGTGCTTAGAGAGATCATGGAAGCTCCAGATCGTTTCTTCATACAATGCTTTATGCATCTCTTCTATCTAGCTGCTCCTGAGTTTTATCTGTCTATAATAAACTGGAGATATAGTAAGTAAAAAGTTTCTCTGAGTTTTGTGAGCCATTCTGTCAAATTAATCAAGCCTAAGGAAGGGGTCATTGGAACCTCCAACCTATAACAAATCAGGAATCTGAACTGGAAAGTGGGTAGTCTGGTGGGGTTCATCAAATGTTGTGCCCAAGTTTGTAAAATCGCCCCAAATCACCCCAAAACAAACACCAGAGACTCCTAGGGAGACTGAGTCACACCTGCAAAAGCAAAGGACCTTTATTACAAGCTTAAGCTCGGGCTCACAGTCTCCAGCCGACCCGCTGGCCACGTGGAGAGAGCCCTGAACAAAGGCAGGGCAGGGCCTTTTATGCCTTTGGGAAGGGGCATTACAGGAAATGATAACAGGTGTACAGTGATCCAATCCCTGCCCCCCCCCCATCAACATTGGCAGTTGTGGGAGCCAATCACACCATCCGGAGCACTGACCAATCAGAGTGGGCCCAGGACACCCCACGTGGGGCATGACTAGGCTCACCTCTAGAAAGGTCAAAGGTATCGGCTGGCCTCCCCCGACTGGGCGCCGCAGGAGTTGTCCCTCCTTAATGTGCGCCCTTTAAGTAAAGGGGAAGGCTGGATCTGACCTGCAGCCGGCGGGGGAACGCCCCCCCCCCCCCATGGCCGCTGGGCGCATCTCCACCGCGGAGGTGCACCTCGACCGGATGGAGAAGGCTGGGACCGTAACCTGTGGCTCTTGACATTACATCTGGCAGATAGTGTTAGAGTTGAGTTGACTTGTAGGACACCCAGCTGGTGTCAGAGATTCGCTTGTTGGCGTTCGAAAACTCTGCGCCCCCATATTGGAATTGGGTGTAGAATAATTTTAGACATGGTTGCAACTGTGGTTTCATTAACCTTCTTCTTATCAGTAGAATTTGGGGCTATAACAAGCTCCTCTCATTTTACTCTCTGTATTTTTAGTCCAAGTTGACAGTGCTCCTTTTGAAACAATATTCTCAAAAACCATGAATTTTCCTGGGGCTCATTTCTTTACACAAAAGCTGCACCCACAGATTTTTTGAAAAATTTTTGTTTTATCTTGTGCTCCTGCTGAGATAGATGGTTGAGGGGCAATGCCCTTAGATTTTCTAGAGGATCTGTGCTTTGATTAAGATCTGTGGGGCACACCCCTAATCTCTTGAAAAGGCTCTTTGTTTGGCTGAATACTCTGACCTTTTGATCTTTCTGAAATTTTAGCAAAAGATCATACAGCCACACCCTCAGCTTTTTCTCTGTAGTGCATTTTTCTTAGAGAGTTTGGAAGCTGTCTCTCAATATTATCATGTTTTACCATTTGAAGAGACTGAGAATTTTTGAAATCACCCTATCTTGGTTCCTTTTAGTTCAACAGTTTTTTTCAGTTTATCTCTCTTCATGTACTTTATTCTAAGTAGCAAGAAGAAACCAAGTAGCATCTTCAACACTTTGCCTGGAAGTATCCTTAGATAACTAAGTTCATCACTTACATGTTGCGCTTTCCGCAGAATTGCAGAAGACAGCTGTGCTAAACTCTCTGTCACTATCTAACCAGGATCTTCCTTCCTCCAGTTTCCAATATGTTCCTCACTTCCTTTTGAGCCGTCACTGGCACATCCTTAATGTCCAGATTTCTTTAACAGTCTGTCCAAAACAATTTGAGCTTTCCTTGCTGTGCCCTTCCAAATTCCTCTAGCCACTCCTACATTTTAGACATTTGTTAAATTGATACTCTGCTTCCATTACCAAAATCTCTATCAGTTATCTTACACCACATAACATTACCACAAACTTAGCAACTTACAACACAACACACACATATATTTTCTTTCAATTCCTGTGGATCAGGAGCCTGGGCGTGGTTTACCTGGACTCTGTAATCAAACTGTTGTCTAGGAATAGGTTCTCATCTAGGGAGGTATATGCTTGCAAACACATGCATTTGTTGGCAGAATTCAGTTCTTTGTGACTGAAATACTGAGGAATTCTGTTTCCTGGTGGCTGCTGGCCAGAAATTGTCCTCAGCCCCAGTGGTGAGCTGCAGTTTCTTGCCATGTGGGAAAGCAACATGGCCGTTGGCTTCCTCAGAGCTGCAAGGGAGTGAGAGATTCCTTAAGATGAGTGATACAATTTTATGTAGTGTAATCACATAATCATATACACATCATCATATGCATCCCACCACTTTTGCTGCATTTCGTTGGTGAAAGCAAGTCACAGTTCATGTCTTCAGTCAAGGGGAGGAGATGATATAAGAATATGAATATCAGAGGGTAGGAATTCTAGAGACCAGCTTGTATCTGTCTGCCACAATGACCAAGTAGGCTTTATCCTTTTAATTCAAGGTCAGTTAAATATTCAACAATTAATCAATGTAATTTCCCAGATTATCAAATTATAAAATAAAAACCACTGGATCATCTCCATAATTATGAAAAACTATTTTAAGAAATCTAAAACTCATTTTAAATAAAAATTCTTAGCAATATGAGAATAGAAATGAACTTTCTCAATTGGTAAAGGGCATCTACAAAAGAGTCTCCAGCTAACATTATGCTTAATGTGAAAATACTTAATGTGAAATACAAAATGATTTTCCCATAGGAAAAGGACAGAGAGTGAGAAAAAGAGACAGAGATAGACAAAAAGAGAACACAATGTCTGTCAGATCTGTGGGACAGCATCATGCAATCTTATATACGTGAACTTGAAGTCCATGAAGAGAGGGAAGTAAGAACAGAATAGAAGAAATATTTGAAGAGATCTAGCAAAAAAAAAAAAACAAAAAAACTGGTAAGATTGAAGGACATAACCTACAGATTCAAGAAGCATAATGAGTTTAATGCAGGATAAGTATTGTAGTCAAACTGTTAAGAAACAAAGATAAAGAACAAGTCTTAAAAGTAGCCAGAGGTGGAGGGGGGTGGGGAGCACAGAGAGTAGAACAATGACACAGAAAAAATGAAGCACTGGAAGGAGGAAGAAAAGGGAATTACATCTTCAAAGTGCCAAAGATAATTTCCCTAGAAGTCTATATCAAGAAAGGAAGGTCAGTGGTGCCTGGGTGGTTCAGTCAGTTAGGCATCGGACTCTTGATATCTGTCCAGGTCATGAACTTACAGTTCCTGAGTTCAACCTGCATCGGGCTTTGAGCTGATGGTGCGGAGCCTGCTTTGGATTCTCTTTCTCCCCCCTCTCACTGTCCCTCCCCCACTTGCGCTCTCTCTCAAAATAAATAAATAAACCTTAAAAAATTTTTAAAAAGAAAGGAAAGTCAAATAAAGACAATTTCAAACAAAAAAGGCCTGAGGGAATTCATCTTAACAGACCTATTGTACAAGAAAAGTTAATAAAGTTTTTCAGGCTGAGGGCAAATGATACTGAATGAAATCTTGAATCTCCTAGAAAGAATTGAGACAACCAGGAAGGGTAAATATTAATGACTATGTGTGCATGTGTGTGTGATTAATTTTGTATTTATATTTCTATAAATATATATAATACATAATGTAAAATATATAATATATAATACAAATATAAAAATATAAAAAAGCATAGGGTGTGAAGAGGTTAAATTGAATTATATTTTTGTAAAGTTCTTATATTTGTCCATGAAGTACTATAATATTATATAAAAATAGATAGTGAACATATATCTGCATCTCATAATTTCTAGAGCAAACATAAATAGATACAGTTTAAACCTAAATAGATGAGCTAAAAAAAAAGTAAATAGAGGAGGTAAAATAGAATACTAAAACTATTTATCCAAGGAAAACAGAAAAATAAGACTAGAGAAATATACATATTATACACATATATATAAATAGACACATAGAATGAGAAATATATTTATTAGAGGAATATATATGTATCACATATAGCTAAGAAATATGGCCTATGTAGCTTGACTTCCTTCCTCTTGGGAGCAAACTTTTCCATAGAAAACATGAGTTTCCATCTGTGTCTCCAGTCCTCAGTCTTACTGAGACAAGACCCAGTAGGTGGCGGCGTCCTAAACCAGTGCAACATTGCCTTATTGGGAGGACCATTCTGCCTAATTATAGAGTTCAGTGAGTAGGTCCATCACCTATCATACCATATGACCTTCTCCAATTTAGTGATATCAATAATAAAAATGATATTTTAGACTCCTTGTTTAATCTATTATTTGATATTTTGACATATCTAATCCCTGGTGAAATATAGGGATGCTGATTATTATGGATTTCCTTGGAAATTCCAGAACCTATCTGATAGTGATTTGTAAAAATTCTGCAAAACGGGAAAGCAATACAATATAGTGATTAAAATGGAAGGCTTTGGTACCAGTCTATTGTAGTTTTAATCCCAATTTTAGTCCTTCCTAGTGGTGTCCTTAGGCATTAACTTTCTTTGCCTCAGTGTTCTCATCTATAAAATGTGGGGGAAAATAATACCCACCTTAGGGAGTGATTTTGTAGGTTATTTGAATTCATATGTGGAGCACTTTGAATAGTGCCTAGTATGTTGTCAGTACTGGGTAAATGTCTACTACCATTGCTATATTTTATAGTGTATTCATATACAATATTTGTATTTGAGTAAGCATTTAAAAACTTATAGCTATTATCATCCCCACTTTAGTGGCCAATTACAGAAGAGATATTTGTGTTATTTAGGATAAGTAGGTAGAAGTACATGGATATGCTACACAAATAGACTCAAATAGTCAATGACTTAGAGAAGAAATCTGTTCTGCACTCATGTAACAGTCCAGAGAAGTAAAGACTAATATCCACACAAAACCTCTACCTGAAGATTTATATCAATATTATTTACAATGGCCCAAAATTGGAAACCATAAAGATACTCTTCAGTAGGTGAATGGTCAACCAAGCTGTTCTAAATCCATACCATGAATCACTATTCAGTAATAAAAAAGCATGAACTATTAATACACCTATCTGAGATGAATCTGCAAAGAATTATGCTGGGAAAAAAATCTAAAAACTTTGTATTCGGTATGATTCCATTTATAACATTCTTGAAAAGACAAAATTATAGAGATGGAAAACCAAATTAATGGTTGCCAGGGGTGAAGGAGGGTGGCGGTGAAAAAAAAGTAGGTGCGGCTATAAAAGGGCGACGTGAGGGATGATGTGGCCATGGGAATGTTCTATCATTACTGCATCAGTGTTAATATTCTGATTACTTTATTGTACCATAGCTTGGCAAGACATTACTATTGAGGACAGCTGGGAAAAGAATACTCTGGGTCTCTATATTATGCTTACAGCTGCATGTGAGTCTGCAATTATCTCTAAATAAACAGTCTAATTTTAAAATCTCATTATTTATTTCCTAAAAATAGAACAACAAGAAAAGGGTAAAAAATATAACTTGCATTCTTAATTCCTGCTTTATTTTAAAAGACAGCTCAAAACTGTTTCTTAAAAGAGGAAAACTCCTTACCAGAAAGCTTCTCCTCAATGAAGAAATATAAACACATTTGGGTTTTTGTTTTGTTTTTTAATGTTTATTTATTTTTGAGAGCGAGAGAGAGAGAGAGAGAGAGATTGTGAGCAGGGAAGGGACAGAGAGATGGAGATACAATCTGAAGCAGGCTCCAGGCTCTGAGCTCTCAGAACTGAGCCCAATGTGGGGCTTGAACTCCCGAACTGTGAGATCATGACCTGAGCTGAAGTCGGACACTTAACTGACTGAGCCACCCAGGTGCTCCACATTTGTAAGTTTGCAACAGTTTTGCTCATGCTTTTCATTACTCAACCTAGTATCAGTGGTCAGTCATGACTACATGGCATTTTATTCAGAATAGACAGCTCTTCAGACAAGCAATTAAATTCTAGATAGCCAGACCCACTGCCATTTCTGGGGAAAAGCATGAAGGTGGAGTATGCACTGCTCTTGACTTGAATGGTCAGTTTGTAGCTCATAGATCTAGGGTTTTGCAGTTTCTGAAAGGCACTCCATTGGAGAAAAGAAATTCTGGTATTCTCCAAAGGGCGAAGTCTTAGCATTTGCAAATGGCACGTAAGTATGAATTGAGGCTGGAGTCTGATGCTGACTGGCTGACCTGCTTTCTCTTCCACATGAAAGTGGCCATTGGTCCCTCTCATAAAACCTCTTCCTCTTCACGGCTGTCCTTGATATCCCCTTTTTTATAATACCTATTTTAACCAGATTCTTTTACCTCTTTGAAGAGCAGTCATTAGCTCAAAAAATAATTGTTGAGTACCTGTATTGTGCCAAATATTGGTATGTAGCAGTGAACATTTCACCATTATTATCTTCCTAATATATCTCGTATATTTTGAGTGTCTTCTAATGAACAAGGCATTATGCATAATGCTACCTGATCCTCACTGGATAGCCAAAGAAACATGGGCCCAGGATAAGAAGGTGCCCAAGTTCACGCATGAACTGTGAGCTGATCCACACTGTACTATCTCTACTTCTTCTGGCTCTGGACATTAGTACTTTGAGTCTTGAGTTAGGAAACTTAAATGAGCTTCCCCTCACATATTTGGTTAGATATAATTCTAATCTCTATATTTGACTTCATGCCCATGTTGCTACATTGCCTTTATGTCAACCTGAACCCTTTGCTGGTGATTCCAGTCTGGCCCCCTGACTTCAATTTTACATTCATCACTTGAAGTTTCTATGCATCATTTTTTAAATCCAAACTACTTTCCAGCAATCTAAGACAAAACTTACAAAGATGGCCTGAGGACTTTTGTCACTAGTGTTGGCAAATCCAGCACATGGAGAACCCTGTGAAAATCATTGCCCTCTCCCCAGCAATTCTTTATTCAGGAGAGTGAATACAATATCTCCACTACCCACATGCCAGCATCACCATTCTCTCTCATCTCCTCTTCAAGGAAACAATGATTATAGCTAATATTTAGGTAATTCTGTTGTCATCTTTCACTTAATCCTCCGTTGACTCTTTTGAGACAGTTACTAATATTATCTTTATTTAACACATAAAAAATTGAGTTTTAGAGAGGCTGTATAATATCCTAGGGTCTTGCAGCTAGAAGAGGCAGAATTTGAACCCCATTTGTCAACACTCCTACTTCCCAGCACTAATCTATCTCCAGAAAAATGGCATTTGCAACTGAGTACACTGTGAAGCTCTATTCCGGGCAGCACCTTGACTCTGCTTAACCACGTGAACTATGGGATTGGCAGGAAGGATTACTAAATTATTTTGTTGCAATTATTCTCTCATGATTTTTAAGAATAATGATCATGTTGTAGAAATAGAACACTCTAACAAGTTGGGCTCTGGAATCCAACTGTAACCGTGTGCACAATTCCTACTCCACTGCTTCCAACTCCATGACCCTAAGTAGCAGTTTCTTTAGCTTTTCTGCATCTCATTTTTATTCTCTGAAAAATAGGGGTAATAATGGTACTCTATATAAAAGTTGTATCAGAAATTTATGATTGGACCTAAGTCTACCAATAGTCGGGTGCCTGGAGCATTTCCTTGTTGAGTTTTGTACAAGGTAAAAAATGGATCATGTCATTTTCACAAGATTCTCAAAACCCTAAGTACCTTTTAATCACACCTCCATTAACTAGCCTCCTTTCCAGACTAAACTGTCCTAATCTTGGAAATCTTGCTTCCTTTGGAGTAGAATCACAAGTACCAAAGTAGAAACAAAAACACTCTTCAGCATTTATGAAGAATAGTGCTGCAAAGTGCTCATTCTCAGCAGAGCCTTCCTGTGGAAAGATTGAAAAATCAAGACAGAGAAGTTCAAAGACTCAGAGTCGTTGAATAAAAACAAAATCCCTTAAAATTACACTGATGGTTCTTCCAGATAAGCAGGTAATTCTTCGAGGTAATTTGGAGAGAATTCAACACTGTTTATTACGGGTTCACTTAAGAAAGCCAAACATTCAGCCCTAAAAGCAATTTCAAAGCAAAACTCTAAATGGTATTTTAAAATAGGGATGAAATTATGTGTACAATCTTACCTCCCAGGGGTTTTGAAGGATTAATGAGGGGGAAATAGAAGCTATGAGGGGTATGGCAGGAAATTTTAAAAATTTCACCATAAATGGGACAGTCTGACAGGATATAGTGTCCATAATGTGATTTTTAATAGACATTAAATAAATACATGTAGGTGGACTGAATTTCTGCCCAAAGGTACCACACACTTGGAGAGAGAGGCATGATCAAATGGGCTAGAATTACCATAGAAAATGGAAATTGGTTTAAGCACACATTAATTGTTTTTCTTCTTTGATTCTAAATGTCAAGGGAGCCTTAGTATTTACCCTAAAAGAATATCTCAATAATTTCTTGGGGTTGTAAGTCAGACTATTGTATTTACTGAAAAAATACATATAAAATATCAGATATTTTTATAATACTTTTTATGATATATCATAGTAAATGCCTCTTATGGGGGAAAAAGCAACATAATTCTTTAATTAGGATAGAAAATATTCAGCATTCTTACTAATGATAAACAGACAATGGGTGAATCTCAGTCTTTTCATAAATAAATATGAAATATGGATATATCATGTTATTCTAAGCCTTCATGTGAGTTTTTCCTGGGAAGATTGAAAAGCAGGATGGGCTCCTCTCTTAGGAATACTCTGGGGAAAAGATACCCAAGAAAAACTCTTTGATCTTTCTGCAAGCCACTGTTTCAAGGCCTTTCTTCTGCATCTTACTTTTGTAGTAATTGCCCTTGGAAAGTCATTCCTCTGTACACATGGAATGACACGGTGGTTGTGTGTCTACACTTTACCAAAGACAGTTGTATATCCCACATGAGTCAAGGCTCTGGACTTAAAGGCCTGAGCTCCACCTTCTTTGAAGTCAGGGGTTTAGAGTCAATATAGTATAGTCAGAAGCACCACACTTTGGAATCAAAGTGATCTAGGTTTGAATCCAGCCTCCACCATTCACCAGGTTCATGGTGTTAGACAAGTTACCTCCTCATTTCCGGTCCAGCACTTCCATAACAATGCTGTAATAATGAATACAGGAGGCTGTGGTATCTGTGTCATTGTTGATATGGTGGGTGTCATTGTTCCAGCCCACTTAGCCTGTGGAGGTACTGCAATACCATGTTGGCCTTGAGCCATAGATTAGTGACCGTGCTCTCTTAGAGTTGACACTTTCTCCCAAAAGATGAGCTTATTTTTCTTCCAGTGCCAGACTTACTGGGTCCTTACTTACAGATCACTTCATACATTAAACCTTGTTATAACCATGTTTGTTGTAGAACGACTGTGTTTTAAAGCTGGTCCAAGGTCAACTTGCCAACAGTGGTCACCAAATATGAGGACCCCACTACGTCAGTAATTTATTGATTTTCTTTTATCATATTTATCATATGTAAGTATATATAAGTAACATACAAGTATATTTTTCAGAAAAGAATACTTAATCCATATAGACTCAAAGTTTAGAATTTTAAATATGAGACGCTTCTTTCATTTTAAGTGCATGTTGGTTTCTTCAATGACTGTTTTTTAAATTGGCCTGATTGAAGTGAAGTATTCTTATCTCCAAGTGCTGTACTCAATTACAGGAGTGTTACATCAGAGCGATGTTATTTCTCTGTGGGAAGAATGCTGAGGATCCTGGCTAAACACTTCACTTGAAGAGATTCCATTTAGAAGAGATTTTCCTTCCACTTAAATAAGAAGAAAGTATAATTAAGAGGTGCTTCTCAAAGCATCATCAATTTTGGAACAGGATTCTCAAGAATGAAAAATTTATGACAGCTCTCAACATGGCGGGTAAAAAGAAGATGGCTTGATAATCGTGTGCTTATTTGAAAGTTACTTTTTCCCTATACTTCAACATCTAATTTTGTTAGAATGTACACTGAATGCCTAGAATTTCTTTCTTTTGGAAAAGAAAAAAAATATCTTGTTAAAGGAATAATATTCCCTGGGATAAGGCCCAGTATTGGTCATTACTCCATAAAGAGATTAAAAAAAAAACAAATCAAGGCAAAATAAAAGGGGACACGTGTGGCTACCAATGTCATGGATTCTACTAGCATCATTTCACATAAAATGTCATTGTATTTTGTCTAGGAGAAAATTCGTTTTGGAATTAATTAGTATCTAAACTCCATTTCTTGTTTTGTTGCTTCCCTGGGTGGCCCTGAAAAATACATTTTGTACCTTGGTTTTAAAAACTATAAAATTATTTAATAACTTTTACTTTTATAATGGATTTCTAATAGTTCTCTATTGTTGCATAACACCTTGCATCCAAACTCACAGACTTAAAACAACTAACATTTATTATGTCACAATTTCTGTGAGTGCATGTCGTGTTTGGGTAATTTTGCCATTTTATCTGAAGGCTCAACTGAGAGAAAAATCTACTCCTAAGCTCACTCATATTGTTGTTGGCATGATTCAATTCTTTCCAGGCTATTGGATTGAGGTCCTTACTTCTTTGCTGTCTTTTGATTGGTGAGATCACTGCCATGTGGGTGTCTCCATAGGCAGCTCACAATGTAGCATCTAGCTTCCAGCACAGTGAGCAAATGAGAGAGTAAGGGCAATCTGCAAGAGAAAAGCCACTGTCTTTTTATACTCTAATCTCAGAAGGGACATCTTGTTCTTTTTTCATGTTTTATTCTGTGTCCAGTCATACTCCAGAGGAAGAGATCACATTACACACAGGAGTGACCATAGGGGAGAGGGATTTTTAAGGCCATTATGGATGCTGCTTTCCATAGACTCAGTCATAGCCAATCTCAGGGATCTCAGAGAATCACGCATCTAGACCATAAAAAGTCTCTGAAATTCACCGTTTCCCTTACATAGGACAACATTTATTCATTCATTCAAAACTACATACAATTTTTTTTCATTCACTCATTTGGAAATATTTACTGTATGCCTGTTATTTACAAGATACTATGGAGAGTGCTTCAAAAAGGTCAAAGAAGTGAACAATTTGGTTAGTTCACTTTGACAGTAAAGTTGTCTTCTTTGTTGAAGTGTATAACAATGACCAGATGGCGTGAAGGCAGAGGTGGAGCAGGATTGCATCCACAGCCCCAGCCACCTTTCCATCAGTGGAAACCTTGAAAAGCACTCTGGAATGGGAAAGGTATCATCTGCCTGTTTTTAACCATGTTTAGGGAAGCTTTAGAAGAAGTTCTCAACACTGTTCTTGGGTAAACGCAAGGTGCCATCCTGTTAGTCACTCTTTGTCCAGGGCCCAAATGGTGGCCTGTGTTCCTATATACTGGGAAGTGGGGATTACAATCTCTCCCGGGCACAGGATCCCACTGCCCAAAACTGTTTCTTGTAGTGCACTGTTATCCAAATCCAGACTTCTTACTTGACTTCTGGTTGTGTTCTTCTGGTCTTCCCAGCTAGGAAACCAATTTAGTAAGAACAAACCTAGGATCATCAGTCGAAGAACTTCTAGGGTTACAACCTTCGTAACACGTGCCCTCTTTTGGATTCTTTTCTTCCACTCAGGCTCTCCTTGAGTTTTAGGTTAACCTTTCCTGCTCAAAGCTTTTTATCCATGAAGACATGGATTCCATTTTGTCTGTCATACTTTGCCCAAACTCAGCCTCTACTCCTACAACAGCCCCCACATGTGGGACAGTGGGCACTAGGGCCTCTCTCCCAAGAAGGAAGAAAAGAAGGAATATTCTGCCAACCAGAGAACACCCACAGCCCCTTCCAGAAGTACAAACATGGTCTGACTCCTTTGCCTACTCTTTTGGTACTTTTCAGTGTTTTTCTATTTAAACACAGGACCTAGGTCTACTATGATAGCAGTAGGTATTTTAATGCTCAAATATCTTTATCCACTTTGGGAATGCGTTTCCTGTTTTGACTTGTTCTCTAAATATATATAATTTTTAAATTATAGGTTTACGTCAGAAGGACAATTTAGTCAAATATAACTTTCTTTACGAAACATGTCCTGGTTGTAGCACATAAACTGTGGAATGTGAGCAGGCTCAGAGAATGCACCGATCAAGTCATCCTCTCCCCCATGCCTTTGCTCCAACATTTAAAAAACCTATTTCATTCCTTTCCTATAGCAACTAAGTCTATAAAAGGAGTTGCTCTGCAAGCAAATGTAGTAGGGATTCAATCCTTAACTGATGTCACACACATAGAAAAACAAAAATCAAAATTTTGTCAGAGACATGGAAAATTACTTGAGCGGGAGGAACTTTCAGGTCAAGAGCAGCAGATGCACTTTATCTACAATCCCTTAGACCATTTGCTTAGTGGGTGCCTGAGTTTCTAAATGGCAGAGAGGAAAGGTGACATCCTGGAGAGCTGGGTTGTGTTACTCATCCTGCAGTTGTATGTCAATGCAACCCCAAAGCCTTTCTTTTTCTGCATCTCACTCTATTTCTGGAGTGTCCATTTGTGAAGTCAGAGGAGGAGTATTTTGCCTTGGAATCTAAAATCATAGGTTTTAAAATTGAGAGCACTTACCTCAGATTGGAAAGCAACAAAATACCTTAAATGGATTTGTTTACTAGAGGTTAAAACCAAGCAGAAATATTTAAATAGGTTGGGATATAGAGAACATTGATGAAGGATGGATTCTCACTATGTTGTAGGTTGGATTTCCTGGAAATGAATTTTGAGATGGAGATTTGTATGCAAATGGTTTATTTGGGGGAGTGTGCTGGGGAAGGACACCTGACAGAGATGGGAGGAACATGAACCTGGCAAAGGAGGAAGCTGGGCTCCAATGTAGTCATAACAGAGGGCCTAGCTGATTTCACAGGGAGCACTGGAGCTGGGTGACCCTTCGCAGTTGTCACAGACGGCATAAGGGCATAAGGGTCAGGTCCCATAATCCCTTCCACACTTTCCTTACGCTTTGCCATGGAGCTGCCCTAAGGACAGGGAAGAAGGGGAAACATCTTGGAAAATACAGCTCCTTTTATGCTGAAGGTAGTTCCCTAAAAGGAACTTGACTTTGAGCCGAGGGCAGCCCATATGCCCAGCTGCTGAGGAAGGATTACCTACTTCCAATACTGGGAATGGGGTGGTGCTCTATTTTAAACTGAGAAAAACAGAATCAGGCAAAGATCTGGGACTTGAGACAGAAAAAAAGTGAATGTTTATATGTATATTTACTTTATTACATATTATTTTATTATTACATATTATATAATATTAAATTATATATGTTATTTTAAAATAAACAAATTAAATCAAAGTAACTAAAAAGTAACTCACACGTGGGTAGAAAGGAAACAGAAAACTCTAGTGATGCAGCTTTCTGTTGATTATAGGCACATTCAATACCATCCACCACAATCAAAGGAGAATTTTAATAGTGGGATGTTGTTAACAATGGTGGATAAAGTGGATGATTTCTGAGTAATGTGTGTGTGTCCTTCCAAGCAATGGTCAATAGGAAGATACTTCTTTTCACACTTGAATTTGGAGAGGTCAGTGAGATGCAGGTGATGTAACAAAGGCCTCAGGATGATTTACAGAGAGACTTCACCAGCATCTGACCAATGGAATGAGTAAGCACATTCGCATACTCAGAATTTCCAGTATTTGCAGCGATTTGTGCCAAACACTTAGAATGAGAAAAACATCAGTAATAAAAGAGTTGCTGAAGTCTTTCTCATTGGGCAGAATGCTTCTGGATATGTAGAAGTTTGACTCTTAGTAATTACAGTTAAACGTGGAACTCTTGTATTAGTAAATCAGGCACAAGACCTGTACAGGGTTGAGAAGCAGAGGACAAAGAGTGCTGCAGATCAAAGAAGATGGAGGAAGGGTGTCTGGACCCAGGTAAACCAGACACCATTGGAAGTGGTCCCTGAGAAGGAAATGCATGGAAAGCATAAGTTGGTAGCCCTGATTTAGGTACTGCCATTTTTACCTTTTATATCCCGTATGCTGTATGGTTTCTTTCATAGAGGACATGCAATTCTTCTCAATGAATCTCTTAGTGTTTTTCCTAGCGTCCCAAGTCAAAAGAAATTTTGGGGGCAAGGGGTGCTAAATGGTAGGTAAATTCCCCCAACTTTTGTTGTCACTGTTTTGGTGCCTCAATGGGCAGACCAGAAAAACAGCATCCTTTAGAAAATACCTCTTTGGAAGGGATTTATGGGTATGCCAATCATTTATAATATAATATTTTCACATACCCCTCTGAAGGGAAAAGAAAAGCAGGACTATGTATTGGAAGCAATTATAATTCTTTTTTTTTTTTAATTTTAGAGAAAGAGAAAGCATGAATGGGGACAGAGAGAGAGAGAGAGAGAGAGTCTTATGCAAACTTTAGGCTCAGCACCTGGCCCAATACAGGGCTCAAAATTTGATGAAGACTTGGAAGAAGTCAAACTTTCCCTTTTTGCAGATGACATGATACTCTACATGGAAAACCCAATCGACTCCACCAGAAGCCTTCTAGAACTGATCAATGAATTCAGTAAAGTCGCAGGGTACAAAATCAATGTACAGAAATCAGTTGCATTCCTATACACCAAAAATGAAGCAGCCGAAAGAGAAATTTAGAAACTGATCCCATTCACGATTGCACGAAAAACCGTCAAATACCTAGGAATAAACCTAACCAAGGATGTAAAAGACCTATATGATGAAAACTATAGAAAACTTATGAAAGAAATC
>NC_043709.1:106958008-107077920 GCF_006229205.1 Suricata suricatta
GTTCTGTAAACTGTGGATCTCAATGCAAAAATGTTAGGTGTCATACATCTTTACCCTTGTTTTTAGGGATGTTTGCTGAACGAGCTGTGATGGATATTGGTAATCACATGGAAGAGTGAGGGGGAAAGAGGTCCCTTCTGCCTTTCACGATTAGCCCCATTGCCCTAGATCTCCTCCCTGATTTAGCACTTGTGGGCTTTATGCCCACATTATGAAATGTTTGAGTCTGCGGCTGAAGTTCCAACACTTTGGCTAGTTGTGATTCTCCCTGGAGATCATATTTCCAGCTTTCTGTTTTACACATGGGGTCCTGACTTGGAAAGGGGACATTAAATGGCCTACCCCCTGGCTTTCTCTCCCTCCCTGTTAGAGTAGACTTCTGGGAAGACAGTTGGGAGAAGGCACACAGGCACAGAGGAAGGGCTGAAAGGGAGCAGGGAGATCCTACAGACAAACGTCCACACTGTAATTTAGGTTCTCAAAGCTTTGAGGCAGGAGATCTAGTCCCATTATTTTGTGGGCAGGAAGGAATTCCAGGAAGCAGAGAAGGCAAAGGAATTTTCTACAAGTTTTTCAGTTCTGATCCCAGAACAAAGGATGAGAATGTTCACTTTGAAATATTTGTACCTTTTAACTCCTGACATTTCACATGCGCAAAAATTAGCCATTCACAAACTTTCCTTCCCAGAATTGCTCAAATACAAAAGCTATTATTATCAGCTCTACACCTCTCGTGTTTCAGGCTGGCAAGGCAGCCTCACCTCTGCTCTAAACAAAGAGAGAGGCAAGGCCTGTTCCTTGGGAGCCCCTGCTCCCCCAGAGAGACCTGCATGGCCCAAAGTAACATCATTCCTCTCTACTTGGTGAACCACAGAAAGGGTCCAAGCCTGAAGGTTGAGTCCTGGGTTCTAACCTAGCTCTGCCGTGGTGAACTCTGGGCCACTTCTCTTTGGCTTGGTCTCCTTGGTAACGGAAAGTGTTGGATTAGATTCTAATAGTAGTTCTCAAACTTGGTTGCCCATGAAATCATCTAGGGAGCTTTAAAAATTCCTGATGCCTGGCACTTAACTCAGAAGATCTGGGGTGGGAAGAGGTTTTGCAGCTCCCCTAAGTGACTTCGATGTTCAGCCAGTTGAGAGCTAGGGGTTCACAAGGTCACTGGTTCTCCACTCTGGCTATGCATGAGAATCACCTAAGGAATTTAAAAATACAGAGTGCCGAGTCCCAGGCTAGAATAATTACAAGAAAAATCTCTGGGGTTGGACTTAGATATGGTATGCTTTCAGCTATTCCCAAAAGATTCTGTTGTATAGCTAGGTATACAAACCTTCAGGTTGGATGATTTGTGCGGATGGTCCTTGGTCAAAGGTTCTAAGCTTCTGTGAGTCTGCATTTATGGGACTTTAAGCATGTGTGCCACCTTCTCAGGAAACTAGTTGCTCCAACTGTTCTTAGCAGCTGCAAGTTAAGCAACTCTGTCTGACTCTGAGGAACAAGATGATTTTTTCTTCCTGCATCTTGAGTCTTGACAACCTGGAAGTACCCTCCACCTTATTGATAATCCATACAAAGATCACCCTCAACTTGATCTAGAGTCCATCATAACTATACAAGGCAGGGCTCTTCACCTTGTTGATTACACCAACCCCTTTGAGAACTTCATGAAAGCTATAAATCTTCTCATAAGAAAAACTCCCTTCTGCATTTGTACAACAAATTGAGCGTACAATTTTAATGAGTCCCTGCTCCCTGAAGGAAAGAAAATTCTATTTAATTTCACCATAATATAAAAGTGAAAAATTGCCACAACCCAGGCAAACAGAAATTACAACATAGTAGAAGAGCCAAGACTGAACATTAAGAGTCCTGAGTTCTAATCCTGGTTCTACCTCTAACCAATTGACATTTAGGAGTCCTGCATCTCTTTGCCTCAGTTTGCCCATATGTCCAGTTAAGAATCATAATACCTGCTCTACAATGTTTCAGCCTTGCCTTCCACTCTCATAAAGAATTGACACATTCCTTACATGCATACACTCTGTCCCAACTGTCTTTGGGAACATAACACCAAAGTGTGTTTATTTACTAACTTTTTCTGAATGCCTGTGTTGACCAAGAGACCATGGACATCACCATATGTAAGGGCCTTAGAGCCTGGAAGAGACTGGGCAAAGGGATTGCACTCAATGTTCTTCTACTTGGAGTAAGGCTCCAAATCTGACCTTCAGAGGGACAAGTGGAGAGCCCATGAATCCACCACGCACCAGCCACAGTCCTTGGTGGGGAAAGGCTGGAACTGGAAACAGATGTCTGAGAAGCAATGTCCCAGACTTCACGGTACCTGCCAAGTTGGCCATGGGTTTGGCAGAAACTGTATGACTGGTGAGTGCCAAGTGGTTTGGAGAGAGCAGGAGCGCGGCCTGGCGTCTGAGCACAGGCATCTGGGAGGATCTATGTTCCCAGCCTCACAAGTTACTCAAGCCATCAGAGCTCTAACCTGACAAGTGTGCCAATCAGTCTGTGCCAGGAAGGTGGGCTTCCAACCTCTGAGGGGCTCCGTATTTAATGCCTTACCAGGAGAGCACAGGAGTTTTCTTCCACTAGCTTGGGGAGGTGGTTGGCCATGACAGGAGAGGAAGTGTGGGGACTGTGCTCCTGGTAATCTCCCCACTTCCAATTCTGCCCCCAGTCCATCTTCTCTGATTTCTAGACAATCCTTATAGAAGTATGAGAGAGGTGAGAGAGGAAGGTCATAGTTTCTGTCTTGGGCTCTAAGCTTCTGCTCAGTGTCTTCACTGCGGGACAAAAGAGAAGCTCCCAATGCCTCAGGAGAGCTTTAGTCGTGAACAGTATTGTGGAAACAATGAAGGAAGCCTTTAACTGGAAGCGGTGTCGCGTGTGCATAGGGTGAGACCATCTCGAGAGTCTCAAGGAGGCTAAGGAAATGTCAGTGTGCTCCTGGGGGCAGAGGGAACATGAGAAGGGCGAAGCAGCCTAGAATTTTGACAGAACTCTGTCTCTCTGTCACATAAATGTGAAGCATGCGTGCGCGCGCGCGCACCCCCCCCCCCACAACCCCCTCCCTTCTCCTTCTTCTTTCTCTTTCTTGGGAGCCCTGAAGGACGGACTGCAGGTTCAGTTCTAGAGCTACTTTGGGAATATTTTGTTTTATGTCAGCTACGTACCACACACGCATGTGCCCACTGGATAAACTGTCAGGGGGGGCTGCCAGGTCACTCAGCAGAAGGTCCCCACCCCTTCCCTCGGGAATCAGAGAAATCTCCAAGGGATGGGGAGGGAGTTGTCCAGGGAAGAATCATGCCAATGTCCATATTCTACACCCCAAAGGGGTCCTTCCACTCCCTGGACCCTCAACAGAGCTGTCATCAATGGCTGACAGACTGTTACAACCACAGGGGAGGTGGCAGTGCGGTGGGGCTAGACTTCTCGACCCCTACTCCCTTGGGCTTCAAGGAATGACACAGCTGCACTCTCACATCCCTCTGGCACATGATTTCTTGTTTGGTCCTAGGAGAAAGGAAGAATTCCTAGCAATGTGCAACGGCAGAACACTGTGGCTTTCTCTTTTATTTCCTTGCAATTCTTCGGTTGCCACTCCTAGACTGTTTTGCAACTACTGTTTCCAGCTGAGGGAGAAGAATATACACAAGCAGTATATTTTTTAAAAATATTTACTTCATTGAAAACAAAGATAGGTATCTCATAGTTCTTCCCATAAACGAGGTGATTTGTGTCTCTGAGCTGGGGCATTTCTCACTGTCTTTATAGATCTGACAGATTGATGGGTTTCTACCACGAATTCTTTTTTATTTTTATTTTTTGACCTTTTTTTTTTGGAAAGAAGATTTCACACTCTGCACAAGATTGTTTTCTGGTATATTTAAATCACAAACTATAGACACAAACTCTTGCTGGTGAGCATAATGAGAGATGGATTAGAAAGTGGCTTTAAGGTTTTCTGTCTTGATGATTTGGTGAAGTCTAAATAGGACCACTGGGCAGAGGAGGCCAAGAAAAGCCACCTTTAGACTGAGGATGTTATGGGCTTTCTTGTTTGCAGCAGCTCAAGCCCACAATTCTGCTGAGGTGAAATGCATTGTCCCCTTTGACATTGCACCCACTGCTCTTTGCAAACCTAGGACGAAACTGAGCAAGGCTTTCACACACCCTCCGCCGTTGAGGAAGTTGCCATGTGAGGTTATCCTTCTTCACTCCTGCTGCGGTGAGGTGGGGCACAAAAGTCTCTGAGTCCCCTGTCACTGTTCAGAAGAAACTGCTTCTTTTCTGTATCAGCCGGAGTCCCGCCTGGGGCCACAAACCACACCAGTTAGTCTAAGAGAGAATTTTGTTAACCATATATTTTAAAGAACTAAAGAGGCAAACATAGAACACTTGCATATTAAGAAGATAGAAACTGGAAGCACCTGGGTGTCTCAGTCAGTTAAACATTGGACTTCTGCTTCGGTCATGGACTTCTGCTCAGGTCATGATCTCACGGTTGTGAGCTCAAATCCCACATATTGAGCTCTGTGCTGACAGCTTGTTAACTCAGAGCCTGCTTGCTTCAGATCCTCTGTCTCCCTTTTCTGACCCTCTCCGACTTGCACTCCCCCAAAATAAGTAAATAGATAGTTGATAGATAGATACATACATACATACATACATACGTACATGCATACATGCAAGAAAGAAATTGGAGGAAGCAAATCTTACCTTAGGGCTGAGGACAGGAAGGAAGAGGTTGAAATTATTTAGACTTAGAGCTTTGAAGAGAACCCCCCTTGGAGCTCGGAGAACTGGATACCATCCAGCTCGAGAAACTGTTGTTCAGGGGGTGCAAAGAGGCTGTTGGTACTGGAAAAACTGCAAGCTGGCCTCCACTTCTGCTCTTGAAAGGGACTGCTGCAACGAGGGTGGGGCACTGCTGCTGGCTGACCCTGATAGGAACCGGAAGCTGTGGAACAAAGGTGTCTCTTGCTCCCCCCACCACACTGCCCCTCCCCTCCACCAACCTCTGTGGCGTCTCCTACTGGCAGCACCTAGCAGGCTACAACTGGCAAAGAAGAAATGCTCCCAACCTATCACCAAAGGCAGAGAACTGAGGTTGAGAGACGACAGTTGAATTAACTAGTATACCTAGCTAGGTCTCCATTGCTTTATCACTATTGACCCACTCTTCCCCTTTCCCTGATCCACCATTATAGCTCCCTTTGTTTTCTTTAAATGGCTACATTTAGGTGGAAAGTGGATTTAGGGGAAGCCTCATATTTAAAGGATACCAGTACGCTTCTGACCTAGGGTTTTCCAACCTCAGCTCTACTGACATTTGGGGCTGAGTAATTCTTTGTTGCAAGGGGCTATTCTATGTGTTGTGGGATGCTGAGCAGCATCTCTGGACTCTACCCACTAGGTGCTTGTGGCATGTCCCCACTCCTGTCTCCAGTCAACCAACAACGACAACCAAAACAGTCTCCAAACATTGCTTACGACCCCTGGGGGAGCAAATCTCTGCCAGTTGAGAATCATTGCTCTAACTCTCAGTATTGCTACCCTGAGTCTCCTGCCTCTGAATTAGAATAGTTAGGATGCCCATGCGTTCAGGTACTACTTTACAGTTTTCATAGCCCTTTCTCTGCTTTATTTAAACTTAAAGTAGCCTCAGGAGACAAGGAGGGACAGTTACTATTGTGTCTACTTCACAGACAAGCCAACTATGATTCAGAAAGGTTAACTGACTTACTTAGGAGTCTATCAAGGCAGAAGCGATGTCACTCTGAAAGCCCTCATCCTCAAATTTTTGGAGAGGAACAGAGGTGATTGGACAGCTGACTGGCAGAGAAGGACCCCTCCTCAGGTTACCAATAATGTTCCTTTTATTTTTCTTTTAAAGTGTCCAGCTGTTGCCAGGAAAACCATATAAAACAGCTTTATGAAGTGAGCACAGGCCCCAGCAGCTTATACAAGCTGGCTCTGTCAAGGGCACCAGTGTTTCTAATTAATGCTTGGGTCCAGTGTTCCATGCAAGCCTTACCTGCTCCTTCTCCCTTAGGTTTTGACTTCTGGCTAACCTGCGCGGGGGCCCTTGTGCCTATGACTAATAAACACTCCTGACATTTCTCACTGGGTCGGGAGGGCAGAAATAAAAGTCACTTCCAACTAACTGTGTTTCAGCCTGAACATGGCCCATTCAGAGCAGGCACAGAGGAGAGAGTTGCCTGGCACTGTGTTGTCCAGTCAAGCAGCACTAGCGAACAAGTGTGTCTCCATGGTCATGCCTCCTCCTTTTGGATATGTTCGGCATCAGGTGTGGTTACCCTGTGGCCTTTGGGAGGCAGCAGAAGGACTGTCCTCACCACCCTATAGAGAAATCAGTCTCAAAATTTCATTTGGTGTCTTCACAGCCTTACCCATTCTGGAGATTTCTGGTTCCCTTAAAAGCCAAGGATGAGAATGGCATCATCAGACAGGACATAATAGGAACAGGTATGAAAATACCTTGTGTGCATTCATGCATGGACGTGCATGTATGCATACATATGTGCCCAAGACCTCTCATGCAGAGCTGATGGAGACCAAAGTGATGGAAGTGTAAGTCCTTTGCAGACGCTGTGGTCTAATAGACCAACTTCTTGACTAATCGATTAATTAGGATTAATTAGGATAATGGCATTATAGCTCAAAGGAGACTCAAAGATCATTTTGCCCAACCTTCTCTTTTTACTCGTGAAATTAAGATCCAGTGACATTAGGTGGAAACTCAAATTCACAATCACAGCCAGTTGGGAATGCACAGAGCTAAGACTCCCCAGGCAGATGGTTTTCTTCCCTGGTACCCACACCATCCCTTCCCAGCCTCTCTCTACAACAGCTGTGTTCAGGGTTGATGGAACCAGGTTGTATGACCTGACCCCTCTTTCCTGGAAGGAAGAAACTCTTTGGTTCGTGCCTGCATGCGTCTTCTCCTGTCCCCCTCCCTGCTCCTGTTCTTCCAGTGTGGACTGTCACCAGCACCCACTCCAGAAGACCAGATCCTGGCCACTAGAAGAGACCGAGCTTTGAGTGAGAATAAATAAGTTGTAACCCGGTTCTTCTGTTCCTAACAGAGAAAAAAAAAGCTGTGAAAAATATGTAGATGTGTCATACACATACTTGGAAATAATCAGATAAGTTACTACACTTCCCCCTAGTTATTGATGTTGAGCATTTTTTAATAAAATCTAAATCTGGATCTTTGCAGCTCAGAACTCAATATTAAATAGGGAACTCTGTTTTGGCAAGGACTGTGTTGTAATTTTCTTGAATTTCTCATGACACTTAGCATAATTCTAGAATGGCAGCAGAACTAGCATTCCAATGACACTTGTTAATTAAATTGGAATGGTGTAAAAATAAAGATGTTCACTTTTTAAATGGCAAGTTGACATCTAGAGTCGGACCTTTCCAAAACAGTAAGGGGATTTTTCTTATCTCTTTGTGATCTCTCAGCACGCTAGGGTACACACACAAGCTTTCTGAAGCTGTGGCCATATGCTAAGTTGACAAGGACAGTTGTGACCTCAAACTTGAAAGGAAGTTCATTTATATGAAGTTTTTCAATGATCCTGTAAGGCAATGAGAATTTGGAGTTCACTTCCTAATTGTGTGACCCAACAAAACTCACTAGATATTTCTAAAATCAGAGGAATCAAATCAATATTCACATTCAAGGTTGTTGTGAGGATGAAATCAAGGAAGATGATACAGAGCTCAACGCAGACTATAGTGTACTGTCCAAGAGGTAGTGGTTATCAACGTGGGACTAGAGTTAAACCATCCAAATTAGAGAAAATGGACTCTCCATGCATTTAAGGATGTACCCAAAGTCACATGAGCACCTGTATTCAGGCGGGATGTAGTCACATGGTGACAGCTCTGAGTGCAGGAACTTAGGAAGTGCCTCATTGCAAAACAAGCCTCCTAATTCAAATATAAATTTTAGTTAATGAAATCGTAAAGAGTAAGGACTAACTAGCTACTGGTGTGTCCAGGAATCATGAAATCAACATTCTTAGAAGTTTGTTTTATGAGGAAACCAACTTAATAGCAACAAAGAAGCAATAAGTTTATAAAAGAAAACCAAAGTATGAAATATAGAAGAAAACAATTGTCCAAATTTCTAGTTCTCCAGAATTAATCACCTTTATTTTTCATATTTGTTTCCAGACTCTTTTATGATTCAAAAAATATTAAGGGGCACCTGGGTGGCTCAGTCAGTTGAGTATATGACTTCGGCTCAGGTTATGATTTCATGGTTCATGAGTTCAAGCCCCATGTCAGGCTCAGTCAGTTGAGTATATGACTTCGGCTCAGGTTATGATTTCATGGTTCATGAGTTCAAGCCCCATGTCAGGCTCTGTGCTAAGAACTCAGAGCCTGGAATTTACTTCAGATTCTGTGTCTTCTTCTCTCTCTGCCTCTTCCCCACTCAGGCTTTGTTTCTCTCTCTCTCAAAAATAAATGAACATTAAAACATTTTTTTAAAAATTAAAATATAATGGCAGAGATGGTCCATAGTTAAGACAAAGAGTTTGTATGTAGACCCAGTGACTACAGTGAGGGAAAAATTAGGCTAGGTACAACACCCTTGTTTTCTGGATGAAAAGCAATAGGTCAAGATCTCCTCACTCAAAGGTCAGCCTACTGAAGTGACAGGAACACCTCTGATGGATCTTTTAACAGCCAGCAGCATAGCCCATGGTGAGGTTGGGTTATCCCACGTGGGGACTCTCCATCGAGTAGCTTCTCCACACCGTGGTTGCCTTGCCTTACTACTTGCTAGAAAGTACTGTGAGTACTCTATTTGAGTACCACAAGTACTATGAGAGGACGGGGCAACCCATACTTGTCCCACGTCCTGCCTAACTTAATTGCAAGTTTGGCCAAAACGGAGGCCAAACCATTATAACCAGGAACCTTTCCCAGCTACCTGATTCAGGAAGGCTGGAAGAAATAAAGCTCTGACAAGTGGCTGAAGTGCCCCCCTCTGTCAGTTGGAAGGGAGCAGCAGCCAGGGGAAAAGAGAGGTCTTGACAGAGGAGCAATGGTGTGCCTGGGACCCTGCTAAAGTGGCCACCCAACTTCATTTGAAAGAGAACCTCAGAACCAGAAGCACATTCCAAAGCCTCAGGTAACTGCCCATTTTTCCAGCTGTCTGGAATTATCAGTGACTCTACTTTGCTGTAATTAGTACAGATAAGTGACTTCTCAAGTGCAATGTATTTTTCATTGTTCCAACCGCATGAGTGTTGGGATTTGGTCTTGCTTGCTTAGAAAGAAAGCAGAACAAACAAACCTTGAAAAATAACCCAGAGAGTACATTATGGCTAAAACTAAGATAAAGTATAAGACATTAAGTTAGAAACAATTTCTACCACTTTGAAGTCTTAAGAATATATTTTTGAAAGAATACAGAACAAACATATGCATGTATATATACTGCAATATACAATATCTAATTTGTACCAATATATTGTGGGGGGGGAACTCAACAAATGGAAATTTCTCCTAAAATCTGGCAAAAAGCCACCTCGCCACTCTGATTTGGAAAAGAAGATTGTAAACAATGTTGTGGTGTCTGGTTTTACATTACAGATTATTTGCAGATATCTTTGAGTATAGTTTAGCCGTTTAGATTTTTATCATAGAAACTTATTTCAAAGAGCCCCAGCGTGGAGATAATGGTAGAGATGCTTATAAAACAAATTCTTGGGCTCCTTTCAGTATAAAGGAAATAAAATAAAAATATGCCAAATGGAGGAAACCCCCTCACCGGTTCATGTCTCTGGTTTTTGCCCTGTACTGGCAAGTTCCTTGTGCCCCAGAATCAGACTGTTCACTCACGAAGATGAACTGTACATGATGGAGACACCGTAAGCCTGCAGAAAAAGTCCAGTCAGCACCCAGACCCCAAATGGTCTGGAAAGGGTGGTTCAAGTTGGCTCAGTGGCAACAGAGAAGCTAACAGAGACAAAGGTCCATTTTCCTCTAACATAGCGAGGCGGGGTCCATTCATAGCTGGGTACAGAGCACAGGGCACCCCCCACACACACTTTCACATCAAAAGCAGCCCTGAGGAAGAAGAGCAGTCACAGAATACAATGCTGCCCAAGAAGGGAGTAGGGTAGGAATAGCTTGCACAGAAAATCCATCCAACTTGCCAGACAGCCAGGGTGGGGCACGTTTGATCTGCAGTTTTCATGCAGGGGGGCGCCTCTGTGGCTGGCTTTCTAGCCTCCCCTCTCCCTCAGGGAGTTTCAGATTGTTTCCTGGGTCTTCCCTAGGGTGGTTTCTGACCTCGGTAATTAAAAATGCACATGTATTGAGGACCCATCATGCTGTCTTCATGCACTAAGTACTAAAAGCAGAAAGCGTAAGAATGAATCGGGGGCAGGGGACACGACAAATGCTTGCTAAACTTTCGAGACCCTGTCCCTAACCTTTTCCCCACTTTGTCCAGCCTTGCCCTCCTTCACAAACCAAAGCCCTGACACTCTCCCTACTTGTCCTAACAGCATCTCTCTGGTTTTCCTTTCCGTGGAGATCTGTGAGCTTTCTGAAGACAAGCACAGGACTGTTAAGCAAATGAAGAGTAGAATTCTGGGTACTGGTTGGAAAATGCTTTCTGCTGAGGGTGGCCACCTGGTGTCTATGAAATTATGTGCACGGGGGAGGCCGCCCTTGCTGGGAGGAGTCCTGTGATCAGTGTGAGGCCCGGTGGCCGCCCTTGAGGAGCTTGTAGTTGAACATGGCTAAGGGCACCATGTTTAAATCTCTGCAGAGATGGGCAATCCTGGACCTCCACCTGGCTGTTGTCATTTTCTAGCCATGGGAACCTATCAAATCACTTCGTTTCTCTGAGCTTCAGTTCCCTCACCTGAAAGACGGACCTGTGGATCCCACCCCCCGTATGTGTGTTTGAAGCCATGTATATGAAAGCACAGAGTTACACATTGTCTGTTAGAACACTGAAAGGCCGAATGTACACAGAGGTCCCCAAGGTGCTCCCATATGAACACTATTTCAGAATGTGGACAATCTGGCTCAGCTTCGCTGAGCTTCACCGTGTGGCTCACCCCAAACGGTCAGGAAGCAGCCTTTCCCTGAGATGGGGCCAGGAGCCTAGTGAAGCTGCCACACTCATTTCCTCTCAGGATTTTGAGGGCAAGTGCTTCCATTTTCTGTGCAATCAGCCTGAACTGAAACACATATCCCTTCACGCCAAGTTCTGGGGGCTTGAGTTTCTTTTCCTGAGGACAGTCCTCCCATGAGTCAGTGGGAACCAGACCAGTGGGAGCTTAGTGGTTTTACTTGAGGGGAACCTACAGGAAATCATTTAAGAAGATAATAAGGGGGGATTTTTCCTGTCTAGAAATGAGGCCCATGGGTCTTTGCAGATGACATTATTCTTTCATATTCAGTAATAAAGGCAGAAAAAGAGCTTCAGCTGATACCTAAGTCAGTATAATCAACTATACACAGACCCTCCTGGAGCACAACGGAGATTTAATGCCTTCTGGTTGGCCCAGGGTCACAGAGCCCACAGACCATTAAGATTGTCTTCAGGACCCTCTTCCCAGAATCCTTCGATCAAGTGCAATCTGGGTCCCTGCTTGGGCCTGCCTGAGCCTGCGCCCCCATTCTCCTGCCCACCTCACTGGATTTGCCCAGTTGTCTGGTCCTTGATTATCTTTGCAACTAAAATTATAAATTAAATCCCATTGAGGTAGGGGTGACTGCTTGGTGTGGCACCCTCCACCCCATACATAATTTTCATTTTAACCAATGGTTTGACCTCCAAAAGGTGACCAGTTTTGAAATTTGGCATTCCAAGCTGCTTGCTCTGGAATTTATGTTTGGGAAAGGAGAGCCATTCGATAGATACCTAGAAAAGAGGCATCTCATTTGATTACAAAATCTTCTGATTCCAAAAGAGTGGGGCATGGAGTAAAGCCTAATCCAGTCTCTTCATGTCCCAGCCCTAAGCTCAGTGACTATTAGATGAATACATGACTTCCATGAGGGAAAGGAGCAAGAGAGCTAGGGCTGTCACCAGAGATTATCTAGGGTTCTAGGTCAATGCCCGACTTTCTGAAAGAAGGGGCTGAGGCTGATAGAGTCTTCGGCCTACTCAGGTGAAGCCACAATCAGCAGCCAAGAAGGATGAAGGCCGAAGTCTCTGGATCCCCAATTTCTCTGTGGAAGAGGCCCTCTCACCCCCCCTCCCCCACCCTCAGAGAAGGCCTGGCCCAGGTGAGAGAGCCCAGGCTGCCTCCCTTGCTCTCAGCACCCTCTGTCCAATGTCACCAAGACCTGCTGTGAGGCGGGCCTGGCAGCCTTTGTCACTCCCGCAACTAATACGAGGGAAGCATAATAATATTAGTCTGGGAGAGAAGCCCCTTCGTTTGTTCCCACGATTCCCCTTTCCTCTTCTCTGGCTGCCATCCTATCTCTGGTCAGTCTCCAGTAAACAGAAAAGAGCCTGCTTTATGCTATTGCAGATTAAGTGACACCAGTTACGGGCTCCATCTTTCACTCTTTCTTTGAAATGAATCCTCCCACCCATCGCTGCTTTCTGTCCCATGGGAGGAATGTTGGGGGCGGGTGAGGGGGTAGCGGGTTTCTTTTTCACATCCAAACACAGAGAAGCGCAGAGCTCTTGCTTCTGGGGGAGGGCGTGTTGGGCGGTCTGGAAAAATTAAAGTGACACTTCATTTTAGAGCATTTTCATCTTTATTGCTCTGTCTCTTTAGCCATGGAACGATGATCCCAGAGGGAAGGCAGCGGCCTCCGGAGTGGTCCCAGGGATTCGGGATGCAGGATGTGGGCAGAACTCTCTTCAGCCAAGGGAAGAGGGTGCTCTTTGATTCATTTCCTATTTTGGTGCTGTTTCCTCAAGTCATAACGTGCTTTCAATATCCTTGATTTCTGAAATACCTAACAGGGGCTGCAAAGGCTAGAACCTTAATTTTCCACATGTGGAGATAGGAGACCGGGAGCCCCCCTCACTGCCCCTGGAAAGACAGTTAGTTGTGCAGCTACCAGAGGGAGCCTCGAACCCCACACGCCCAGAGTGGCTCTGAGCCACCACCCCCTCAGAGCATGAGAAAGCTCTTCCTATTTCTGTTTGCAGTTAGAGCCCCAAACTCCACTTGCTAAATTATAGGTTGAACCCATTCCTATGGAGAAATAACAAAGTCTAATGATTGCACTGCTTAACCTCACCTGCCAATTCAGTTCCCTCATGGGAACTGTTATCATGCCTCATGCCTGTCATCAACCTGCGGTATACAGAAAGCTTCACCCACGAGAAAAAGGCTTGGCATAAAGGTGGGGGTGGGGGTGAAGTCAAAAGCCCAGAAGGCTCAGCAGCTCGGCCCAATGCATGCTGAAGCTGCCGTCTGCACACACTGGCATAGCCGGGGAGCCGCAATATCAAGCTTCGCTGGAAGGTAAGGCTTTAGAATGAGGAAGGTGATGGATTCTGTGCCCCTTGATGGTCAAACCACCGCTTAAGGACCACATTTTTTTCTGCTAGGCAGGTTTTCATAATACAAATTGGATGTAAGAAGTCCATTCACTGTGGAGCATTCTTGCTCTACACCCAGATTGTATGTTCCCCACCGGGAGGCAGCTCTGCATTTCACGAGTAGCCCAGGGCACACCGGTGACTGCACAGGAGGCATCGCCCGCCGCTGTGTGTCAGGGCTGCTGCCATGGACTTTTCTGGCCTCGACACTTGTTGGTGTTTATTTGAGCTTACACGCTATTCAGGATTTGCTCAATGTTTACTTTCCTTTTTTCCCCTCCAGTTTTGATAAACCTGTTTATTATTCCTAGGTTGCAAAAACAAAATAAGCTTACAAAGCTATCTTTGCTGCTGAAATTCCTGCCGAAAATAAGTAAGTTTTCGCTGGCAGCCTGAAACTCTAGCTCCTACCCACTCCTCCTCGCCTCGTCCCACAACGGGCTCCTTCTCATTGAGCTGACCCATGTGGAATACGATTAAAACATAACAACATGAAGTGTTTTAGGAGAAGCTATTGTATTAGAACAGCAGTTGGCTTGGGGGATTATAATTTTGAAAGATTTTGATGAGCAGAAGTGAATTCAAAGACCAAAAGGGTGAAGGGCCTAGAAATCAATTTGGGGGAAGCAGGGAGGAGCAAGGACGTCGAGTCACAGGGGAGTCACAGGTCTGCCATGTGGATACGTCCTTTAGACCCAGCCTGTGCCTCCACCAGACATGGGAAGACAATAAGGTCAGTGTTACAGGGACTCAGATTTCTAATAACGGGAATTGCTAAAAAAAAAAAAAAAAAAAAAAAAAAAAAAGAGCCATCTTATAAGGGAGTGATCTTCTCATCAGTGACAGAATTCAAGCAAAAGTTGGATGACCCTTTGTCAGGAAGATTTGGGAAAGGTCTCCTTCCATAATTCTAACATGTGGCATTTTCCACTAGGATCTCAAGAGGGTCAGAGATGCCTGAAGGAGGGGTCAGGGCCAGGTAAACAAGGCGGCGGCAATGGGGAACACATTGGGTACACTCAGAACACCCGAAACTATCTTAGATGGAGAGCCTGTCACAGTCACTGCCCTCCAGCAAGATCAGCACCTCCAGACTGATTTCTGCCCTCCTGGTCACACCTTTGAATCACTCCCCTGGAAGAACATGAAATATCTTCTCCATCTGGTTCCTACGGCATGCTCCATGTTCTGATCCCACAAGGACAGACCCAACTGAGGGCAACACGTTAAGGAAAGCTTCCTGAGGAGGCTCACCCTATCACATTCATTTGGGCCCTGGCTCTCGCAGTGGGGAGCTCCATGTGGTGATTGCTGAAAACCTCCCTGGGCTGCCTGGGGGTATGAAAGGAAGCCCTTGGTGTGTCTGAGGGTGAGACTCCAACCAGTCAGTTTGAGAAACTCCGGCCACATGAAGGCTGATGCTGGGCCCCTTGGTTTCTTCAATCCCTTTGTGCTCCAGGGGACCCCTAATCCACATGTTTCCTCCTAATTTACCCTTCATTCGTCAACATACTATTTTTTTAACACATTATTTTGTAAGAACTTTTTGATGTCTAAAAAGTCTGATGAGTCTCTTAAGCCCTTTCCTGTTTTGTACCATGAAGTTGTGTGCTCCTGGAACTTAATGGAACAAGGAGCCAGAAAGGCTAAAGTCTGTGCTTACAGCCCTGGAGCTATAAGAACAGCCTTGCAGACAGTGCCCTGGCCAGTATGACAGGCCAGCTCTGATTATGCCAGGAGGTAAGAGGGCAAGCCACCGTTCTTTACGTTACTCTTTAGGTCCTGCCTGTAGGGATGGCCCACCTCCACCGGAAACTCAGTAAATCATATCGTCCATTCACTCCCTCTCTGAACAACTATTTAATGACTACATGCCAGGCATTGGCCGAGTATTAGGCAATCAAATATAAACAATACTCAATTCTCGCCCTCGAAGAACTCACATCCTAGGGAAGAAGATAATTACATAAATGCACCGTTCCAAAAAGGATGGTAAGTATAATCCCCATGAAGTGCAGAGAACTACAGAATTAAGGAGGGTCAGCTAACTCAGTCTGGTGTGGAAAAGAGGTCATCAGGGAAAGACCTTTGAGGCTCTCCAGAGACCATGAAGTCGTTTTGAGATACAAGGTATAAATTCTCAGCTGTTTGTTTCATGTCTCTCCTACCAATCAAATGCAATATTTTACAGATAAAGGAAAGAAGGGGGAAAAGAAAAGGAGGCCATAGAAGCATTCAACAGTCAAGTCCTGATCTGAGTGTTTTAAGTATGAGACATGCCCGACTTTGGCTCAGGTCACGATCTCACGGTTCATGGGTTCGAGCCCTGCGTTGGACTCTGTCTGACAGTTCAGAGCCTGGAGTCTGCTTCAGGGTCTCTGTCTTCCCTTTTCCTGGCCCCTTCCCTGCTCACACTCTGTGTGTGTGTGTCTCTCTCTCTAAGGGACACTCTCTTCTTCATCCATGTGATAACAAATCTGATTTTTTTTCAGAAGCACAAACTGTGACCCTCTGGCAGTCACAAGCCAGCCCTGGGTTCCAGCTCAGGCTGTATGGGGAACCGGGGCACCAGGTCTATAACCCAGAGCTTCATTGCAGCTGGAAAGCTGTTGGCTGGCTGAGCAGACCTGCAGGGGTTCACACGCTGGTATACTGTGTGTGTAATTCAAGGGCGATTTCAAGAAAAATTAGTTATTCTTTTCCTATGTGGACTAGAGATGATGATATTTGGTGCAGGTTCCAACTTCCATCCTTATTTATCTGCCTCAGTTACTAACAGATTTTCTTCTTATTTTTTTTCTGATGAGAAAAGTAATGCCTTTACTGTAGGAATTTTAGTTCACAAAATAAAAATGCAAAGAAGAACATGAAAATTACCCAAATAGCCAATTAAACATTTTAGATAACTGTCTCTCTGAACACCTCTGATTAAATCAAACACTGGGTTAAGGCATATGACTATTTTAAGCATCATGACAAATAACCTAGAGAGGATTTTCTTCTCATGACTGGGTCTCTTCATTCTATACTTTCAGGCCTCAATGTCAAAAAACTGCTTAATCTCACCATGAATTCCTTCACCTAAGCAATGGCTAGCTGATTGAGGAGACCGATTCCCAAAAGGAAGAGGGCATGCTGGCGCATGGCAGGTTTACAACTTTTAGCTCCCTCCCTTCCCCAGATCCAATCTGTTCTTTGCCCTTGGGACCTTGTAACCACTCCTCCACAGCCACTGAGGCCAGATTTTGAATTCTGGAAGGCTCATCACATCCCACCCCTGTTGAAATACTTGAACTTGAAATGTTACCAACTCTTCAGAGCATCTAGAAAAGGAAAGCCCTGTTTTCCATCTCAAAGGAAACAATCATGAGATTTTCTTGTGATGTAGGAGGGAAGACAGAAGGCAGGACTTCTTTTTTTTTTTTTTCTAAAAACTAAAAGGAAGACCAACCTCTTTCCTTTCAATGCATGAAAAATTGCTGTATTGCCTTTCTTCTCTAAAGAGGAATACCATTTTTCTGTGTACTAGTATGTTAATATGTTCTTCGTGGTTGGGGTCAAAATTTGATTTAGCCTTGCAAAATGACTTTAAAGTTGAGTTTCAATCTTGTTTAAATGCTTTATCATTCAGAATTCAGTGTCACTCAGATATATACCCTGGGTAACTCAGAGCTGGATGTCACTCAACACATATCCTACTCAAAGAAGTATCTGTGACCAAAGGGAGGAATGAAAACCAGATGCTGTGAGCTTCTCTGAGGCTCTTCTATAATTACACTTCTATAATCTATATGGAAAAAAAAAACTAAGTTTCAAATACTGGCTTTTGTAGGATATTTTGTAGGATTTTGACTGTATGTTAGCTCAACAAATGATCAGCAAATTAGATTTATCTGTTTCAATACTTTCGTTGCAACACTAACAGTTCTCAATGTGACTGGGATCTTTTGGAATATGAGCAAGTATTTTTGCTGAATGACAAGGCTTTAACTTTACAAGTACTTACTCTTTTGCCAGGGAAATTGTAATTGTTCAAACTTTTTATTTTTATTTATTTTTAATTTTTTTTTCTGTTTTTTAAATTTATTTTTGAGAGACAGAGAGAAACAGAATGAGCAGGGGAGGGTCAGAGAGAGAGGGAGACACAGAATCTGGAGCAGGCTCCAGGCTCTGAGCAGGCAGCACAGAGTCTGATGTAGGGCTCGAACCCACAAACGGTGAGATCATGACCTGAGCCAAGCTGGACACTTAACCGACTGAGCCATCCAGGCATCCCTGTTCAAAGTTTTTAAAAACAAGCATCATTTTGATTCTTATAGACCCTCCTGGCTAGAAGTGTGTTATGTTGAGATAAGACATATCACAAAATTTCACTGTGTATGCTAGAAATCAGCTGAGTCATTCAGAGTGAAGTTGAATATAATTTCAGAGTTGAAAAATAGTTCTTGTTCTTTCCTGTGATAACAATACTTAATATACATTTAGTATAATTGTTCATACTGTTAGATTATAACAGTTACTGTTCTTATGAACATAGCTTTCCCACAACTTGTCAGGGGTGATTTTACATGAGTACCTGTGTAACAGAAAATCTAGGGAATCATGAACCATGAATCATGAATCAAGAAATTGCACACCTGGGGGTGTTTTTTCAGAAACTCTGGAGACTTGAGACCTCCTCTCTGGTCATCTTTAGAAAATTCATAAGATTGCCAAGGGATGTTGGAATATATCTCATTTGCTAAGTCCTTCTTTATATATTTTCTTGATTGTCACCTGTTAGTAAAGCAATGGTCACTTTTTAAGTAATAATACCTTACAACTGTCTTGTTATTTTTGGTTTACAAAATACTTATATATATCATGTCATTGTCATCTTAATCTCCCAAATATCTACAGAGGTAGACCAGACAGATGCAATTGCCTCCATGTTACAAAACAAGCAAATGAGAGAGAGAATTAGTACACCCAAGTCACCTACTCAGTAAGTGTCATTAAGGTCCAAACCCAAATGTTCTGATTCCAAGTGCTGGGCTCCTTCAATAGCATTACATCTACCTACTCAGAGTGCCACTGACAGATGGAAACACATGGCCAAAGGACCATCAGATATACCTAATTTTAAATCCCAGCTTGTCCACGCATTAGCAAGATGACATTGGACAAGTTATTTAGCCATTCTGAACCTATTTTTTATATATATGGGAGAGGGATAATATTACATACCTCATGGACTTTTAGGTAAGATTAAATAATATATGTAAAGTGCTTGGCCCTAGAAGTATTTAATAAATGTTCATTGTTACTGTTTTGGTATTATTATTGCTATTATGGTCTTGGTAATAGGATGAGGAAGCTAAAATAACACTCGAGATTTCAGGGTCTGAAGTTGTTCTTAGACTTCCTGTGGATTGCCAATTCCCCTATTCTCTTGATCTGATGCTTGGCTAACTGTACAATTTCACCACAGAGTGGAATGGACAAAGATGAGGCTTAATGAAGATTGTGCTTACCTGTCTTTGCAGTTAGTTTGTCAGGAGTATGGAAGCTGTTAAGGAATAAAGAAGTTTCCCTCCCAACTGCTACTGTTTAATTATATGAAAGATTGTATTTTCAGTCGAGTTAGATCCGTGACGGGATCAATTTAATACATTTTTAGATGTCCTCCAAAGGATATTGAGTTTAATAACAGCCCATCATCATGCAACCAAAAGGTAGCAGCCCTAGGAGGCCCTGAAGTGGGTATTTTCCACTGAAAATTGTTACGTAGCTTCTAAGAATGAAAGATCGTGCTTGCATTTGTTTGATTCCCACCCTACTGTGCTCTCTCCTCTTACACGCACATAGAACTTCACAATTGCTGTTTATTCTCATCTGAATCATTTCTCAGTTGCTCAGAGAATTTTCAACCAGAACTGCTTGTAAGTTCCTATAGACTCTGGGTGTGTGTACGTGATTCTATGTGTGTGTATGATGTGGGGGAGTGGATGGAGGGGTGTATATGTATTCTTTTCTCTATGCTCACAATGCTCACCCCACTCCACAGCCTGGCTAGTTCCAGCTCATGCTTTAAGATTTGTTTTACCTTCTTCAGAAGTCTCTCAGGACAACATCTCTGTCCTATGATCTCTCTCTACCACAGTTGGAGTCAGAGTCTTCCTTTGAGCATTTTCAAAATCCCTCATGCATTTCCTACCTTGTTCCTCACTACAAGGTGTTAAATTACCTGTTTGCCTATCTGTTTGATCTACTCAGCTGAAAACTTGGAGGGCAGCAGCTGTGTCTTATTCACCTTTGTAATCTCTTACTAGTAGAGTGCCTAGCACAGAGTAAGGGTTCAATAACTAATCTTTAAATGAATATACTCAGTTGCCAGATGATTTCCTTGAGTAGCATATTTGAACTAATTAGTTAATATCTAATCCCACTTCTTCATTCTCTTTCCCAAGACTATATTGTGAATTTCTAGTTTATAGCTCATTAGTTGCAAAGTCTTCTAGCCTACATATGTAACATTTTGACTATTGTTGCTAAAGTATATATATTATACTTTACATACTTTACATATTATATATATATATATATTTATAAAACAAATGAATATACAATGTATTGACTGTAGTATCTATTGCCTGTATAGGTATACATATACATGTGTATCTATACGTGTATCTATGTATATTTTTATGATTTCTCATCAGTGTTCTGAAACTGATGGCTGTAGCTTTTGGTACCTGGGAAAGTTTCTTGTTTATTCAGTCTTTAGCCTTACTGAGTCTTTCTGTGAACTGGGTAAGTTACAAAAACCACAGCCGCTTGGCATGTCTCCTTTCTTCACTGCCCAGAGTCTCTGCCATAGCATTTTGCTATTAAGGCATTCAGAGGTTCTAAACCTCCAATCTCACCAAGACTCCTGCTAGGTTATTGTTATTTCCTCTTCTCAGGAAGAAAAATATAGAAAAACAAATTACCTCTGCTTCTCCATACATGCTCAAGGCACCTTGCATAAGGAAGACAGAGAAAGCTGGGGATCTCTGAGCAATAATATCTCACAGGCTTGCGTCGGCTGTTGTTTCAGTCACATTCCCAGATGGCAACTGCTATGTTGGGGAGGGAGTTCTAGGGTCAGACTCAGTGAGCTAAGTGGGGCAACGGTGGAAGCACCTCTTTCTTACCCAGGACGACCCATCCATCAATTTTCATTAAGGTATTTTCCTAAATCCAAGAACCAGATTTGAATTAGTCAATCTCCCCACAAGGCAGATAGCATTGCTGCCAGGTTTTTTTCCTTTCTTACTGTTCATATGTGTACAACACCAGACCTGGTGATTGGCACACTGAAAATGCTGAATTTAATTGAAGGGGTGCAAGTGTTGAATTTGAGAACTATGGGAAGAGGAAAATGACATCCAACTGAAATGTTTCTTCTTAAAACTTTGTAGACTTGGATTACTTGTTTCGTATTCAGAATGACAGAGAAGATTATCTGTTGGTTAGGAGAAAAACTCTGAAAAAGGGAACCAGGACTTCGACCTCATGAGAGGAATGCAGACTGCGCCCTAGAAATTAATCAGATTTTGTGGAATAATAGCTCTGAGTTGCTTTGAAGATTTGGATTTTTTATTTTTGTTTTCTTTCATCCAAAAATCTTGAGGTCCTCTTCTTTCTTACACCTATAACTTAAGAACCAGGTTGACCTTCTCATCTACAGCCTTTGAGATTGGTCATCAGTAAAAACAGAGCAATTCTGTGTCTGAAATCATGTTTTTATTACAGAGGGCTGAGGCAGTGGGGAAAGAGGGAGTGTGTTTTGCAAAATGATTTTATATTAATTCATGACCACTTTTCACCTTATCTGTAGTTGTTAATGTTAAACCCCAAATGGACTGCAAGGCTGAGCTAGAATAATGGTCTATTTATGTTAGAACAGCTGCCTTCTTTGGTTGATCACTAGCACCTTGTGTCAAATCATCCACAGATAATTTTTTTAATCTCCAGATACATAAGAATGTGTCTCTGTATTGAAAATATTGTGGTAGCTCCACTAGGGATGGCATGGAACTCTGGAATTCATTTGCTTGCTTACAACACTGCTGAATGTGGAAGTGGTCAGAGGTGCTAAGGATTGTTTTTAGGGTTTATCCTTATTTTCCAACAGATACACAAGAGAGTAGAAGGGTGCCCAGACAAGGGAAAGGGCTGGCATACATCTGAACTTTATTTCCAAATAACCTTTCTAAAAAGTCCAGTGCAGGTGAGGCATGTTGCAGTTACAAATGTGATAATTGGGGGTATCTGGGTGGTTCAGTGGTTAAGCCTTCAACACTTGATTTTCACTCAAGTCATGATCTTGTGGTTCATGAGTTTGAGCCCCCATGTCAGACCCCAAGCTGTTGGCATGGAGGATACTTGGGATTCTCTCTCTCTATCCCTTATCCTGCTCACTCACACATACTTTCTCTCAAAACAAATTAAAAAGCAAATGTGATAAGTGACTCAGACAATAATCATCAATGGGTAGCAAGACCATTGGCTGAAAGTTATTGGGGAAGGGATAATCACAGGGTCACAAAATGCTATCCCTCAGGTTGTTAATTATTTACAGAGAAAAGAAGTTACCTTTAAATGGAAAAATCTGTGGGATAAGCAATCAAATTTAGCAAATACAATAATGGAGCGCATTTGTGCGCTTTCTGGTATGATATGCAGAGTTAAGATTCAACCTTACCCATGTGATAGTCTTCCCTCAAAACACATAAACAAAACACATAAATCTAATCAAGAGGAAACAATCAGCCATATTCAAAGTCCATGTCATTACACATATTCAAATTACATGACATTCCACAAACAAGCTGGCCTGGAGTCTTCAAAATTGCCAACATCATCAAAGAGAAAGAAATGCAAAGGAATTTTCTGGATTAAAGGAGAATAAAGAGACAAGGCAAATAAATAAAATCCGTCATCTTTGGTTGATCCTAGACCACCCAGCCCCCCACCAAAAAACCCATAAAGCATAAAATACACATTAGATAATATTATTGGTTCAATCTTAAATTTCTTGAGTTAATAATAAGATTGTGATTATGGAAAAGAATGACTTTATTCTTGGGAGATACATGCTGAAGTATTCGGGGGTGAAAGGCCATAATGTCTGCAACTTACTTTTAAATGGTTAATGCAAATATATATGCATAAATGTGTGTATATATGCACACAAAATGGTACATACATGTGTGTCTGAAGAGAGAGAGCAAATTGACTAAAGGTGAGGTAGCTCAGCTCAATTGACAATTGTCTAGTGCTTGGCAATGGCCTGGCTCTTAGAAGAGGAGCTTCCACATGGCAAAAGATGGCTAATGTCTTCTTAATTTACATGCTGTTTCTTCAAAACACTTCAGATTTTGCTCATAAGATATGGCTCCCTTAACTTGTTAATCTTTCACATACTTGTTTTCCTTTATAGGATATTACTTTAATTCATAATATGGCCTTGAAATCAGATTGGAACCAGGTTTTAATCCAAAGTGTTAATTTACTAGCTGCATGGATTCTAGCAAGTTACATAATCTCTTCTGATCTCAATATCCACATTCATAAGAGATGGATAACAGTAATAACAATCTCATAGGATTATTGTGAGAAATGAAGGAGATAAAGAAACAATGCTCTTGGCACAGTGTCTTGCACATCATAAGCACTCAATAAATATTTGCTATTATTATGATGATGATGATGCATATTGCTCAGAGCTTGCTAATAACACTACAATAATAAAAGTAAGCAACAAATATGTACTGAGCACCTACTGTGTATTAAGCACTGTTATTGTTCAATGAACAACAGTGAAAGACCCTTGACCTAATGGAATTTACATTAGAGCCAATGCTCACCACTTGGCAAAATAATTCTGAGTACCTAATAGGTATTAACTCATTTAATTTGCAAAATATCTCTGACTCTAGAAGTCTTATCTTCAGACAGTCTGTCTAGTGGTTTGCCTTGGTGGAATTTTCTGGGGCTTCTGGAAAATAATTGAATTAACATTAGGATGTGTTGAGGGTTAGTGGGGAGGAGTTTGTTTTGTATATTTTGTTTTTTCAACTCTGTGAAAATGTTCAATGACAAAAGACACTGTTTGGTCCAGCTAAAGACCAAATAGAAACAATTGATGAAATGCACTCCTCACTTAGGTAAATAATGTTCCCTGGGGTGGCATAGAGCAAAAGAGAGTAAGAAGAAAGCAGAACAAAGAATAAATACATCTCTTTTTCTTATCGACAGATTTTAAGAAGCTTGGTTCACAAGGCTCTGAATTTCTACCAGATATCCCCATTGTAGCCAATGCTACCATGATTCCATGGACTGGAAAAGAGAAAGCACTTGGTATGTAAAGGAGCACAGTGCTGTAAGCCATATTTGATATTCTGAATCATCTCCAATGGCCTATTCTTTAGGAGGACCTGTGTGATTTGTTCTGGCTCTGCCAGTGGGCTTCTGGTCAACTGCTTAGTTGGACCAGCACTATTGTGGCCCAGCATCCCAGGAGAAATTCTGCAAGCTCTTCAGCTGTCATCATTCTCTTATTTGTGACACCAGACCTGAAGATGCCTCTTTCTTTGTCAGTCATTCTTGGTGTGTTGATTAATGTTGGACATCTCCAGACATGTTCCAGGTCTATCCCAAATCATTTTTATGTCCCACAAATCCCAAGACACTTTTCCAAATACACTTCCTTTCATTTATAAACCCCTGCGTATTTCCAGGAAAATATTATCCACATTTCTGTTTTCTGTCCAGTTACTTCATCCTACTGTTTAATAAGAAAAAATGGTGTTTTCCAAGAAGTCTCATAATTTTTCTTTCATTGGGGGAAAGGACAGTCATGGTCTTAACCAAATTCAAGTCTGGCTGGGGACCCGGAGCCACAGGCTTTCACCTTTTAAAATACTACTTTTCTTCCTAATCAAAGAGGCCAGACTGAGGATCCTGGGAAAGAAAAACTATTTTAATAGCAAGATGGACAACACAGAAGTACCCAAATAAATTAACCATCACACAATTTATATTCTGTTGACAATGTTTTCTTGAGTGTTCAAAATGTTATTATTCTCTGACCTCAAAATTTTACTTCCAGGAAAATGTCCTAAAGGCATGGTCAGAGATACACAGATGAGTGAACATCATAGTATCATTTATTCTAGTGGAAAATTTTAATTTATTTGAAACTGTCCAACAACATGTTATTGATGAAACAAATTATAACATGTCCAGAACATGAAATGCTATGCAACCATTGATGAATATTTAGTTACAGAGGAAAATGTTAATAACGTACCAAGTAATGAGGTAAGTTACACAAAAGAGGCATGAGAGTTAAATGTTCATGAGAAACAATAGCTAATGAACATTTAGCTGTCTTTTCCATTGCCATCTGTGGGATCTGTGCTCCAGAATGAAAGGAAATTTCTCTTCATGTCCCAAGAATACAGGCAGAGCAGAGCTTTGGGTTCTTGAGAGTTAAGCGTTCTATACTTAGAGGACCATTGACAAACCTTTGTTTTCAAAAGCCGAAGAACTTTGAAAGGAAGAGAATGGAGGCTATGCTCATAGAAAAGGAATGAATGTTGGCGCTTTCAACATTTTTGTAGGAATAGGAGTCCCCAGAACTGGAAAGAGGCAAAATATTGTAAGTTTCAATAGGGAGTGGAAGCCCTGGATCTTGCTAGCATGCAGCTCCCAGAAAGAGGGGACCAGGTGACAGGGGTGACTCATGTGGTACCTCAAGCATTAGAAGCTTTGGCTTATCATTATCTCTATCCCTCCCTCTTTTGGATTATTCCCACAAGTATACAAACATGCTCTGGTATTTCCCACCTTAGAGCAGCAACCTTTCTATACCTTGCATTTGTCCTTACCTACCTCTCCATTTTTTAAAGTTTGCCAACAGTGGACCTTCTCCACTGTCAATTCCATGCAGTGTTCAATGAACTGCCATCCATGTTCATCCCACACAGTAGAACAGACAGTAGAAAGGCTTCTCTAGTTATCGTCACCTGGGCACACTCCGTTTCCTTTCTTCGTTTTTCTCCACCTCATTCAAGTCAGTCAATCACTCAAGTTTTCTAGAAACATCACCTGCTCTTAGCTTCCACAAACTCTCACTCTCTTGGTCTTCCTCTGCCTCACTGGGCACCCCCACCCATCCTCCTTTACTGGCTCCTCCTCAAAGTGGATGTTTGTTCTCAGGACACAATCTGCCTCTTTCCTCCCTCTTCCTTCTCTCCCTAAGTAATATCATCCATCTTCAGAAATTTAAATACCATATTTAGTCAAGGTCATTTTTGTACCTGTGTAGGTCCAGGTATCCTGACTTTAGACCCCAATCCCATATCACACAAAATGTATTAAGATGCATGCATAGTTCAACATACATGTACTTCCTAAGGGGAGAGCATTTTTTTCTTGTGTGAAATATATATAATATAAAATTTGCCATCTTAATTATTTTTAAGGTAAACATTTCAGTGTCATTAACTATATTTGAATGGCACACAACCATTCTCACTGTCTATTTCTAAAACTTTTTCATCACCCAAAACAGAAACCCCGTATAACCCCTCTGACAAAGTATAAAAACTCGGTATCCCTTAAGAAATAACTCTCCATTGGTGTGCCTGAGTGGTTGAGCATCCAACTTTGGCTCATGTCATGATCTCATAGTTCATGAGTTCAAGCCCTGCGTCAGGCTCTGTGCTGACAGCTCAAAGCCTGGAGCCTGCTTTGGATTCTGTGTGTGTGTGTATGTCTCTGTCCCTCCCTCAATCACTCTCACTCCGTCTCTCTCAAAAAAAATAAACATTAAAAAATTAAAAAAAGAAATAACTCCCTATTGCCCTCTCTTTTTGGCTCCTATTTACCTCTGACCCACTCTTTTTCTCAGTTAATTTGACTTTCTTGCTGTTAAAAAAAATTATCATTTTAATTTTGAAACTTTTTGGGAGAAGCATTGAAGTTAAAATTGGCTCTCATTCTCGAGCCATCACCAAGCATAACAGTATACTAAAACCTGACCATTAGTAAAGATGATATAAAGTTACACTTGTAGATATTCAAAGCATTGTTTATGAAGTTTGATTTTTAGTTTTATGTTTTGAATTTTTAAAAGTAATTTTATACTTACATAAAGTTACAAAATCACTAAAGTTCTCATTCACTTCACACTGCTTCTTCCAGTGATAGCTTACATAGTCACAGTTCATCATCAATAATCATAACTGTATTTGGATTTCACCACTTTTCACCTGTATCAGTTATGGGTGTGGTTGTGTTTTCATCAGCTTTTATCACATGTGTATTTACAGGTACATGTAACTACTAGCACAAGAAAAATGCAGAACATTTCATGACTCCATCATGACAAAGAGACTCTCTCATGCTGTCCCTTTACATCACCCCCTCCCATCCAGTCGCCTACTCTCTAGCAACTACTGGTCCATCCTCTATCTCCATAACTATGTCATTTTGAGAATGTCATTTACATGGAATCATACGTTTTGCAATTGGCTTTTTTTTCATCCAAAGCCTCTATTTATTTCCATCTTTCAAGCACCCTGCTCTCCTAGAAGGTGATGTGAATGGCTACATATAATTGGTGGGTGAAGAGTGGTATCTCAAAAGAAGAAAAATGTTCTGTGTGTCAGCTATTTGGTCTACTGAACCTGAAAAGTAGGTAACAGATTTAATATTGGGATGGAGATCCATCACAAAAACTTTTCTAATTGTTTGGCATCTCTTTGCTCCTTGTGGAGATATCTTCAGGAAATAAAATCCACATTTCTACCTTTGCCTCTGTCTCCCACATCCACTCTTCTACCTTCAACCAAGCCACCGTGTCCTCTCAGCTGACCACCTCCCATGTCTCTTAACCTCCCCCACCCTCGCTCTGTTTTTATCTCTCCAAAATCCACTCCCCAAAATCCATTCACAGCCCCTTTGATACTTGCATAGACTCAAGTCTCTCTTTAGAGAGACTTTCTGACAATCTGATCACCTCCTCCTCTCAACCCTTCCAAACAAGTAACTACCAAGCCACTTTGTTTTATTTTGTTCACACACTTATGAAGGACTTTATAGTATTTATCTTCTTGATTTATAGTCATTTATGGTTTATCTGTCTTCTTCCTTTCTATAAAATCATGTTGATGGCAGCAAGTGCCTAGCACCTGGGACATTTGGAATAACCTATGATCTTGGTAAATATTTATTGCTTAAACAAATGACTAAATGAACATTCACATGGCTTAAAAACTGCTCTGAAGAGGTGTCTGGGTTGAGCATCTGACTCTTGATTTCAGCTCAGGTCATAATCCCAGGGTGCTGGCATTCAGCCTCTACTTAGCATGGAGCTTGTTTGGGATTCTCTTTTCCTCTCCCTCTGCCCCTCTCCCACTTGCATTCTCTCTCTCTCTCTCTCTAAAAAAATTAAAAATAAAAATTAGAAATGTAAAAAATTAGGGGTGCCTGAGTGGCTCATTTGGTTAAGCTTTTGATATCGGCTCAGGTCATGATCTCACAGTTGTGAGATCAAGCCTGGAGTCAGGCTCCACACTAAGCATGGAGCCTGTTTGGGATTCTCTCTCTCCCTCTCTCTGCTTCTCCTGCACTTGTGCTTGCTCTCTCTCTCTATCAAAATAAATAAACATTTTAAAAAATTTTTTAAATATAAAAAACTTCCTTGAAAATGGAAACAGTAAGACAGCTCTCCTTATAACTGTTCAGAAAATGCAGGAGAAAACTGAGACATGCCACAGCAGCTGGGGATATGCAGACTGGCAGGATGTTGATGATTTTAAAATCCATTAGCGTGCTGAGTTCAAAACCTCAATGTTGTGGAAAATGCTGTTGGACCTTGCATGGTCACAGTGGTTAGGATGTTGGCTTTCACCTGAACTGCCTGGAGAAAAGGATATCTTTTTCTGCTCTCTTGCTGTTGCCTTATTTGATTCCTTTGTATGTATACTGATCAGCCACTTGCATACTCCTAAGCCATATGCCAGCGGGAAGCACATGGCAAAGAGAAGTGAGTTTCACGCCAGTGCAGTGGAGGAATGACTCCAAATCAACTCAAGTTGGTAGGTTCACCTGAGGCACGGTGCTCTATTTGGCTCTAACATCCCAATGGTAAGACCAGCCAGCTCAACTGGATTGAATATTTCCTGCTTCAGCAATAAATTTATGTACTGGTCCATTGATGGAGGTGGTGGGAAGAGGTTGATATTTGGCATTTGGGACCAAAACCCAAAACTGGTTCTTATTTCATAAGAATAAGAGTTTTTCAATAAAAAATACCTTTGGAAAAGAGTGAAATGAGATTTGCTGCTAATTGAGAAAAAAACCGTCTTCCAAATAAAATATTTCTGTACCTTTCTGATAAAACCAGGGCTGATTTTTAGCATGAATGAAATATCTTCCCATTCAGATAATATCTGGTTTCTGAATGATAAATCTACTTAAGTAAAAATGTGCTCCTCCCTGTGGAGCAGGGGTTCCTTGGGGTGCCAGCTGAGGGACATCTCATTAAGGATCTCTCTCTCTCTCTCTCTCTCTCTCTCTCTCTCTCTCTCTCTCTCTCTCTCTGTGTGTGTGTGTGTGTGTGTGTGTGTGTGTGTGTGTGTGTGTGTGTGTGTGTGTGCTTTCTCAGGGAGTCGTAGCTCATGGAAAACCTAAGACATCATAAGAAGCCAGTCTTATTAGGCATCTTAGTTATCTGGACAACAGGCAGTTTGGGAAAATGGCATCCAGGGTAGGGAGAGTGCCATCCAGGGTGGAGTTATTTTTTCTCCATTCTGTGCCCTTTTTCTCTTCCACCATCAAATATTGACTGATCTACTATGAGAGTAAAGGAAAATGGACCACGTGGCATCGGGGATTCCATAATGAGTGGGACATGGTTCCTGTCTTCAAAACATTTATCCCTTAGGTACAGTAGAGAAAAACATGAATGGATAGCTCTGGGACCACATGGAGAAAAGCTACAGGAACGTTCCAGGCAAGATGTTATGTAAGTCTGGAAAAGATAGGACTTATTTTACCTGGTTGAGATAGGAAATGTGGAGAAGAGGTGAATCAGAACATTGTGGAAGAGCTGAGATGTGCAAGGGACCTTGCAAGATGGGTAGGGTTTGGCCAGGAGAAAGGATGGGTAGGGTTTGGCCAGGAGAAAGGATGGGTAGGGTTTGGCCAGGAGAAAGGATGGGTAGGGTTTGGTCAGGAGGATCTGAGGCCAAAGGGGATTCCTTACAGGTGGAGACATCCACAAACTTACCAGCAGAGGAGCATCTCCTCTCTGCTCCCTGAGAAGGCAGCAGAGGGAATGGAGAAACTTGGTTTAATCTGTTCTGAAAAAAGCAGGGAAGAAGCTGTAGACACAAGCACACTTCTCTGATTTATAATCAGCTATGATATCAGCTCTGATTCACAGTATACACACCAAGACTGTATGTAAGACCCCAAAGTTCAGTATAGTAAAATACAGCTCAAGGAGACAAATCAATAAATACCCTGAAGATTTTTGCTTCCCAGACTCAGAATTGCCTCAAACTGGGTGGAGCTCAGGGCAACTTCACGGATGCACCTCTAGGTGAATTCTCTGGGCTCCCTCACTGGCTTCTCCTGAATTATGAATGAGATCATTAAAATCCCACTTTGGAAATATTCTGGAGACTTTAGAGGCAGAAATTTACAGTGGCTGGGAGCATGGGCTTTTGGAGTCAGTTTGTTCATATTTTAGTCATAACATCTCCTCCTACTTGCTTTGTAAACTTAGACAAATGATCTAACCTTTCCAAGCACATTTCCTCATCTCTAAAGATGGAGACAAAAACACTCTACATGTGCTTAATGCTTACAGGTTAAATCAGAGCAATTGTGTAAAGATGTTAATCCAATTTGGGCACCTAAAAAGTTAGCTATATTATGAGTGATTAAACAGGGGTCCCTAATCAGGGAGTTCGTGCTGCATTATACATTGCTACAGATGAAAGCCTTATGAAGAGGGCAATTAACCAACCCAAAAGATCTAGAATATCATGGTTTCATTTGATGACTTATAATATAGAATAAACCAGCTTTAAATGGATCAACATCTCTTAGCCTGGGTTTTCTGGTTGAGTGAAGAGTCAAAAAGGATGACATTTAAAGAGGAATTGGAAAATACCATTAAACTAGAAAAATTTGAAACTAGAAAATCCTACTTTCTCTCTCCCTCTCTCTCTCTCTCTCTCTCTTTCTCTCTCTCCCTCCTCCCTCTCTCCTACCAACATTCTGGGAAGTAGCCTCTTCCTATGCTGAAGTTTGGAAAATAACAGAGTTCTCCAGGAGTTGTCATTTCACTTGTCATTGGAAGCAGATCTCTCATCATTGCCAATGGAGTTCCATCATTCATAGCTTTCAAATAAAATTCATATCTTTCAAATGAGCCCAGGGCTCATTTGCCTTAGGGTTTTTTTCATTCAAGATGTCAATTGAATAATCAGGTAGACTATCCACACATTGGGCTTTTACAAACTGAACTTTCAAGCTTTTGGTACCTCCCCACGTGTGGGTCACAATTACAATATTCTGTCTTACTGGCATTTTAATATCTTCAATTAAAACAAGAAGTTCGGTAACTTTACCCAAGATATTTTAGAACCTTTACATGTCTCACTCAAGACTCAGAGCTCACTTTCTCTTGCCTGTGGGGATAGGATAAAATATACAGTTTATCCAGGAAGGGTCATGCCAAAGAGAGATATAGCACTTTGTTTAAAAAGCAGGTATCTTATTACTTACAACCCTCACCTTCTGGCCCAGCCTAATGCCATAATTACTCTCTTAAATTTCCCTTTATTTAACATCATCCATCCTGTCTTCTTTTGTTACCATTACTTAACTAACTAAATAGACCAAATACAATACCAGGGGCTAAAGGAGGCATGAATCCAACTAGTGGAAATCTGTTTTTAATTTAGGATTATGGGGACAGTTTCCTAGAAATTGCCACATTTTAAAGAAAATGGATTTTCCTTCTTTATGTCAAGAGAAAGCTGATGTAATTAAATTCAGTTTAATCTAATAATGAGTCATGTTAGTGCTGTCTTCAAATTAACGTTTTAGTTCCAAATCCAAACTTTAATCATCAGATGCATATTCTTCCTACTCTAAAATCAAAAATTGCATCATCAGATTCCCATAAGAACTTTCTCCAGTCTCCTATAGGCCTGTTGGAAGGTATGAAGATGAAAAGAGAAAACAAAGTTACATTGGCCACTATGAAATATTTTCCCTTCTAAAGAGACCCTGAAATTAAAAAAAAAAAATACTGCTGGGAAATTAGGAAGCTCTGCATAAATGCAAGCTCCTAGAGGGTAAGTAGTATGACTAGTTTTTACATTCCTGGTGCTTCCCAGAGCATCACACACAAAGTTTCTGCTCAGTGAGTGAGTGATGAATGCATATAGACTTCCAGCTTGGAAGAACTAATCTAAAATTTAGGTTGACCCAAGAGGAAAGACTCTGTTTTTGCTCTCTATTACCCTTCATTCACCCAGGATCTATTTATTGGGTGAATGAATGAGTGACCCTGAAGCTGACCAGACACCCCTGATTTTCTTGCTGTATCTAGTTTGTATGGAATCGTCAAGCCATGAGCAGACCATGCTGAGATACCAGACAATAAGTAACAGAGCATGACACTAGATCAACCTCCTAGCACAAGACCTTCAGGAACCAAGAAAATAACAATTGAACATTACAGTCCTTTGACCATTAGAAAGCCTAAGTTTTCTGCCAAGTTTGGTTAAAAATGCAATTAGTAGTCCAGATTTCCTACTTTGTTCTATTAATAATAAGAAAAGGAAGGCAGTGTACAGAGAACTAAAGAAAGCCCAATGAATTATAGGAAAGTTCCACCTTAAACATGCAAGGCAACTTTAGAACTCTCTGTTAAGCGGTTGGGCTATGTGCCAGCCCAGGACAAATTGTTTGGGGAGCCATGTCTTTCTCTGGGGAGTTCTTGCAGGCTTGGTGCATAGAGACAGCTATTGTTCTATGTTTATCCAGAGTGAAGAACATTCTTTTTCACCCCAATAACACAGCTCCCAAAAGATGCTTGGTTTTCACATGTTGCTTAGACCAGCCAGATACAAAAAGCATCTCTCACTGGGATGGAAAATGGAAAGCCTCTACCTCAAGTCTTTGTATTTACCCTAAGTCTGAAAAACGTCATCTTCACTTGGGTGGAATGATATTGCAGAGAGGAGGCTGGAGGCACTGTGTAGATAAATGAAACGCAGAATATTCCTAGATTTAAGCAGAGAATAACAGCAATGACCACAAAATCACAGAATTCAACGATTATTGTAGAAATGCAGTCACAAGGATTGACTCATGTATCTTGACTCTTCATTAGCAACACTGAATTTGTTTATGGAAACTAGATTTTAGTGACACTAGACCTTCTTTAAGTTTTCAAATAATTTCATAAAGATAAAAGTTATTAGCATGTGGAATATATACATATTCTACCACATATTTACATGGATTTGTGTGCAAAGACATGCATACTGGGAAAAAAAGGCTAACCCTGCTGGCCTCTAAAATGGAGCTATGTTTGGGGAGAAACACAATAGACGTTGAACTGAACAAATCAAAATTGTTTAATGGTTTTCTAGCTCGCCTTCAGGCAATGGAGAATAGCATGTCCAATTGGAAGTTCAGGGAGAATGTCGAGGCAGTCAAAAAAGAAATGAATCCTTCTTTTTCTCTTTTTCTTTTTGAACTCTGTAATATAATTTTTCAACATTGTCCTTTTGAAGTCTGACATTCAGATGAAAATTCCTTGAGGACTGTGCGACACTGGAATGCATTACGAAGGAGGGGCATGGAATGTCCTTTAATGTGGATCTTTAGGAGAGCAGACAGAATATTTAGATCCCTCTCAGTTCCTACAAAACTGGATTTTAACTCTCACTGACCAGCACGAGCAGAACAAAACAAAAACAAACACTTACTTCCTAGTTGTTTTTGCTCTTACCCCCGGTATTCTAAGCAAGCTCCTTAGTAACAGGCACTATTCATCCTGTTCTGTTCCCCCTATTCTCTTTACACACATTCATTCACAAGGGCTCTGAACTTCCCTGCTCCTGTATCCTTTTGAAGTGTTCAACCATGGATTCCCAAGCCTCAGAGTGGCATCGACTTTCCCTCTAACCACATCCTTGGCTCTGTGTCCTCATGCATGTGGGATGACCCATTACATTTCTTGTCCCCATTGAGTTCTTTTGCCCAGCTCTCTTCAGGATGACTCCAAATCTCTGTCCTCCTCAAGCCTTCTGGTGTGGAAATTTATTTCCATGGCATAGTGGGACCAAGCCCTAAATACAGGTCCTGAGTGTCCCCCCACTCTGGGTAAGGCAACCCTGTTGGTGCCTTTCATCCCAACCTGGGCCATGACCTCCTGTTGTTGGGGCAAACAGGCCTCTGGGTGTGAGCTCCCTTGGCTTCTGACCCTCTATCTACACACTCATCTGCCTCTTCACCAGGCATGGTCTACTTCCAGCATCAGAAAATGAGCTGTGCTTCCTTCTGTTCATACAACCCTCTGGACCCTGGGCCTCAAGATTCCTATTGTATTTGCTCAGCATTCCTCTCTTTCACATTTCCCAATTTGCCCTCTCTTCCCTCTTTCCTACCTCCCTAGTTTCTCCATGGCTTATGAAATTGCTTATATCAGCCTCATCTAATTCTTCAAAAAATAAGTTCCATTGATGTCTCTATCCTTTCTTTATAGCAACCCCTTTCTCACCTAAACTCCATTAAAAGACAGTTCTGCCCTTTGTTGCCCTTTTGGCACCTCTCACTGTCTCAGTTCCTAGCTGACCAGCTTTTTCCCTAAGTACATCAAAGACCTTTATGATAATGATACCCCAGATTACCAAACATCTACTTTATTTGACACTGTTGACTTCTTCCTGCTTCTTGAAATGTTCTCTTGACTTCCCTCTGGGGCCCTGCACACTTCCTGAGCTCTGTTTATTGTTTTTCTCCTCTGTGGGTTCCTCCTTTTCCCCCATTTCTTTAACCAATGGTGTTCTTCCAAGGTTTGTTCCCTGGTCCTATCTTCACTCTATACTGTCCTTGGCTGAACTCACCTAATCACATAGACTTGGCAATCAGTAACATATAAAGGACGAGTAATTCCATATTTCTTTGCCACATCTCCCCACCCCACTCCCAGCTTCAGATTCCTTTATATTCCTCCCTTGTGATATTTTCCTTTCAGTATCAATTAGCATGTCTAACTTGGCCTGTCCAGAACTTTCTCTCGATTTGTACTTCCTCTATATTTCATCTTAGAGGTGGCAATGTCATTCCTGGCTGCGGGTAAACTTTGCTCTCTGGCCCACCTGCTCTGTGCACCACACTGCTAACCAGCCACCGAGTGCTTTAAGTCTGCTTAACACGTCTCAGATTTGCTCCCCCTCATGACAACCAATGGTCTAGCTTAAGTACATATCATCTCCCACGAGGATTAGTGCAACGGGCTTCAAATGCATCTTCTTGTACTCAGTTTCACCAGAAAGATCCATGACCCCACCAAAAAGATCTGTGACTCCAACTGACCTTTCACTCACCGCCTTGCTAGCTACACGATAAAGTTTAAACTCTTCAGTTGGCTACATAGAAAACTATAGCATAGTATTTCCAATCAAGAAAAGCTGAAACAGACTAACACCTGGAATGCTACTTCCCATATGGTAAAAACCTGACATGTCAGCCTGTCTACTGGTAATTACAGTAAAATTATTTGCATGTGTGCTTATCTTCCAGCCTAGATTGTCTTGAGAAAAAGAAGCTGCCCCTGGGGAAACAGGCATGGTGCCTGCAAAACAATGAGAATTTGGTAAGTGTTTATTTTTGAAGTGGGCATGGAGAAATCTTGCTGAACTTGCTAAGGTTCCCTGGAATTTGCTTCCAGAACTCTGAAGAGATGGAGAGAAAGGGATGAAGGCAAAGGGATGAAGAGGAATCTGTGACCAGAGGAACAAGAGGCAAAGGGTATCTGGCTCCAAGTGATTGATTTTAAGAACAGAGGTACCTCTGATTAGTATGAAGGGCTCAGCTACACCAAAGAAAAGGAGAGGCAGAGATGCAAAGGAAAGGGTTGGTTTTTAGACCTGCCCTTGCCCTGTGCTGATAAGCCCAGAATGTACACTGGAATCTCTTGCTATATATATGTCTGTCATTGGGAAAGCAGACTGTCATCTCTGTAGCCTTGACTTGACATATCAGGTGCTTACCATACACGTGTTAGTATTCTGGGGACATGCTACAGCCCAAGAAGTGTCTGCATTTAAGGAATAATGAGCTGCCGTGTAATGGGGTCTCCTGTGCAATCTGAAGAACCTTTCCTTAGTCGGCAAATACCTCTCCAATCTCTTCATAACACTTCCAGAAGGCTAGAAGATACAGCTTCTATCTCTGTGTATACTTAAGCTCCGAAAGGTCCCACAGAGACCAACAGTTATGTCCCTAAAAGGAAATCTTGAGTCCTTTATCACATTACTGGCATTTTCCTTCTTATCTCAACTTAACGACCCCTCCCACCTCCCCACAGATACTGTCTTTCTGTATTCTTAAATCCATGTGAATACAGTTTGCAAAGTAAAAACTGTAGACAGATTTTGGGCATTATTTCATTACTATTATCAAAAACTTCCTGTGCTCAAAGGCAAATAATTTTAAAAAAGATCTCTTTTGAACCTACCTGGTTTTAAGAAAAGAAACTTCTTTTATTTATCATTCGCCTTGCCTATTGATTGGCTCCTTCGTTTTCTGGAATCATCATTTTCTGATCATTATTAAAATTCTCAAAGGGCTTCCCTGGCACTGCCCACAAGGCCAAATTTTTGTGGCACATTAGATTATTGTGTAAAGCTGATTGAATTATCACAGTATTATCCAGAATCTCCAAGATATGACATTCAGGATGATGGTCAAACCTGACTATCAATGCCATGATGAAGTTCCTGATTCAGAGTACATAATTTCTCCCTTTTTTTTAAGTTTATTTATTTATTTTGAGAGAGAGAGAGAGAGAGTGAGAGCAGGGAAGGGGCAGAGAGAGCATGACTTCAGCTCAGGTCATGATCTCACAATATGTGGGTTTAACCTTCATGTTGGGCTCTGTGCTGGCTTCAGAGCCTGCTTCAGATTTTGTGTCTCCCTCTCTCTGCCCCTCCCCCACTCATGCTGTTTCTCCGTTTCCCAAAAATGAATAAACCTTAAGAAAAAATTTTAAAGTGAGTATGAGAAAAAAAATTATTATAAAAAGGATATATAGTAAAATTTTCCTCTTTTGTTAAATTGTACATGTACATTTAAAAAACTTTTTAACTCTATGTATTGAGAGAGAAAGAGAGAGAGAGAGGGTGAGTGCTTGCACACACACAAATGAGGGAGGGGCAGAGAGAGAGGGAGAGAGAGAATCCCAAGCAGGCTCTGTGCTGTCAGCCCAGAGCCCTATGCTGGGCTCAAACCCACAAACCATGAGATCATGACCCAAGCTGAAACCAAGAGCCAAATGCTTGACCAAAGGAACCACCCAGGTGTCCCTGTTTGTGTGCACTTTAAAAGGTCCATAAGATATGGAAACCAATTTGCCAATAAATTGTATTTTTTACAAAGTCTATAAGAATATTCAAAATGTTAACAGTAGTCATCACTGAGAAGTATAGGGCTAAATATTTTTCAAAAGTAAATTTTCATGCTGTTTTGATATCTCATGAGCATATATTATTTCTCATTTGAGGAAAGAAAGAACCAAACTTCGACACCGAAATTTTTGTGAAGTCCACGATGGGGCATGTCCCAGAGCCCCAGAAGGAGTTCAGGAGACGTAAGGGCCTTCCCCTAAACCTGCTTGCACAGAACATTCGGTGAGTCATCTCGGCTCCACCAAGCAGCTGAGACCCAGACAGGCCACTCTGGCAAATGTGTTCTGGGAAAGGAGCGTCGCCATCTTTGTCTGGCTTGCTGCCAGAGAGGATTCGAGAAAACCCGGGCCCTGGGAATGGTGGTGCCAGCTGAGCAGATCACATGACACCCATATGAGACAAAGGCCACAGGCCAGCCCAGAGCATTACCTGAGAGCTGAGTTCCACTCAAGGCTGGAGAGATCCTACAAACCATGGGAGACCACGGTGACCTTCCCCCTGCCACTTCCGGCCTCCCCCCTCAGCGCTGACAGTGGCTTCTAACCACATGCTCAGGGACAGACAACCCAGGGTTTCCTGGTGTAAATATTCTGTGCATGCTAGATAGTGCTTTCAAAACAAAACAAGACTTGATTTAAAATAATAAACCTTCCATTGATGTTGATAATGAAGGAGATCTATTACTAGGTCTTGCCTAATTTTGGAATCTTAAAAGTAATTCTTAGCATGTGGGACCAGTTATTTTATAATAAATAAATGATTCGAGCTATTTCTCCTCAGACTCCATAACAAGCTTTTCTGGTTTGGGGTTTGTTTTAACAACAGTAGCATGACACGATTCTCTCAGATTTCCCAGCCAGCAGGAAGGAGTCGCTGACTAAATCTGGACGCAGCCCCAGAGGCGGCAGCAGCTTGCTGGTCACACCACCTCCGGACGCAGGGCTAGTTCCCAGGGCTTTGGTTTCCTTGTCCTTGTGGACCATCACTCCTGTCCAGTTCTCAGCACCACCACTTCCAATCACCTTAGCCGAGGACAAGCTTTGCGTCTCAGTGTTCTAGAGTGAAAAGACCCACTGCTGCTGCCTGAAAGGTGTATTTGGGAGAGGTCCACCTTCTGGGAAGGAGCATCGGGCCATTCTCAGTGGTGAGGAAGTGGGAGGAGCACAGAACACAGTGAAGAGTGGACAGGTGACCCGCTGGCCTGACCTGGAGCCTGAGATGTTGGGCACATGGGGGGAGAGGGAGGATGGGGGAGAGAGGAGGAAGGGACTACACTGCACGAGCACTTCCAACATGCAAGGTGCTTTATTGGTGAAGAGCTGAACCCACGGAGCACCCACCATATGCCTAGGGCTATGCCCGGTGCTTTGCACGGGCCACCCGCTGAGCACAGCCACAGTCCCATCAGCACACTTGTGCCCATCAGACAGGACAGAAATCTGAAGCTCAATGGTCACACAGCTCTCAGTCACAGAACCAGAACTGCAACCAAGACCCACCCCAGCCCCTGAGTTCCTGACCATTAGCTAAGCCACAGCACACCCTCAGCCTTTCCCAGGAGGCTGCCAGGCCTGCAAGGCATCAGTGATTTGCCCTGAGTCCCATGTTTAATAAAACAGCAAAGGAGGGATTTGAAAGCAGGACTGGTACCAAAACACATGGCCCGTTCCCTACACAGGAGGCTCCTCCAGATACCGGCCGTGGAGGAAGATTCTTGGCCCACTTAGCAATATTGCCCATGCGTCTCCATGGGGAGTGTTAGTAACAGGGTCCAGCCCTAAACCCAAAGTATACTTGGGGGGAAAAAAAAGATATAAGGGTTTATGTGGCCAATAAGCCACACTAACCAAGACAGTTTTAGACTAAGTTTCAAAGATCTTAAGACACATGCTGTAACTTCTGTGGTATTTCCTTTTGTTTTGTTTTGCTTCTTCTATGCACCTTTATGTTGCTGACCTCACCAACATCAAGGCCAACAAGGAGGGTAACAAATTACTGGGCCGAGAGTCAGCAGAAGGTCCAGGCCTCAGTACAACCCTGAAGTGAGGATTTTTTTTTTAATCTGCTTTTGTGGAAAGGACCTCTCTTTTTTTCCCCCTCCCTGTTTTGTGAAAAACCAGCTCTTAGGCACCGTGACCAGCCTGGGAATATAATTGATATCACATTATACTGACACCCCAATTGCAATGGCAACATGTGCTCATGAGCGAGTTTGTCAGAGCAAATCTCCAAGTCTCCCCAGTCTTCTCTGTGTCTTGCATGCTAGGGGCCAGAATCTCAGCTGGTCGTGGGTCCCTGTGGTCTCCCTTTCCCCCTCCCCCTTGGTTGGCCCCAGTGAACGATGGTGGGTGTTCACAGTTCTCATCTTCATGCCGGGAAACACCACCATTAGCGCTGGGAAGATGCTTCTAGTGAGAGCAGAAAGGTCTCCCCCCGCTCCTTCAGGCTGCTCTGTTCACCTACGTCTGGCCCCTGGGCCTGTGGACTTGGTGGAGAGGTCCAGAGAGTGCTTCACTCTCCTGTGAACCCTGCTGGTTCTGGTCACGAGGGCTCCCACGTGCCTGTGCTCAGGGCCTACAAAGACTTTCAAGAGACCAGTTTCTCCAGCCACCATCCTCACCGCCGCCTAAGTGAAAGGCAGAATCCATGCTGCTGTTGCCCATCTTTTGTGACCTCCACAAGGAACCCTGTCTTCCTCCTGCAAACATGAAACAAAGATGCCCCACCCTACTTATCAAGATTAAGTGGTGGGGGTGCCTGTGGTCAGCAGCTCCTGAGAGGGCTCCCAGAGACCTCCTCCTGGTCCTCATGCCCTTGTGTAATCTCCTCCCCTTGAGTGAGGGTCAGATCTAGTGAACAGGATATGATAACAATGATGTATGTCACTTCTCTGATTAGGTTATGCTATGGATTAAATGTCTGTGTGCCCCCAGATGCATCGGTTGAATCCTAATGCTCAATATGACAGTGTTTTGAGATGGGATCTTTGTAAGGTTATTAGGTTATTGGATTGGTGCCTTTGTAAAGAGGCCTGAGACCAATCCTGATCCCTTGCCCTGTCCACCACGTCTGGACACAGGGAAAAGATGGCAGTCAATGAAGAAGCCAGCCCTCAATGGACACTGAATCTTCTGGCATCTTGATCTTGGATCTCCAGCTTTCAGAAAGGAGAGAAATAAGCATCTGTCATTTATAAGCCACCCGGTCTGTGGTGTTTTGTTGCAGTAGGACAAAGACAGTTTACAAATGGCTGTGACTTTGGTCTTCTGTGCCTTGGCTCTGGCTCTGCCGGATGAAGCCAGCTGCCATGTTCTGAGCTGCCCTGTGGTGGAGATGCCCAAATGACAGGCACCTGCAGGGACCTCCAGCAGACAGCTCATGAGGAACGGAGTCCTGTCCCTGACTATGTGACCAGCTCAGAAACAGAACCTTCCCAATTGAGCCTTGAGGTGGCCCTACCCTGGGGAGAGGGCCCATCAAAGCCACCCCTGAACTCTTGAGCCACAGAATCTGAGAGAAGAGCTGTTTACTGTTTTAAGACACTAAGTTTTGGGGCCACTTCTTACTCAGCAATGCATAACTAAGAACAGGAAGCAAATCTCTCAGACTCGTTAAACCTAGTCAAGTTCTTCTGGAAAAATCTCAGCTTTGCTTGGCCGAGCTGGCAGGAGAGGGGGTTTCCCACACCAAGGCCAATGTAACTGAGTTCATAGAGCCCCTGGGGACATTGGCCCAAAGAATTTCCATCCAGCGATCTGCAAAGGAGGCCTGACATCAGGACTGAGGAGCAGCTGACCAACTAGGCAATGAATGAGCCAATTGATCCCTCTGTCCCAAATCTGGAGGGATTTTGCTTAAGTCCATAGAGAAGCTTCAGGTTGAAGGTGAAGATGGAGCTCTCTGGATCCACAGAGTCCCGTGCCAGGGTGCCAGCACCTCAGGTGGATAAAATATGCTTTGAGAATTTACCATATGCCAGGAGCTGTTGCAGTATCTGGTACAGAGCAGGCACACAATAATATTTGTTGACTAATATAACAGAAGTGGTGGTAGTAGCAGTAATGATAGTGATAATAATGATAATGGGCATTTATTCTATGCCTTCTCTTTTGCCAGGTGCCATGCCAAACGACTTGGATTCTTCTTATTGATCCTAACAACCACCTCGTGAGGCATGTATTGCTATCCCCATTTTGCCAGTGGAGAAAACTGAAGCTCAGGGTGTTAGAGCAGTCTTTTGCTTGGCTCTGTCTGTTTCCCGCATGGATGACCAGACACTGTACATTCTGGCCAACGGGAGGAGGGTGGTGACGGGGAGGTGCTACATTGAGGACATCTTAGGACAGCAGAGTTTCACCTGTTAAGTCCCGGCAGTCTGGCTGCTGCCCCTTGCCCTGGACCACTTTTTTTTTTAATGTGTGTTTGTTTTGAGACAGAGAGAGTGCACAGGCATGCAAGCAGGAGAGGGACAGAGAGAGAGAAAGGAAGAGAGAGAATCCCATGCAGGCTTCACGCTGTCAGCACAGATCCCACAAAGGGCTTAATCCCACAAATCATGAGATCATGAACTGAGCCAAAACCAAAAGCCGAAATCAACCTGCTGAGCCACCCAGGAGCCATGGGCACCCTTCCCCTGGCCACTTCCTACAAAGCTTGCTAAGGATCTCAGTGCCTGCCTAACTGCTCCAAGGAACATGCTCGTGGGTTCCTGGAGGTCTTGCGTGGTGAGCTTCAAAAGAGAATTCCTCATGCTCCTCTCAATCCTGAAGGGCATTTGGCTCTTGAGATAAGTGGACCAGCATCTTCAACAACCAGCGCCAGGCCTACTGGCTGGGAAATCTCAATTACTTCCGGTCCTGTCTGTCCCACTTTCCCCTGTCCAGGGTATCTAGAAACACATTTAGGAAACTGGAAAACAAAAACACCTCCTTGAGATAAGGACTATTTCAGAAAAAGGCTAAAAATAAAGGCCAGTCATGATCAGTACACTCCTGCGTGTCAGACTGGCCTGGAAAGCACTGGCTGCAAGATGTTGGGCAAGAGGGCACTGTCAACTCTAAGTCTCATTCATCCATCTGTGACCACACTGTCCCTCATGGTGGGCAGTGGCCACTGGAGACGCGTTGTCGGCTCAAAACACACACCAGACAGTGCTTAAGTACAAAAAAGTTTAAAATAATACCATTAATATATTATCATGAACTACCTATCCTTCATATTATTGTTAATAGTTTTCATATTGGTTTAATTAAAAATTATAATATTTTGGATCTATTAGGTTAGGTAAAATGTATTATGAAAACTTTTCAACAATATAATCCTGATCAGGATTTAGTCAGATCATCCTCTCCTCGTGTGCTTAATATAAAATGACCCCGGCTTGGGGGCGGGGGCTCACTGGGGCCCCCACTCCTCACCAAACGTTGGACAGGTGACTCCACAGAGCGGTGTTTGGGACCAGGACAGAGGGATTCAGAGTCCTGTGGGCTTATTTAATCTTCTGAATTCTTTCTGAATTCACCACCAAGTTTATTACTTGTTTGTTATCCTCTAGGCAGAAGGAATTAAAACTTAAAAAAAAAAAGAAAGAAAAAGAAAAAAAACCTCTCCAGAAGAGAAACAGATCAAAGGCAGCTGACCTTGGCCAGTGGCATGCAGGATAAATATTATTTTGTGGCTCAAACAACTCTTCCGGCTGCCTGGGCAAGACATGTTGATAAGGCACTTTTATGTCCCTTCTCCCCACTCTCCATTCCCCCAACCCTAGTGACCTCTCCTTTTTAGTTCTCTGAGAGGCCTCTGGTGATATTTTCATAATCCAAGAGCAAAGGCAATCATCTGAGCTGTGCAGGAATACTTCTGAGCAGGACCAACATGAGTTTCTGTTTCCCTTTTGCCACGCTAACCACTGGAGGGCTGGATGTTCACCACAGGCCACACAATTTTCTGGTCCTATCACCTCTCAGGAGAAGATTTTAAAGCATTATTGAAAACTGGGATTTCAGGAAGGAGCTGCCAGCAGCCTGGCGACAGCTAACGCTGATAGGACCCTGGGCAATTGGAGCCGAGGGGCCCTGTGCCAGGAAGTTAGTGGACTCCCTGGTCTGTGATAACAGGACAGGTTGTGTTTATTGAACAGTCGCAATGCACCAGGCACACTGTCAAGTGCTTTGCAGGCATTGTCTCGTTTGATCCTCACTGCAACCCTGCTGGGATTCTCTACCGTTTTCAGTGTTTATTGATGAGAACATATGGGACTCACCCAACGTCACACAGCTATTAAGTGACAGTCAGAAATCAAAATCAATTCTGTGAGATCTCTAAGCCCAGGCTCTGGACCCCTAGGCTATGGCGATCGGACAGCCAGGTCTCTGGGACGATGCACCTACACTTTCAGTTAAACTATCAAACTAAGAGTGTTCTGACTTCCTTTTCTTTTTTTCTTTTTCATTTTCTCCTGATTTTCTTAATGAGGGAACTTTTCCAACCAGGCCTTTGTACTTTTAGAGTTTCTGTTGTCATCACACATCTCTTTCAATTGAGTTTATTTAAAGGTCATTGTTCAGATAATTCAGGGCTGCTGGTACAGTTGGTTTTCATACAGCTCTGGGAGGTACCATCCATTCTGATGTTGTGCAGTGCACAACCCACACAATGGTGCACAGGGCCTGTCATAGAGAAGGTCAAATCGTTCCTAATTCTTTTGTTACTACCTCTTATCTTCCCATGTCTTCCCGATGAACATGCAACAATATATTAAATGTCAAAAGTGTCTCATAGCATTGACTTAAATATCCTAGGCTTCTTCTCAATGTATTCAAGATAATACACTTAATTCTCAAATCACTTCTTCTGTGGTTAGCTTCTCTAATCTTCCTGTAGGTAAAGCAGTGAGAACCAGAAAGTCATCATGAGTGAAATCACTTCTGGCACTATGATTGCATAAGAGTTTTTGAAGTTCTCATGAACTCCATAGGTCATCTGCAAGGTCACAGGACTTGTATTTTAACACAAAAAAATCCTTAAACCTACATATACAACGAGGTTTCCTCAGAACACATGTGTGGATCCCTTGATAATGACTTTTAGAGACTGCCTCATTTTTTCCCTCTGTTAAATAGCCTCAAGAGTGATTTTTTATCTTTTATTTTTAATTTCAGTTTATGTTTTATTGGGGAAAGTAATCAAGAAAGATATTAACATTTTATCTACTTAAAAAATTGAGATAATGAGACCGTTTTTCTCAAGTGAGCTTGCAAATAGGCTCATGAACATTCCAAGAGCTGTTTGAAAATATACTTCAAAGGACGGCATCGTCTTGAAATAAGTATGATCACTGTAAGGAAAAATTGTCATTCGATCTATAAAAGTAAGATTTCAAAGAAATACTTTATTGCCTTTTGGTCACGTCTGCCATGAGAGAAGAAGGCACAATCCTCGATGCTGTGCTCCTGATTACATGCTAAAGAATACAAGGTAAAAATAAATTTAAATAACTACCCCAAAATGCTAAATTGAACTCTGTGGCTTGGCATAAAGTTTAGGGCTTATGTTTAAAAACTTATTTTTGAAAGAAAAGCAATTCGGAGGAGGGAGAAACCACTGAAACAGTAGTTCCTCTGCCAACTTTAGCTCCTTGACCATTAAGCTGCCTGGCAACCAAATGTTCCATAAACTGTAAATGCCAAGTAGCAGCCTCAGGCTGCCTCTGAGCTCACGTGCATACACACACTTGCTCAGAGGACTGCTTACTACCGAGAGAGGCCAGGTTGCTTGTGTATGGACCATCAGCTGGGCTTCTGCACCCTAGACTTAGACAAAAGGGTCCCATAGCCATGCAATGCTGGAAGGAGCAGGTGCAGAACCTCAGGGGGAGGGGGGGAGTCAGGGACTAGCACTACCCCGCAGGGCTCTCTGAAGGAACAAGAGCAAAGCCTAGCACTCCCAGTTACCTGAATGTGCCGATCAGATAAGCCATCCCACTTAGCCAGGGGTTAGGTTGGTGAGTGAAGAAGGCCAGGAGAGTTCTTCTACCAGGAGGGATATATTAGGGGTGCTTCATTCAGCTATTCATCTGAATTATGTGGGAAAGAGTGTACAGAGACTTGAACTTAGGCTCTCTCCTGCTTGCTGGCTTTTCATACCAGCCCCGTAACAACATGTCCGTTGCAGAGTAAGTAAGAACTAAATGTCAGCTATCACAGTACTATCCTGAGGTCCCTATTTCTCTGCAAAATAAGTTTCTTGGACGTGGCTTTCTCTGAGGTTCCTCCCAGTTACGGAATTTGAAAACAACTTGCTGTCTGACTAAAGTCGTTTATACAATAGCCTGGTGTCTGACTAAATTAAACTTTTCCCCCCAAAGCCAGTTGGCTTATGTCAACACAGACCAGGGCCTCCTTTTCCCCAATTACAGCCAAGCAGTGTTTAGGACACCGAGAAAGAGCTGATCTCTCCTGCAGGGGTGCTCTGTGGGAGCACGGGACTGGTTTGGGGAACAACCTTCAATATGTTTACAAATGGAAGCCATTACTTAGAGAATGGGAAGAAACCCAGTGGCTACAGGAAGAAAGGAAGAATGAAGAGCCAAACAGCAAGTAACCAAGACAAGGCAGAAGAAGCCATAGTCTCTTGGAAAGGTGGCCCTGAGTAGTGAAGACTTCCATCCATGAAATATAAGCATTACAATCATCTTGTTCAGATGGGGCACTGCCGAAACTTGACACGGTCCCATCACCAATATATTGTCATTTTTTAAATTAGAATCCTTGGAAAAGAAATATGTGTGAGTGTTATAGGCAAATGAGCATTCCTTTACAGCCTTGGTTCATTCATAGTATAAAAATGAGCCAAGGGACCCCTCATTAAAGACGTTCATCTAGACCCTCAGTTCTCAAGAAGGTATAGGGGACATGTGACAAGATGGAGCTATTTTGGGTTGTTACAACTGGAGTTGGGGTACCACTGGCATCTAGTGGGTAGAGGTCAAGGATGCTGCCTGACATCCAACAATGCACAGGAAGGTCCTCTCCCCATGACAAAGAATTGTTCAGTCCAGATGTCAATACCACTGAGGTTGAAAAATCTCTGCGCCAGGTTGTGCAGAACAAGTGAAAGACACAGCATGATCTTGGTGGGTTTCTGGCTATCCACTGCCATTAGAAGCAATATTTTATAAGATGCCGGGGGCTCTTGAAGCAGACAGCTCCCAGGTAAATCTGTCGGTGAGTCTGACTTCCACATACATAAGCTCAGCCTTCTTAAGTGTTGGTTGGATTCCACATCCAATGAGTTTACAAGCTGGAACAGTTTAGTCTGGAAGATGGGAATATGAAATCTCTGAAATGATTTCCCTACAGAAAGAAGAAGTTAGAGCTGGTTGAAATCAGAAAATCAGGAGTTATCGTTCTGGGCAAGCGAGACCACATGAGCCTATCTGGGAAGTGTGTGAGTTTGAGGTAAGTTTACGGCCCCTGCCTTGTTGGAAAGTTGGAAAGAGTCTCACATGCATACGAAATTGCTTCTCACTAAAAGATTAGACAAAACTGGTGATTCAGGGAGGCAAGGCCTATATAGAAAAGATTAGTTAGCATCGGGATAATGGAAAGTTCTAGATAAACTGGCTTTTATTTTAAGACCTAAAAATATTAGTCACAGGAGCTTGAAAGCCTATTGTTAGACCTTGGCTATGCAAGAGTCCACGTTCCCTAGTGAGACATTTCCACCACTACCCCAGCTTCTTTCTCAAAATACCCAGTTTCATGGTACCCCTGTGTTTCCTTTTGTCTGCCTGCCTTCACCTACCTCAGGTGGCAGGGACACCAGTGCCCTGTCCCCCCAGCCCCCGCCATGTTGTGGGCAGAAATTACCTGTCATCTATCTACCTGCTACAAAGACAGGAGCTGCTTTGGGGGGACTCCACCACCTTAGCAAAGACGTCTCACTCAGGAGTGCCACCTACTGGACGAAGGGAAAAGGGAAGAAAAACGGAACTGAAGGTGAGCAGGCGTGAGTGATTCTGTACCTAACTTTGAATTTTGGTCAGAGCCATGTGCTAAGATGCTGCATCTAGGCCCAGATTTAACAGTTTGCTCTACTTTTATTTATTAAATTATCCCAGATCAGAGGTAAGAAACACTCTATGGGACTTGACCAACACCCTAGATCAGGGATAAAAATTAGTGTCATTCCTAAGGCCAAGCTGGTAGGGAGGCTGGGGAGAGAAATATTCTAAAAATTGCCTAGAGTAATTGAGAAAGCTCAGGGCACAAACAGGAAATAGTGTCACTATATGCCCTGGTGGTCATGCCGGATCCAGGAATGGCAAGTCAACAGGACTTTATATATATCTCTGTATAGCAAAATTTCTGATAAGACCATTTGAACTTATGGTCCACATGAACCAATTCGGGGTTTGGGAAATTATTATTTGGTCACCTTATTAAGGTTTCCCATTTCCAATTAGGAATCTAACTTTAAAATCTTATGTTCAACTAATTTTGGAACATAGTAGAGCTTGAAACCTAGCCCTTTGCAGCTCCAATTTATATCCAGTAAAGAAAATAAAGTCACTAAGTATGTGTGTGGCACTGAGGTCTTATTCATGTTTTATATGGGGGGAAGACTCAGGCTTTCAGCCATTTCCATTAAATTAGCCATTATTAGGGGCACCTGAGTGGCTCAGTCAGTTAAGCATCCAACTCTTGATTTTGGCTCAGATCATGATCTCATAGTTGTTCGATTGAGTCCGGCTTTGAGCTCTGCCTGGGTGAGGAGCCTGTTTGGGATTATCTGTCTCCCTCTCCTCCTGGCCCTCCCCCACATGCTTATGTTTTCTCTCTCTCTCTCTCTCTCTCTCTCCTCTCTCAAAAGAAATAGTCATCATTATAATCATTACTTAGTGAGTTCCCTCCATATGCAAAACACTCTCCTAGGCAAATTAGCTCTCTAGTGTAATCCTAGGTATTGTACCATTTTGTAGGCAAAGAACTTGAAGAAGCTCACAGTGCCGAATGCCTTAGCTGAGGTTAACAGTGTAAATGACTGAGCTCTCTCTAGCCCTTCTGTCTGTTTCCTCCATATAGAGTCAGATTCCAGGACTTAAAAGGGAGGCAAAGGAATTTCTTCAGAATCTTCTTAACTTCCTAGAGTCATAAGTGAGTTTCCAGGGGTACTATTTTCTGGGGGACCATGTTGGAATCTCCTCAGAATTCCCTAAGTGAGAGCAGCAGGACAGAATTCTCCAGGACACAATATGGCGGGCCACAGAGATGAGGAGGGCATCGGTGACTTTAGATAATAGATGGAAGGGGAAACCTGGGGATAAGGGTACAACAGACCATGATCCACGCATGGGTTTCTCCTTTCTTTCATTTTTTTCACTTTTGTTTTATAAGAATATGTGAATATTGTGGTTCATATATTTGAACCCTCATTAATAAATATTAAGACAGTAAATGTCCCTTTATTGAATGTTAATAACTGATTGGGTTTGTAAATTAAACCTCATAACTCTAACAAGTTAAAACTAAAAAAGTCACAGGAAAAGAACAGTAGATGGAGGGGAAATGAATGTGTTCTGAAACCTCATTTTTGGTTTTCTTTCCCCAAAAGAGCACCCAGCCAGAATGAACGTCAAATATGAAGAAAGACCACAAAGAATGTGTTTTCTGTTCTTACCTCCCTGCCTTATTGAAAACTCCATTCACTGTTCCTGCAGTAAGTTCCTTCCCTCAACAATCAGGCCACTGTCCCTGAGAGTTGGCAAGGGCCTTTGACATAACCAACAGCAAGGGAGATGTTTTAACAGCTCCGTTAATATGGCAACAGAAGTTTATTGTTATCAGACAGACACTCTGGTGTCACTCCCACTGGCCCACCTGCTCTGCTTGGAGGACTCGCCAATCTAAGGGCCAAGTCCCAGCAACGTGGAGGATTAGCTCTTGGGTTGGTGAGCAGGGACAAAGAGCACAGGGATTTGGAGTTAGGGATTTAGAGTTGGCGAGAGCGGAGTGTGAGTCCAGATCCTCTGAAAAACTTTGTGACCTGTGGCACATTGCTTAATATTTTTAAAGCTCAGTATTAAAAAAGCTTAACATTTTACATGGCACATAATAAGCACTCAATAAATAGCAGTGCCTTTCTTCCCTTTAATTTTTTTAAAATTTGAGTCCTTACATATATAATAAGTTGCACAAATATGTATTGCAGAAATCTTAAATGTAGACTTTGATGATTTTTTACATATATATAAACATCACACGGATCAAAATATAGAACATTCCTAGCATCCAAGAGAGCAGCTTCATGCCCCTTCTCCATTCTACCTGTGCCCCTCAGAGGAAACAACTTGTTTGATGTCTATTACCAAAAACAGATTTTAACTGTTCTTGAACTTTCTAGAAAGTTCATCATTCAGTATATATACTTTTTGTGTCTGATTTCTTTCATTCAACATTTTCTCTTTGTGTTGTTTTGTATATCAGAAGATTGTTCTATTTTGTTGAATGGCATTCTTTTGTGTGAATGCACCATTATTTATTTATCTATTTTACCGGTAATGGACACTTGAGGGTTTTTTTTTTTTCCAGTTTGGGACTTATTGTGAACAAATCTGTGAACCCTCTTGTACCATGTCATTATTTTTTATAGGCAGAGAGTATGAAATCTGCTTCCCTCATTACTGGTTAACCAAAATTGGTTCCAAAACCATTTTTCTCTTCTGTTTTTCTCATCTATCATTTCAGTGAATATATTCAAATACTAACTGCAGCAATTTCTAATTTTTCCCATTTCTGTATCTTTCCCTGTATCATATTGTTTAGCTTCTGAAGAAAAGAAGCATCACACTACCTGGAGAATCCCACAGCTATATCTATAAAAAGTTTCATGGGTTTTTTTTTTCTAATAAATATATAAAATGATTGGATTTTAAAAATTTTACAAAAACTGTCTGCTCTTTCCTTCAGAAAGTATTTCATTAGGGGCACCTGGTGGCTCTGATGGTTGAACATCCCACTCTTGATTTTGGCTCAGGTCATAATCCCAGGGTCATGGGATAGAGCCTGCTTAAGATTCTCTCTCCCTCTCTTTCTCTCTCTCTCTCTCTCTCTCTGCCCCTCCCCCATTCACACTCATGTTCTCTCTCTCTCAAAAAAAAGAAAAAAACATTTCTTCAGATGAACTAGAAGACAAGAAATGTGCTCTAGGAAAAAACAAAGATTGGTATGATATGACTCTTACACTCAAAAGTTTGTAATCCAGAAAGAGGGAAGATGTCCATATTCAGTAACAGTGTAACAGGCTGGAATGTGTGAAGAGCAGTAAGAGAGGCTCAGCAAATCCCATAAAAGTTTACAGGAGGAACTCACATGAGTCGTTGTTCCCTCACAAATCATCTTACCAAGCACAGAACCCTCTAGCAGGTACCACGTCACTACTAAGTGCAGTGATATGAAACATACATCTGTCAGCATTCATCAAGAGCCCACAAAGAAAACTGCAAGCCAATGTGTTGCACATTTAAAGAATACTATGATAAAAGGTGTTCCAAAATACAGAGTAGATTTGTTGGAGAGTCTCCTCCAACTTAATTGCCAGGAAATAAATACTTTCCTTTTTAGTTTGCCCTTAATGTCAAATAAAAACCTCATTTATCTGTAATTCTTTACCTGAGGTCTACAGAGGAAGGACATTATACTTTCCCCAAGTCACAGGGGAAACAGAGGCACATAGAAATTGAATGCATTTAATCCAAATGTTTTAAATAAAGGATACATTGATTAAAGAAAACAAGTACAGGAAGTGAAGAAAAGGTATAGCCCAAGCACTCTCACCTTATCTCAGACATAAGGGCTACTTTGGAAGTAGAGGCTTCCAAATCTATCTGGGGCCAGCACACAGTAGAGAGGCAGATCCCCAGTGGGAAAATGCCAACACAGCAACAGCGAAGAGTTGGTTGTTGGGTACTGGACATTCCATAACATGTCTATTTCTATATTTCCATGCATGTGTTCATCTCAGAGACTTTCTACTCAAAACATGGATAACTCTCAGGTACAGCCAGAGCCCCAATGGAATACTACTTGGCAATGAAAAAGAATGAAATCCTGCCATTTGCAACAACGTGGAGGATGGAACTGGAGGGTATCATGCTAAGTGAAATAAGTCAGTCAGAGAAATAGAGGTATCACATGATTTCACTCATGTGGAACTTGAGAAATGTAACAGAAGACCATGGGGGAAGAGAAGGGGGAAAAATAGTTACAAAAAGAGAGGGAGGAAAACCATAAAAGGCTCTTAAATATAGAGAACAAACTGAGGGTTGATGGGGGATCAGAGGGGAGGGGAAATGCGTGATGCGCATTGAGGAGGGCACTTGCTGGGATGAGCACTGGGTGTTGTGTGTAAGCAATGAATGACGGGAATCCACTCCTGAAGCCAAGAGCACACTCTATACACTGTATGTTAGCTAACTTGCTGATAAATTATATTAAAAAAATTTTTTAATTAAAAATTAAAAAAATCAATACCACATCCCCCATGATGTCTCAGGGAGGAGAGACTACCTTAGCTAGCATTTGCCTAACATTCCAGAGGTCTCCAGATTGTGCAATAAATATCTGTTCAATATAAATATTTACATTTCAAGTTTTTATATAGGTAGGCAACTTCACTGTAAGTATGAAAATGAATGGTAATAAAGATCCAGTCATTCTCACTAAACTGAAGAGTGTGGTTCCAAGCCTCAGACAATAAAATGCCTCTCCCAGAGCAAAGCTCTCTGCTCCACCCTGTTGTTTGAAGACTTCTGCCCGGTATGGGTGTGCACGGAATGCCTGCCCTCCATCTGCCCACAGGGTTTCCATTGACGTAGATGGGAACCCTGGCCTCCAAACATACAACCCCAAGTAGGTCAGGAAAGGAGGCTTGTCACAAAAGGCAATCTGTCTTTCAAATGTCAGTGTGTGACAGCTCTCATGAGAGAAAGTCATAGGAACCCAGATACTGAAGCCTCTGCTCTAATTATTTCAGTGAATTGTCCTGAAGAAAACCACTTACAGCAGCATCTGTGAATTTTTATCTATAACTGGAGTGATGTTCCATCATTTGAAATCCCTTCTTCAATGAGCCTTCATAGATAAACAGATTGACACAGTATGGACATCTCTTTAAAGGGGCTCATGCATCCAGAAAGGCAAGAAAAATGAAAAATGCACCTAGGATCAGTCCAAATTGGGTTTGGCTTTGGCTGTGTGTCTGGGCGGCATTCAGTCCTCACCAGCCGTGTCCTGAGCCACTCCGTGTGCCCTTCACAGGGCCATGTGCCAGTTCCCCTCCTCGCTGATGTGTCCCATGGGTCTGAAATGCCATTTCATCGGGAGGGTGGCAGGGTGGATGAGTTAAGTTGTGGTCCCAATAAAATCAAAGTTCCCCAAGTAAAAAGGAAGATTAAGCCCGTAGGCCTGTTTCAACTGAACAGCTGGTTAGAAGCAGGTTGGATAAGGGTGGGGGCAGGTTGGAAGGGTGAGCAAAAGGAAAAGCCAGATGAAAACCCTGTGCTTGACATTGGGAGAAGGGCTCTCTACGGGGAAAGGGTGGGCCATCAATGGCCAAGCATCAGCCTCCTTCAAGTGACTTTCAGAAATATTTACAAGGCTGAAGCTTTTCTATTTGCTCTGACACCTACCACCTCATAAACAACATGATATAGTGCATGATCTCACTTCAGTCATGAACCGTCCTAGGAACCGTTATTTTTTTAAAGTTTATTTATTTATTTTTAGAGAAAGAGAGGGAGGCAGAGAGAGGAGAGAGAGAATCCCAAGCAGGCTCCCCACTGTCAGCACTGAGTGCTGACATGGAACTTGAACCCATGAACTGAAAATCATGACCTGAGCTGAAACCAAGAGTCTGATGCTTAACTGACCGAGCCACGCTGGTGCCCCAGGAGACAAGTATGAATAGCCTATGTTATGGATATGGATTTGGATTTTCAGCCTGACCTGCCCATCGTGGAAGAAGCAGTACGCGAGAATGCACATCTTCTCTCACCACCAAGCACAGCAAGGCTGGGTGCACCCAAAGTCCAGGGATGGTCCATAGAGATGGCAAAAGGTGATTGCATTCAGGTATCATCCAGCATCGGCTTTGATTATCTTCCAGAGGAGGCAACAAGGAAAGCTCTGTCACCACTCCTATTTTCATTGAGCTTTTGTAGTCCATGATGAAAATAAAAGAGCAAGCTGCCAACATCTGATGCCCTGAAATTGACAGTGAGATAAAAGAGCACCTCTGTTGTTCTGCCAGCCAGCGGCAGCCAAGCCTTCTCCCCAGCCTGCCTTCTGCACTGGTGACACCACTGAATGGAACCCAGGGATACAATGTCACCACACCCCCAAGAAAGGTCTGAATCTACCATTGAAGGTGGTACTTCCATTACCTTTCACTGAGAGAACCATCTGGGAGGAGCTGGGACCAGGATTAGCCGGTGGAGCTGCATTCTTGGCCATCACATCAGGCATCTGATCAGTGGTTCATCTACTTTTATCAGTAAACAACTTACATTCGTGTAGTACTTTAGATTTTAGAAAGGCTTTTTATTCATTACTCCATTATATCCTCAAAACAATTATGAGAGGCAATTCCTGATTTTACAGCTAAGGAAGCCAAGAGGTTGAATGACTGGCTTTGCATGACCTAGCTCATGAATATCAACATCAAAATGGGAATTCAAGTATGTTGGGTATTTTTTATTATTAAAATTTTCAGATGTAAGAAGGGTAGAGAGAGTAGATCATACTCTATGTGCCCATGTCAACATCTTTCCAGATTTGCTTCATTTATTTTTGACTTGCTGGAGTCATTTCACAGACATCCCATCATTTCACCCCAAAGTGCTTGGTGTGCACCCTTAAAAATAAAACCACATGGGGACATCTGGGTGGCTCAGTCAGTGAAGCATCCGACTTCAGCTTGGGTCATGAAGTTGTGGTTTGTAGGTTCGAGCCCTGTGTCAGGCTCTGTGCTGACAGCTTGGAGCCTGGAGCCTGCTTCAGATTCTGTGTCTCCCTTTCTCTCTATCCCTCTCCTGCTCATGTTCTGTCTTTATCTCTCAAAAATAAATAAATGTTTTAAAAATTTAAAAATAAAGCCACCTGTCTTTCTGACTTTAAATCCCGTGGTCTGCCTACCACTCCCTACTGCACTGGCAGAACTCACTTGTGTCATACACGCCTGGCAAGCACATCCTGGGCCAGGTAAGCACTCAGTTCAACGACATGCAGTAATGTCTGGTTTCTGGCCTCTGCAGCCAGGGCAGCATTCACCATGATGGCTTTAGGCACTGTTCTCACCTTCCAAACGTGTTCCCTCTCCTGTTCCTGACTCTAGAACTTCATACCTCATCAGCAGGCGAGCTGAGAGAGCCATGTTGAGGTGTCTGATAAAATCAGGACTGGGCTGCCTCATGGAAACAGACCAAGTGCACCCCTTGAGGTATCAGCAAAGGGGGGGGCACTTGAAGAGTTTATAAAAGAATGGGTATGAAAAATTACAAACCCCATACCATATTCTTGAAAAAACAAGAACTTGATTGGTCTTTGTGATGCTTATCCTATGGTTTAGTGAGATTTGTGTACCGGATTTTCAAGGAGCTCTACAGCTTTTGCAGTATTTGGAGCCTCTGAGGGATCACTCTGACTCCCACCAGTATAGGAAGATAGAGTTCCAGCCTTGTTTTCAGATCCAGTGAAAGACCCTAGGTGCTTAGTAATTAGGAGAAGAATTTTCTAAAGCAAGACGATGGGATGAGATTCTCCTCCTCACAACTTGGCTGAGCACCAACTTTTCAAGTGGCATTCACTAAGGTTTATAAGGAGAACCAGGGTGGCTCAGTTGGTTAAGCGTCCAGCTCAGGCCGTGATCTCATGACTGGCGGGTTTGAGCCCCATGCGGGGCTCTGTGCTGACAGTGCAAGCCTGCTTGGGATTCTCTCCCTCCCTCTCTCTCTGCCCTTCCACTGCTCTCTCTCTCTCTCTCTCTCTCTCTCTCTCTCTTGCTCTCTCTCTCTCAAAATAAATAAACTTTAAAAGAAATGAAAAAGTTTGTGAGACTATTTTCCCGTTTGCTGTGACATCTACCACATCCCAAAATGAAGGACTCTGTTGTCATGGTGCTCCCGGATTCATGCGCCCATCCTACAAGACAGGTGTTTATAGCCTCACCTTTTGGGTCAGGATATTCCTCTTGAGAGATTCGGGTGAAAGATGTCCCAGAGTATCCTGCAAATTTCTCTGGAACAGGGAAATTCCAGTATGAGCAGTGGCTGTTGTCACAGTGTGTAAGAAGGTGGCCAAGCCTGACTTAATGCTCACAGTTCTTGGGATGAGCCTGGTCGGCCTGGAAGAACCACCGCAGTGCCGAGAGCCATCCTCACTTACCCCGGCTGCAGCATCTAAGATGCCTCATGTTTCACATGTAGGCACATTTGGGGTGCTGCCCCCAGGGCCTTCCACCCAGAGCCCCCAAGCTCTGGGATAGGGGCAAGCTGGAAGCCCAGCCCAGTGCATCGGCCAGCTGCATTGGAAAGCCTGCTAGAAGTCTGGGCGTGTTACAGCCAACAACTTTATACCATGCAGAGAACGTATACCAGACGCTGTCTTGAAGAATCTAGTCTCGAGAAGCAGTTTATTGATCTGGCAGATGATTAAACAACAACAGAGATGAGCTCAAGTGATGCTTTGGTTTTTCCATCCTGAATGTGATCTGAAATTTCCTTGGGGGATCATTAGCCTGTCTGGTGCTGCAGAAGAAGCAGATGACTCCTCAGTGCAGTCAGCGGTCACAACAGTGTCCTGTCAATGTGTCCTGGCTCTTGCCTGTTTTCAGCAAGATACCCTGGGAGCGACACGTGCCATCCTGGATGTGGGGCATGCCAAGCCCTCATTCCAGATCATGCCTTTGCCAAAGGAGCCCACATGCAGTCTCTAGGATGGGCTCTGTTCCCCTTCTCTCTGTTTATGGGACGGGGGGAATGCTTATTGGACTGGCTGTAAAGTTTTAAGCCTGTTCCAAAAGAAAAAAGAGGAAAAAAAAAACTGGCCTGTACACAAGGCAAAGAGCCGACCACTTCCAGCGGTAGGGAAGAGGGATGGAATTTGGGCTGGTGTGCATGGACTCACCTGGAGTTGTCATCTGAAACAGACATCACCACTGCCAAACCTTGGATGACCTAATGTGCTGCACAGCACATTACTTGGACTTGTCACTAAGCAGGTATGCTCTGGTTTGAGGAGAAATTACAGGGGGTTCAATGCTCAGGCAGCAGATTATTTACAACCTGTTCCTAATGCAAGGGCTTTTACAGCGGTGGTTTTGTGGACAAAAGTACATATTAAAAGGCTAATGTAATCGCTCATGTTGGCAGTGAAATACAACCAGATTGGGTTTCAGCAGGACACCTATAGCAATGGGGCATGCTGCAATCGAATTAGGGAGTGAACAGCTCTCTCCTGGAACAGATTACATACTGCCCAGGCCAGCACTCGGAGAGCCTGAATAGCAAATGAATCCTGACAATTACCTTCTTCAAAGTAGAATTCTCTTTCCTCCTCTTACATGCTTTCTGACACCAGAGTTGGAATTGCATACTTAACGCTCTTTTATGCAGGACTCCACACACCAGCTCCCGAGCTACCGAGGAAAGCCAACTCTGCTTTGGAAACCCCGAAAAACAACAACGAGACCTAAATTCCCCTTTCACTTCAAAGTTCTCTGCAGAACTTGCTTTAGAGTAAAACCGCTGTGTCCCAGAAAAGCACTCTTACACACAATTACATTGGACCGCATCAAAGGGAACTTCTTTAGATGTTTTTTAAGGGGGGGTGTTGTGCATTTTTAAAGATAAAATGAGCCCCGTTTACCACCCCCACCCCCGACTCCCTCAGCCCTGGCAGCCCACTGTTTTTTGTCAAAGATAGTTGTAGTTACAGCTCATTAATCATCTGCCGCCCAGACGGACCCTGCCAGGAATGCTGATAGCATCGGGGCCGCAGGGAGCAGTCTGCACAGACAGGACGGGACGGGTGGCCTGGCGACATTCTCTGCAGCCCAGTCTGCCAGGCCACCAGCCCAAGACCTTCTGTTTCTTCATTCTTTTCCATAGATTGGGAGCTCACGCTCTCACTGAGGCTCAGATCAGCTGCCCAGGCACTCTGATGGTGGAGTCCTTAGTACCTGAGTAGTAATGGCACTCCCAGGCCAGCCTCAGTGCTGGCATTATGGAAGCAATGAGAAGCAGTCAACATCTTTATTTAAGACATTCACTGTGCTGGGGGTGCGGGGTGGCTCAGTCGGTTAAGTGTCTGACTTCAGCTCAGGCTCAGGTCATGATCTTACGGTTTGTGGGTTCGGGCCCCATGTACAGCTCTCTGCTGTCACCACAGAGTCTGCTTCAGATCCTCAGTCTCCCTTTCTCTCTGCCTCTCCCCTGCTCTTTCTCTCTCTCTCTCTCTCTCAAAAGTAAACAAACAATTTTTAAAAATTAATTTAAAAAAGACATTCGCTGTGCAGATTATGCTCTGGATAAGCAAGTGAGTTTTGTTCTATCATGACATTAACAGAGCAATTCTATTTCTGGATATCAGCTAGACTCATTTGTGAATTAAAGAGCATACCCACAAACATAGGCACATACTCACACACTCGGAGGAAGAATGCAGTGTTTACATATTGACCATAGATTCCGAACCCAACATTGGGACAGCTAGTGTAGTATGCAATGGCAGTATTGTTTTATCTGGAATAAGTATACATATCAAAGGCATGCACACACAAAAATTCAATGGATAATATATTGAAATCCTAAGTTCTCAAGATAAGAATTTTCAATAAGCAAATAATTTGCTTTTCTCCTAAAGAGATAACTTAACATCAAATGATCACTTTAAGACCCAATGATAGTTTTTAAAGAGAGCCTTAACTTGTTCACAAATATCTTTAAGTACTCTTGAGAAGCAAGATTTATTGCACTTTAGAGGTGAAAATTTGGAGGCCATAAGATGAGAGGCCTACCCCATGTCACTTGGGGAAGTCTCATTCTGTGACACTCTATTTAACACCCATTCCATTAGCCCCCTGCCAATGACGCTCATTTCCTTCCTCAGACACTGACTTTAATGGACATAAAGTCCAATGTTGGCATATATCAGACCTTACTTCCTTTACCAGTTCTCTGTTTCAGGGAGATGTAGGGGGAGAGGGAGACAAACCCAGACAGAAGGGTTAGGATGGAGAGTCAGGTTTACTGTGTCTGGATTTCCCTGCATGGAGGGACTTGCTACCTGAAGTTAGCTGGGATCTTGTGAATATTCTAAGTCACACAGGAGGAGGGATTTTATGAGTCATGGGATTGTAAAATTCTTAATTAAAGAAAAGATTTCAGGGATAAATGTAGCACCCCTTCTTTGTTTTAATGCCGACCTATCCATCAGCCAGTATTATTACCCAGTTAGGAAGCCACGTGCCCCGTGGATAGGCTGCCAGCCTAAGAAGTATACCATCTACTCAGCCTAATTCAATGTTATGAAAAGCTTGTTTTAAAGAAAGTCCCAGGGGCGCCTGGGTGGCTCAGTCAGTTAGGCCTCCGACTTCGGCTCAGGTCAGACCTCACGTTTGTGGGTTCACGTCGGGCTCTGTGTTGACAGCTAGATCAGAGCCTGGGGCCTGCTTCCGGTTCTGTGTCTCCTTCTCAATCTGCCCCTGCCCCTCTCATGCTCTGTTTCTCTCTGTATCAAAAGTAAATAAAACATTTAAAAAAAATAAATAAAATAAAAAATAAAGAAAGTCCCAGAAGGGCACCTGGGTAGCTCAGTCTGTTAAGCATCTGACATCAGTTCAGGTCATGGTCTCACAGTTTGTGGGTTCAAGGCCTGTGTTGGGCTCTGTGCTGACAGCACAGATCCTGGAGTCTATTTCAGATTCTGGGTCTCCCTCTCTGCCCCTTCCCCACTCATGCTCTTTCTCTCTCAAAAACGAATAAATGTTAACAACAACAACAGCAAATTCAAAAAAATCAAGTCCCAGAATTTAGATTATCCAAGCACACAGAAGCTTGTTTATAAACAAGAACATTTACAAAAGATCTTAGGCAAAATATTAAGATAGAGAAAGATGCTTCCAGAGACGTGCAAGTGACTCACAAGTGCACAGACATGCCACGTTAGACACTGGGAGGTAGGCACTTGACTCGCATGATTCTGGGACCTCACCGACTCTCCCGTTATCCCATGACTGAACTCCAGAGAAGGTGGAACCAGAGAACTGTAAATGAGAGTTTTCAAATGAAGAGGCACACAGAAGGCCTCGAGGTGATGAGTGGGGTTTTGACGAACGCTTTTAGACAAGTAACTTTCATTAGTGTTAATATGAGCCAGCCTTCCTAAAACCAACTCGTAAGCAAGTCAAGTAACTACTCCTGAAGGTATAAAAACAAAGTCCTCTCTCTTTACATTTGGGGAAAACAAAAGGAAGGAAAATTTAACAGCAGGGTCCAGATACGCCACAAGACTCTTGCCATGAATGAAAGTTTTTATTTAAAAGATAAAGCAAGCTCTGGGCATCGATCATAGTCCCTCTCTGTGAGATAACAGCCATGGCATTGATAGAAAAGAAAACTCTCAGAGAAGCCAAGACTTTTCTTGTCAAAGCACGGAGTTTATTTTCTAGCCACCAAGCTCGGTCCTTCTGACCTTGCCTGCCCTTAAGGTAAATGAGATAATAGAAGAGGAAGTGAGAGATTGAATCAGATAGCCAATGTGTGAGAAGAATGAGAAAGGCATTTAAGGGGAATCCACTCCACCCAGATGCTTTTAGTAAAAGGGTGCCTGCCTCATTGCTTCCCACTGTATTGAAAATGTAGAACAGTTTTTACTTGGAATGGGTTTTATTTTTATTTATGACCTCGCGCAGTGGCTGCTATGTCACAGGCCACCGCCCCTCCATCAGCCCGGGGTGCGCTGGTGGTGCAGACGAGGCGGGGCACCAGGGAGAGAAAAGTAGCCCCGGGAGCTCACTGCCATCCCTTTTTCAGATGTGCTGGCAAGAGGGGCTCTGGCTGGCCCTGTAAAAGTGGCTCCAGAGCAAATCATTAGCACATCTAACCTCAATATTTTGAAATCCAGAAACAACATTGAGTCATGCTGGTCGTACTGTAAAGTTTTATTGCTTTTTTTTTTTTTTTAAACAGAGTCAAAAACAAGCGAGGGATCATGTGAATTATCTCTTTACATGTGTCAAGCCCAGGAATTTGGCACAAGGATCCCAAAGATGGAATGGAGCAGGGAAGCCATTGGGAATATGTCATTAGAGAAAAATTGCCCTGGGCTCAGGAATGTATGCACCTCATCAGGCGGGTTCTCTGTTGTCTGAACCACATACCTGGCATGGTGTCTGATCTTAGAAAAACTGGGGCTATAAATACCCTCCAGCCTGTACTAAAAATAGAGATTCATTTAAAGCAAAAGAATCCGCAGGGAAAAAGTACTGACCACTGCTAACATCTATTGGTGTCTTCCAGTATCTGTGTTGTCCTGACCGTGCTGTCTGTGAGCCTGCAGTCAGGGATCTTAGACGGGATTTTCAGGGGGAAAAAATGAAGGAAGGAAGGATTCTCTCCTGGGGAAAGCAGAGTATGCACTGATGACTGAAACGGCCCATCAGCATTTCCTAAACGCTTTCGTGGATTTCCAGGCCTACCTTCCCTAGAAACAGTCCGCCAAAATCACCTGTTCTGTCATCTTGGTAAAAATGCTTGGTTTCGGGAGAGTCCAAGAATGATTTCTCAGCCTACAGCATCCAAGACCATGAGAGCAGACCACTTTCCAAGGTTCCCAGGTGTTCAAGAGGACCTAACCAAACTGACCGTAATTCAAACTAACACCTTGCATAATGCAGAACATTAAACAGATGAGAAAATCCAATAAAGTATTTCTGAAGACAAACAAGAAGACTCACATTGCCAGGCACCAAAATAGGTTATAAAGCTACAGTAGTTAAACTAATATGACATTACAACGAAATGGACAGGGGCGTCTGCGTGGCTCAGTCGGTTAAGCGTCCAACTTCAGCTCAGGTCATGATCTCATGGTTCATGGGTTCAAGCCCCACATCCTGCTCTGTGGTGACAGCTCAAAGCCTGGAGCCTGCTTTGGATTCTGTGTCTCCCTCTCTCTCTGCCCCTTCCCCACTCACACTCTGTCTTTCTCCAAGAAAAAAAAAAAGTGTTAAAAAAATGTGAACGGACAAGGAAATCAATGTTTCAAATGTCTAGAACTGACTCCAAAATTCAGTATGATATGACCAAGCTCCTACGTCCATTTAGTGGGGAGCACATAGATAATAGTATAATTAGTTAGCTCTTCAGCAAACAGCAAGTTAGAGATATACCCCCATGGCTTATACCAAAAGAAATCCCAGATGATGTATTTAACACAAAATCATAAAAGAAGAAAATTTAACTGACTGTTTATATAGTTGTTTAATGAGAAGGGAAGGGTTTTTTTTAAAGCATGACCTAAGAGGCCGAAACCAAAGGGGAAAAAGAAATGGATGCAAAACAAAACACACATACAGAGAGAATAAAGGGTGAAGGGGTGAATAAGGAGTCTGGAAAAGAAGCCGTACACGCGGCCATGCTGTGCATACGGCAAAAACCGTTGGCTGGCTGCCCCAACAACCATTTGTGAACCCCTTCTCCCTTATGGATTTCCACCCTAAAAACTGAAAAAGTGCAATACTCACTTCTCCACCTGCAGACACAAGGGTCCATGTGATGCAAATCTGTGCACAAAGCTGTAAGAAGGGGGTGCATACCTCTTTGTCAAGCAGTTGACAGATCTCCACTTTTGTAGGGCTGCCTACTGGAGATTTATTTCACTTCAGTTATGCTAGATGAATAAAGTCTAAAGGTCTGCTGTACAGCATAGTGCCTAGGGTCAATCACTTCAAAATTTGTGCAGCAGGTAGGTCTCATGGTAAGCGTTCTTACCGCAAACAAAACAAAACAACAAACAAACAAAACCCACAAAGGGACCCAAGGAAATTCTGAGAGGTGTTGGGTATGCCTATCTTGACCATGGCATGGTATCAGGGTGCATGCATATGTCTAAACTTATCAAATTGTATGGCTAAATATGCACAGCTCTTTGTATAACAATTATACTTCAATAAAACTGTTAAAAATAAATAAACGTTATGTGTAGAATGTTAGAAAAAAAAAGGTTAGAAGAAGAGGTTGCCATTACTTCGTTTCTTCCCATCTTGAATGAGGGTGTGAGGCCTAGAGGGGGGCAGCCATTTTGTGAGTAGGGGAGAAGGTTAAAGGGGTCACAGATGATTTACCTTCAACATGAACAGCCTTCAGCAGGTGCCAGTCTCCTGGTTATAGAAGAAAAACTAAGCCCTGTTTGTCTCAGTCAACTTTAATCTGGTTCTTTATTCTTTTGTAGGAAACACATCCCTAACTGAGAGAGCAGCAACAGTTAGAGAGCATTACACAAACTCATAATATACACCCAATCCCTTAATATCCAAAAGAAAAGTTGGGGGGGGGAGTGAGAATATGCATTCAAAAGATACTGGGCAGAATAACATTTTTATTTTATTTTTCAATGACTGTGCTATTTGGAATAAGAGGCTGTGATTCTAGAAATATTAATTTATAAACAGCCATGCCTGAATATTCTAGATAAGTAATCTTTTATGAAGCATCTAAAAAGCCCTATAATGACCAATTCTTGCTAGCAAACCAAAAACAAAAACAACAAAAATAAAAGCATATTATAAAAAACACATTTGAAAATATTCATTTTGGAGCACCTGGGTGGCTCAGTTGGTTAAGGATCTGACTCTTGATTTTGGCTCAGGTCACAATCTCATGGTTCGTGGGATTGAGCCCTGTGTTGGGCTCTGTGCTGATAGCATGGAGTCTATGTAGGATTCTTTCACTCTCTCTCTGCCCCTTCCCTGCTTGCGCTCTCTTTCTATCTCAAAATAAATAAATAAACTTTTTTTAAAAAAAAGAAAATATTCATTTTAACATTATATTGTCAAAATAAAAAGAGCAAAAACACAGCTGTGTAAATATGAGATTGATTAATAAATAATCACAAATCTATGCAATGAGACAAAACATGGCCATTGTATTACGCATGTTGCAGAAGAGCATTTAATAATACAGGACAATTGATGCTTTGTAGTTAATGGAAAAAACAAACTACAAGACATGGTACATGGTCATTTCTGTTGCGGAAGACAGACACCAAATCAATCTTGTTCATCATTGCATTCCCAGTGCCTAGTACAGAGCCTGCCATGTATTCATGTGGTTTTTAAACTTTGCTTAAATAAATTAATGCATGAAAGAAATGTAGTAAACTGCCACTAGAGGTTTTTTCTTTTTTTCTTTGATTAAACACATATCCTGTTTTTCATATTTTTTAAATTTTGCATTAAATATACATGACTTTTATAATGAGGAAAAAGTGAAAAGATAGCTAATGAAGTAAACTTTTCTTTTCCCCAATGCCACCTTTGCCTTTCTGTGGATGAAGATCATGGGTACCTTACTTCCATTGGCCGTGCTTGGGGTGGGGAGATCTGAGCTGCTTTCTGCATGTGCCTTTGCCTTGAGGCCCTGCTACAGGGGATGAGCAAAATCCATGGCCTGAATCCTTGCTGTCTGCATGATCAGCTTGCTGCTCTCTCCCCTCACCCCCCTGCTGACTTCCATGGAGGGCTCCTAGGATCCCCACTTTTCTGTTCACTATCCTCCTTTCTCTTCACCCCTCCACCAAGAATCCAAATGGATTTGCTCTGCATCCCATTACCTGTGTTCCTTCAATCTCTTTTGTGTTTGATAAAGTGACACAAAGTTATCATGAATAGGTGCTTTTACTCCTCCTTTCCAAGCTAATATTTTCAGCAGAAAATAGCTCTGGTGCAACCCAATTTGGGCCCAAATGGCAGAAATCGGAGGGTGATGCTCGCCCATGAAGTATCTAGACAGGTTCAGGTCTAAGACACTGGGTTGGTCTCAAACATGAAGGGTAGGCCAGGTCAGTTCCTGGAGAGCAAAGGCAATTGGAATGGAATTGGGGTAGGAATATAGCAAGTTATGACAAACTTACTCCCCTCGACCCTGTTTCTACCATCCTTCTTTTTAAGGTAGATCTTTTGATGTGTGACTGGAGAGAAATCTATTGTCCTCACCGAGGGAGCCCTAAGACTTGTAGGATAATATTGCTTCTTCTTCTAGTCAACAAGGATCTGGGAGATCCTGCTGGTGCAAGCCTGTCCCTCTATGGTTGTGAATAGCTGTCTTACTTTCTCCACCTGCCTCTCTACCCAGGCTCCTTCCCACTTGACAATTCCCAACCATCACACCAATTGTTCATTGTTCTTTACTTTTTATATTTTTTAATGTGTTTATTCATTTTTTGAGAGACAGAGAGAGACTGTGAGCTGAGGAGGGGCAGAGAGAGAGGGAGACACAGAATCTGAAGCAGGCTCCAGGCACAGAGCCCGATGTGGGGCTCAAACCTAGGAACCATGAAATCATGACACAAGCCAAAGTCGGACGCTTAACCAGCTGAGTCACCCAGGTGCCCTCAACTATTCACTAAGTATTCCTGCCTTGTGAAAACCCTGCTCTTGCCATCAGCCTCAATGTTTAAAATACATTCCACCCACCCTGTACTTCTGTGGAGTCAAAGTCCCCACAGCCATTGGCTTGGTGCTGTTTTGGAAGTCTTGCCTCTCACAGCAGAAGGAAATAGAGGAGACATTCAGAAATGAAGAGAAAATCAAGATGGAAAGGGGAAGAACAGAACAAAGAGCTGAGGCAGGGGTCCGGGGCCTCTGGAATTCTGTCAGGTGTTCAGCTGAGGGGTAGCAACTACGCCGTCAAGCATTTCATAAAAATGGGCCCAAATCACTGAGGGACACTCAAATGTTCACCATTCCAGGACTTTTCAGCTTTGCGGGATCCACCCAGACCACCATAGTCCCCCAGGCTTACAAGGGACAGACGTCTGAAAGCACGGCAGGACTGCCTGCCCAGAGGAGGCCACGACATGGGAGAGAGGAGATCCATGTTTCCATCATCCTCCTTTTTTCTCAAAGGCTGCTCACTCTCCCTACAGTCTCATGAAACCTCCTTGGGTCCCCATCTTGCCTTGGCAAACCTGGGGAAAACTCCCCACACCTTGGGTCCCACTTCTGTTTTCCAACTCATGGGCCAGCAGCTGGCCCATGGGGCATTGAAAGTCTTCCCAGGGAGCCCCCCGGTCTTCCCAGCACTGGGCTTCACCATGGAAGGAAGGGCTCTGGTGAGCTGTGCCCTGAACATGGGCTCAGGAAAGGCAGGGTGAGTATCTACTATTTAGAAACATTATGCTGAGGTACAAAGAGGAATACAATGCCCTCAAGAGACTGGCAGACCACAGTGTGCCCAGTCACCATATCCTGGCTCTCTCTAGTGACACTAGCGCATCTCACTGAGGAGGACACCCAGGTACAAAGCCATCAAACAGGCTGCTCTTGTGTTCAGACAGTTGATACTTCGGCTTTTAGGCTCCCTCCACAGATCAACTTTCCATTAAGTAGAATCAATGGAAGAAGTAGGACACACCACAGAGAATTACAAAAGCTTTTTAAAATCTCTTCCTACATATTTTTTAAAAATACCTAGTTAGGAATTTATTAAAAAACGCATCTTTTCTACACTTGTACCTGCACATTTTGTTCCCGTTGCATCCCCCTGCTCATTTCAGCAGCTATGAAAAACAGGTTCTTGTGTTGTTTCCAACTTTTGCTGGGTCTCATCAAGCTGAGTTAAAGATACTGCATTTTGAGGGCAGGGGTGATCTGGAATGCAAAAGGAATAAAGTTTGGAGCAATGTTTTCAAAGTAAAACTTCTGTGGCAACTTAGAGTGTTCTGGAAGTTCACAGGGTTATCCAGGGCCAGCTTTTGTTTACAAAGTGCAGAGGCTCATGGACTGTTCTAAATGGGCATATGTGTGTGTAGAAGCACTATTGTAGCAATTAGTCAACACAGGCACACAGTGTGTGCAAGAGTGTGAAGCTTAAACGCCATACATACATATATTTCACATTTAAATATATGTATAGAAATGTAAAAAGATGTATGTGTCTACCTAGATCTGTAACACAGATATAGACAGGATAAGTTGACAGCATCCAATAATGCTCTCTCTCTCACCAAGGGGCAGTCATGACTCTGCAGTAGGCAGGGCAGGCTGACCAGAGGGAGGTCATATTGATTTTCTTGCTTGGCCTCAGAGAGAAAGAACACTGCTATGCCCCTATCATATGCTGAAATACTAGGAAATTGAGGAGCCTGTGTTTTGCACCCTGTTGTGAAAAGCATCTGTTAATTTTCTGCCAGAAACAGGAATGGCTTTTGCCCAGAGGTCCCACACCGAATCTTCTTTCCTTGCCTTTGCACCTATAAACATGAGATTCATACTTATGTGAAAAATATGCTAGTTGTGAATGAGAGAACCTAGAGAAACCCTAGAAGACAAGAATGCAAATTTCAACAAATTAAGGAAAGCAAGGAAAGTGGAGAGTACAAGTAGTCTAATTAGAACGAACCCCTTACTTCGCTTTGCCTCGAAGGCAATCTGGAGTCTTGGCCACTTGGTTTGCCAAGTGAAATGTTTTTTCTGCTCTGCCATTGACCCAGCAAGTTACATGGTGTGTAGTTTTATTGAAAAGTCATGTGCAAAATGTCTCCAAAGCAGCAATGAGGATGAGACTACTTGCTTCAGTCTCTTTGAAAAAACCAACACTGGGAGCATGGGCTAGTTCACTGATGAAATGGCCAATATTCTGGGCTCTCTGAGCATCAGTTTTCAAAGAAGCAAACAATGGTCATAAATCTTTGCAATGAGCAAGTACAGTATTTAGCCTGACTTACCCTCATGGTGTGTGTGTGTGTGTGTGTGTGTGTGTTTATGTGTGTCTTGTTTTTGTTCCCTAGTCCTGGGATCCATCTCCATTTCTGTACTTGTTTTGTTTATAATTCCAAAATGCAAATTGTGACTTGCTGCCTGGGAACACTACAAAGTCCTTCCTCACAAACACTGAGGAAACAGAAAACTCACAGATTTCCCACAAAAGTGGCTTTCCACTCCTATCAGATACGATGATTTTCATAACGGGTTCACAGAAAATAAAACACTTTTTTTTTCCAGTGGGAAATAGGAGACTCTGAGATCCACCTGAAGTAATAGAAGAAACAGGGCTTAGGGGCCTCTTTACCAACTTAAAAAAAAAAAAACCTTAAAAACAAAACTTCTTGAATTTTAACAGAATTTTATAGAAATTTTAGGACTTTCCATAAGATACACAGTCATGGTGTTGAAGAGCCAAACTAACGCCATGACAGCCTTCAAATAAGCCTCAGAAACTAGAAGGCCTAAGTTTCTGTTTCCCCAGGTGTGACTCAGCAGCAACAGGAGGAAAAACAACGCACCCATTGCCCAAGCATACCACCCCTAGCCGGAGCCAATCATAAGACGCCTGATGTTCCCACTGTTTTAGTGAGCCTGCTTAGTTTTAAATTAACCAATCACCCTGCACCTTGCCGACCCCTGCCGATGCGCCGCCCAATCATTTTGTAATCCTTGCGCCTCACTCCACCCTTCACCCCATCCCTCGCCCCTATTGTATTAAAAACCCTGTCCAACTGATGATTGGGGCTCTCAGCACGGATCCACTGTGTTGGTGAGGTCTGAGAGACCGAGCTTAAGCCCGAATATACGCCCTTTGCTTTTGCATAGGTGATTCAGACTCCCTGGTGGTCTTGGTTTTTGGAGACCCCGTAATCTGGACATAACAGTGTCTATCATCACATTAAAAAGATGATCCCATACATTTGTCCTTTTTTCCATAAAACAGGGCTTCCATTTTCTATAGTTCTCATAGAAAGGTGGATACAAGAGTTAGAGCAGGAGAGGATATAAATTAGGAATGGAAAAGTTCCCAGCGCTGGTTATCTTTCTCCTTACTCTCCAGAAAGCTCTCTTTGTCAGCTTAGACATGGTTGGACACAAAAATTCTACTTTATTCTGGAAACATGAAGATGTTCCTCTCAGCACCAAGGACTGATAGCATCTGTCCAACAGTCTAGGAAGGGTCCTTCGTGTCCAAGAGTCTCTTCTTAAATGCCCAGCTCAGTGTTTCTGCCATAATCACTGTGACCAAATGCTTCATATATCCAACTCACTTTCAAGTCTGGCTGACTTCTAATGAGGACTGAGAAAAGGCTGGTCAGGAAGGTGAGTCTTTAAGAAATGACATCAAAGGTCATCCCTTTCTCTCTGTGAAGTAATTTGAGTTCTTTTGTAATCCAAATCTCATCCCCAGTGCACTCCAGCTGGGACCTGATTCACAATACTGGTCTCCTTTTTAAGGTTAAATCACAGAAGACTCATTTTAAAATACAAATACTTCATTCAAGAGGGACCAAGTCCAGTGAACTATGATTAAATTTGAGCAAGAAAAACAGAGAATGAGCATTGGAAGGAAGGACAGAGGTAGTCAAACGTCATTATAATTTAGGCATAGACAAAGATTTGAAGAATGTGGTTTTGCTAAGACTTGTGGGCCTGGATAGAAAGGTATAGCAAAGTCAACCTAGCACAGCAAGAGGGTGCTGGACGCAGATGGAATTCAACACCGAAGGGGATGAGGTGGTAGTGAGACAGCAAGAAAGTCTTCTGCTAGATAATTCTACCTTATCTGTGCTGTCCAGATAAGGATATTGTCTTTAAGATTCTGATCAATCATGACTGTCTAACTCCAGACTTACCAACATCCGACCACAGAGCATGAATATGACCCCAGCATCCCTTGTATCAGCATTTATCACCAACGTGGTGGTCAGTTTTCTGAGCCTCCACTCCAGATAACATGAAAAAGCAATGGAAATGAAATTAATAAATGCACCATATGTCAACTCCTTGCTCAAGTTGTATTTCAAATTAATGAGTTCCTCTAGAAATGTGTATTGCTATAGGACATTTGGAGGGAAACATCTGAAATAAAATGACTTTATGTGTCTAGGAAAACAATATTCCTGGAAATGAGTCAAAATCTACCTAATTCAAAGAACATCAAATATTTTTTTTAATCGTGCCTTCTTAAGGAAAATAAAGAAATGACACAGAAGTAAGTCTTTTGTGTGTTTTTGATGGGGACATTGTATTATTAGGATTTTGAGTAAGTCTGAGTTTCTCTTTGAAACGATAAAACCCATAATGAAGATGTGTTAAGCAGCACATTTATCTGTTAGTGAAACAGTTCCTTGAGAAATGAGATGACACGAGTATTTTTGGTTTTCAAAAAATCTATTTCTGGCCTTTTTCAGCTAGTATTTAACTGCAACGAAACATTTTCCACAGATTGAACCAGACACCTCAGGATCTTATTTGTAACCCATTGGGACAGGGGAGTTCATGGCAGTAGAATGATTTCAGCTTCCCTGGAAATGCAGAAATGAACCAGGATTTGCCAAGTTGGAAGTGTTTTGACAACCATCTAATGTGGGGCTTCTTAAAGCAGGTCCACACGGAGCTTTGGGAGTGAATTCCCTGTGCATGTTTGCATGTTTATGTGTGAATATACATTCTCCCAGGGCCATGGTTTTCATCAGATTCTGAGAAGACAACTCCAAAAAGGTTAAGAACCACTGGTATAAAGTAAAATAAAAGTGAAAGAGTCAGTTAGAAACAGAAGTGTATTTTGGAAAGAACAAATATTGTGGAATTGAATAATTACAGTACAGGAAGGATTTGTTTACTCCAACATTTTCCTGAGGACGTGGCGCCGAAGTCTGGGGAAGGGAAAAGGCAGAGCCTCATTCCTATGGGATGAAGGCAGCCACCGAGCAGACTCAGTGTCCCCAAAGGCAAGGTTTACTTTTAGGATTTTACAAATGTATGATAGGATAAAAGGTCTAGACTCTCTGAGTCCAGAAACAGAGATGAAAGAGTTCAGGGGGAGAAGAACAACATGTGAGAAGCAGATCTAATGTCAGCGAGAACAGGCTTGGAAGGATTCAGATCAGCACTGTTTTCTACTTGAAGTTTGAAATTAGGTAATGGAAGAGAATATATCACAAACAAAATGAACCCTTTGTAATTGTTTCGGACTCCATTTTTGTAAGAGGATGTCATCTGGCCTATCGGTGTTGAAGTTAGTGTCTTTCAACGTCACTGTGGTCAAAACTCAAGACTGAAGGTAATATAAGGCACATCCTCACCACACACCTACATACACACCAAACCCAGTTAGAAGAGAAAGAGTGTGTTAGGGTTCTCCAAAGAAACAGAATTAACAGGAGATATATAGAAAATAAGGAATTGGTTTATGCAGTCATGGAGGCCAAGTCCCAAGACCTGCAGTCAACAAACTGGAGACCCAGGAGAGTCCGTGGTGTAAGTTCTAGTCCAAAGACCAGCAGGCTTGAGACCCAAGAGCTGATGTTTCAATTCAAGTCTAAAGGCAGGACAATACTAATGTCCCAGTTCAAGGCAGTTAGTTAGCCAAGAGGAGTTCTTACTCAGTCCTTGTGTTCTATTCAGACCTTCAATTGATTGGATGAAGCTCACCCACACTGGGGAGGGGCATCTGCTTTATTTAGTCTACCAATTCAAATGTTAACCACATCCAGAAAGGCACTCACAGACACACCTAGAACAATGTTTGCTCGAATGTCTGAGTACCCCATGGCCCAGTCAAGTTGACACATAAAATAAACCATCACAAAAAGATTGATTCTTTTTAACAGATACCCCACTTCCTATATATCCGAAAGACTATTTGCCTCTTTGAAACCACCAATTCAATAAACTTTACAGTTCTGATAATACTGGTTGGCCTTCCCTGAGCACTTACTGCATGCCAGAAAATATCTGGACACATCTCATGGATTGACTCCCTTCATCCTCATCGCAACTATAAAAAGAAGATTCTACTCTTCTCCCCACTTTAAAGATTAGGAAACTGAGGAACAGAGAACCGATAATTATGCCAGAAGCAAGGAAAGGAGCTGGGTTTCAAATACAGCCAGAGCCTTGCTTGGTCTTGGTCCCAGAGCCCTTCTTCCAACTGCCTCTCATCTTGTGTCCTGCATTTACTCTGGTCCTATAATGCTTCCATAGCTCAAAATGCCTGGTGCTTTTGTAACTTCTTCCTGCTTGTATGGACTACTTTGAAATATATATTATATATTGAATAAATATAATACTATAAATAAATAAGCATAAACATAAATAGTATAAATAAATAATATAAACACATATGTCTGTGTATATCTTTTAAAGCTAAATTTAATTTGATATTGCATCTGCCTATGAAGGTGGTTGATGAGCTCTCATAATACTAACTATAACCTAACAAGGTGGGTCATAACCTAACACAGTCTCTTCATATAGTCTCTCTAAAAACAGCAAAGGAGGGTTTGGTCAGTGACTCAAAGATGATATGAAAACATTCTATCCCAACCAAATAGGGCAGTAAGAACACTTAGTAACCAAATAGGGCAGTAAGAACACTTCACTGTTAGTGAATCTGGAAATTGCCAACAGTGTTGTGATTACACACATGAATCTCCTGCCTATATTCCAAATATATAGTATTAACAGGTTAAAATAAAGTAATTTTAAAAATCAAAACCAAAATAAAAATTAGACAAATGAACCCATGGGCAGGCCATGAATAGAACAAAATACAAAGCAGTAAGTGGGATTCATGATTGAAACATGCATGAAATCAGGGTCTAAGCTGGGGCTCCCCCTTTTGGACAGGGCCTCCATGCTGGGCTGTTAAGCTGCATAGAGCTGCTAGCTGATGTGGTGAGAAGAGATGGAGGCAGCTTTATGACCTTGAAGGAAGTCTGCCCTAGCTGGCTTAGGAACAGGAGCCACCACATCCCCACTTGACACACCAAAAGAAGAAATGTTTCCAAATCAGGGACCTTGAGGGGCAGAGACAATAATAAACTATCCAGATAGAGTCATTAACACGGGGAAAGGAAAACGTGCGTGTGTGTGTGTGCATGTGTACACACTGTGAGTACACATGCACCCACACACACCTTTCCAAGAAAGCTAACCCAAGAACAAGACATTATGAAACCAAGAAACAAAATCAGAAATATTTGAATCCAGAACAAGGAATATTACAAAAGGCAAAGACTAGAGTCTGAACAAAAATACATAAACTAAAATTTAAAACTAGACAGAAGGGATAATAAACATCGGATTTGTCATAGCCGCAGGAAGGAACAGCGCAGTAATATTGTTCTCGGGGCTCCAGAGTGAATCGTGGACAGGTAAAGAAATGGGAAATATAGAGAAGAGCCCAGGTAACCCTCCCTAAAGGACACAGTAGGAATTCCAGAAGCAGAGAATATACAGGATGGTGGAGTGGCAGTTTTTGGAGAACTAAAGGCTGAGGATTTTCCTGAATTGAAGGAAAAAAGAGCCCTCATCTATGTAGTGCATGCCAAGTGTGGAAAGGATAAAATAAATAAATAAAATCAAACTATACCTAGACACTTTGTAGTGAAACTATAGATCATCGAAGAGACATATTTTAGAGGTTTTAAGAAAAATACGATGAGTTTCCTACCATGAGTAACAGGTGGGTGATGTATTCGTTTTCTATGCCACAGAAAAAATTAACACAAGTTTGGCAGCTTAAAGCTACATGCATTTAAAAAAAAATTTTTTTTAATGTTTTATTTTTGAGAGAGAGAGAGACAGAGTGCTAGTGGAAGGGGCAGAGAGAGAGGGAGACACAGAATCTGAAGCAGGCTCCAGGCTCTGAGTGAACAGAGCCAGATGCCGGGCTCGAACTCCTGAACCATGAGATCAGGACCCGAGCTGAAGTTGGACACTCAACCAACTGAGCCACCCAGGCACCCTCATATGCATTTCCTCATCTCCCATTTACCATGGATTAACAGTCAGGGCACAGCTTACCTAGGTCGTGAGGCTGCAATCAAGCTGTCAGCCAGGGTTTGCATTTGGGGGCTCAGCTGGGAGAGGGTTCACTTCCAAGCCCATTCACATTGTCAGCAGAGTTCATTCTCTTGCAGTTATAGGACTCACAGTTATTTGCTTCTTCAATGCAGCAAGGAGAACGAGGCTCTAGACCCAGTCTCCTAGCGAGGCAGTCTTATGCAACATATCATCTCATATCATAATCCCAGCAGTGATCTCCCATCTCCCGGGCCATAGTCTATTGATTAGAAGCAAGCAGCCACATTCAGAAGGAGAGATTAAGAACACCAGTAGGGAAGATCATGGAGACCACGTGCAAGTTTGTATGCTATAGGTAATAGTCAATAATATTGAAAGACAATGGCAAAATATCCTCAAAGTGCTGGAGAAAGTAACTGTCAATCATACTAGGATAAATGATCATTCAGTCATGGGGGCAAATAAAATAATTTTCAAACAAAAGCTTAGAAAGTTGACTATCTATAGAATCTTCCTGAATTTTTAAGGAATATAGTGTTAGAAAATAAGTTGATACAGCTAATTACTATTAGTTAAATATTAATAATTGGGCCTTTTTAGTTTATTTATTTTGAGGGAAACAGGGACAAAACACAAGCAAGGAGGGGAGGGGCAGAGAGAGGGGGACAGAGGATCAGAAGTGGACTCTATGCTAACAGCAGAGAGCCTGATGCAGGGTTTGAACTCATGAACCACAAAATCATAAGCTAAGCTGAGGTCAGGTGCTTAATCAATAGCCACCTAGGTGTTCTGATTGTATTTTGTTTTTAAAGAGGTAGCTCTGAAATTCCACATGGCAATAACATGAAGCTGAGGAACAAGATGGAAAGTATGCAAAACATGCTAGCTTCCTAATAGTCCCTGTGCTGTTTGGGAGGGGGACAGAGGCACTGAATAACTTATCATTAGGGAAATATGAAATAAAATTAAACAAATTTTACCTTAAAAAGCAATACTATAAGCTGTAATATTTAAGCAAACATAGAGGGCCAAAAGGTAGATCCAAAACCACCACCACCACCAACAAAAAGCTTTAACATTTCAGCATATGTCAGGAAAGTTAAAAAGAAAAAAGAAAAGAAAAAACATGGCATAAGAAAAGTGGTAGGAAGTAGCACAAATGTGTTGATAAATACAATTAAAGTAACATAATCATCGTCACCTATTAAAATATGCTGCTTTTATTTTTTTTAAGTTTATTTATTTACTGAGAAAGGGAGAGAGAGAGAAAGAAAGAAGGGGAGAGAGAGTGGGAGAGTGAAAATCCCAAGCATGCTCTACACTATCAGAGCCTGAAGATCATGACCTGAGCAGAAACCAAGAGTTGGATGCTTAACTAACTGAGCCACAGAGGTGCCCCTAAAATATACTGCTTTTAAAAGACAGAGTAGAGTGTGGAGCTGCTTGGGATTCTCTCTCCATCTCTCTCTGGCCCTCCCCTGTTCATCTGTACACTCTCACTCTCTCAAAAGAAATAAACATCTAAAAAAAATTTAAAAAATTAGAAAATAAAAGAGCAAGCATCAGAAGAAAGTTTAAAAATAAAAAATTTTTTTGATTTATGAATTTCAAGTCTCCCTACTGCTTTAGGCAGTGATTCTCCAAACTTCTAATGAACCACTAAAGTATTTGTTGAATGTGCAGATTCCTGGGTCCCAACTGAAAAATGTGGATTCAGTACACCCAGTTTCTCAACCCACCAGTCTGGGTGTTTAGCCAGTTAGCCAGTGATTTCTCATGAAGGTGATCAAGTATCCAACTCTAGAACATCAGTTTCTTCAGCCTTCGGTCTTGCCATCAAAACCTTGCGTCCTCAGCTAATCCTACCTCTCTCAGCTTAGCTTTTTCTGATCCCCCAACAAATGATATTTTTCCTTTCACTGTCTCCAACACATCCAGAGCTCGTTTCCAACAGAGTATGAGCTCCTTGCAGACATGAGAAACATCTCCTTCATTGTTGAACCTCTACAGCCCTTGGTATGGTGAGCTGAAAGGTTAGGCTATGTCATTTTCTGGCTTATGAGTAAGTCAAGGAAAGTGGGGGAAAAGCAAATGGTATGAAACTGGAGATAAAATTGCACCAAAAAAGGAAGAGGAGGGGAGGGGGAGGGAGAAGGGGAGACGGAGGGGGAGCAGGAGGAGGAGGAGGAGGACTGAAAGAGGACAGACCAGGGGAGTCAGGAAGGAGAAGACACAGCAGAGAAGGAGAACAGAGAGCAGGGAAGCATGACTTATCTGGTTTATTGCTTCCCAGGCTCCAATCTTCCGGGTGAGGCTCAAGGTCTTCCACAGACATTGTTTCTGCGGCAGCAAAGATGAAAGTCAGACAAAATAATTCATAAGTGCTGAACTATGCTTGCTGAGTCCTTAGGGGTTTATTAGACTTTACTTTCCTCATTGAGGAAAGTCTTCAGCTGAAGTCCATTAAGCAAATTAAAAAGCAGGAGAAAAAATAAACAGAGATTGATGTAGATAGCAGTTTTATGAGGCAAAGGGAGCAGTTAGTTCTGACAAAGCTCCTGGACTTACTTCTACTCTTGGATTCCCCAGCCCTTAAAACTGAAGATACTGTTTTCTCCAAGACACCCTGCTGGCAGTCATTAAAGGAAGCAAATAGAATGTTTTCCCCACCAAGACAAAAGCCGGTAGAAACTACAGTAAAAATATTATCCACATTGTTCCTCGGCGCACTTCCCGACACTAAACCATTTTTGTCCTTTTGTCTCTGAGCAGGGTACTAAGAAATAAATCCAATACTCTTGTATATGTGTATTTTATGGATTATATAGGGCACATGCTGTGGGACCTGAAAAGAAACCAAACCACATTAATATACATTTCCCCCAAAATAGAAATTTGTATGTTAGAGAATCACTTCAAGCTCATACCTTCTTGCGATTATTAATAGTATCTGAAAAAAAAAATTTTTATAACGTTCCAGATCTTTAATAATGCAAGTCAGAAAGATGTCTCTCGGCACGCTCACGACAAACAAAGCGCCACGCTTACGCCTGTGATACATGCAAAAAATCTGAACAAAAGATCTGCTTTTAGATCATCTTCCTTGCATGACTCTGTGAACTTATTTTAGACCCTTAAAAATAAAGTGACTCTTGGACCTTGTCTCCAAGGCAAGGAATATTCCCTCGGGTCAATGACGCTCTGCGCTCTGTGCCTATTTTCCTCAGGGGCAGGGGCAAAGCCTGCATTAGATTTTCCATTTCACATTCTGTGGCCAATTTCAGACGCTCAGCTCTTCCTCACCTTGCCCTGAGGTTATGGAAACTGAGCCTGGTGCCAGCCCGACTCTCTCCCAGATTCACATGCGTCCCCTGGTTTCTGTCCAGGACCCAGGGCTGCAGAAGGTGGAGCCGGTGATGCCTAACTACAAATTTAGTCCTTGGGGTTTCTAAGCCAAGTAAATTCAGCGTTTCAAAACATTCTTACATTAAAAAAAAGAAAAAAACTCAGGCTTTCCAAATACTGCAAAATTCTTGACTTGCAAGTATCTCCAGGCTTTGCTTCATGTTGATCATGCATTTGCATCATCATAGAATCATATATTTCCAAACAAATCAAAGGGGAAATAAAACAAACGTGAACCATCCAAGCCTATCAAAAGTGAAAAGCATTGTTTTGCAAAAATGTCACAGTATTTTTTATGGGAAATAAAATTAAGTACTAATTTTTTAATAGATGAAAGCACATTTTCATCTTTTTTGTGCAATTAGTTACAAAGGAGAGTGTCTTTACAACATAAAGGACCAGATTCTCCCATAGCCCAACTAAGTATCTTCAATTAATCTGCTAAAAGAGCCTGTAATAATCCCAAAGCTAGTTGCTGGCCACTTGACGCCAAAATCCAAATTAAATTTTATTATCCTTTCTAGTAGGACACAGGAAAGGCATACCAATTTAAATCCACAGAAACCCCAAACCTCATTTTTACCAATCATTTTAACATTTTCTCCCTTGAAATCTTTTGTAAGAGTTGCCTTAATGACAAAGCGGGCTGATTTGAGCTTCTCTTTTGCTTAGCTCCGCCCACTGCTTATTGGAGATGCTAACGACCAGGGAAATGTATGGATCATGCAGAAACCGGAAACGGGAAGTTCAAATACTCCACAAACCAGGTTACCAGTCAAAGGGAAAATATAAAAAAAAAAAAAAAAAAAAAGAGTTTTCCCAAATTCCCAAATGAAATTAGAAATAATAGCCCTCTGGAAGTGCCCATGATTTTTGACATCCGTGGAATGCTTGGTTGAGTTAATATCAAATATTATCATCACATCTAGGTTAGCAAGTGGAATTTCCACACAATCTTGGATCCCCAACTTTTCTTTTGCAACCTTATTAGGGGTATAAACTCTGCCATGAAAATCTATCCAGATTTGAAACCAGCGTTATCTTGTCAAAACGGTGAGACCTGTTAAGGTCAAAGGTAAAATCCTGGGCCCCGGTGCATATGGGGAGTAGCTGTAAAATGTGGACATGGCTAGGCCAGAGTGCCTTGGGAAACAGGCGGACGCCCCACGGCTCCCAGAACAGACTAGGGGGCCTAGAGAGCCTGCCATTTTTGAGCACTCAGGGGTTTGGGTGGGGCACCAGAGCTCTGATTAAGACTGGGTGAAAGGGGCACCTGGGTGGCTCAGTTGGTTAAGTGTCCGGCTTCGGCTCAGGTCATGATATCATGGTTCGTGGGTTCAAGCCCCACGTTGGGCTCTGTGCTGACAGCTAGCTCAGATTCTGTATCTTTCTCTCCCTGACCCTCTCCTGTTCATGCTGTCTCTCTCTGTCTCTCAAAAATAAATAAAAAACATAAAAAAATTTAAAAAAAAAAGACTGGGTGAAAGAAATGACTACTTGGAACAGAGTCAGAATGCCCTAATCAAGATCAGCCACTGTGAATAGAAAACTACACTTGCCAATTAACTTGTAGAAAGGGTAGCAGGCAATAGTAGCAAAGGGTTGGTCTTGTTTAGAATTCTGCTGCTCCGCCACCATGTTCGGAAGGGAAAGTGAGGGGCGCCTGGGTAGCTCAGTCTTTTAAGCCTCAGTTCTGGATTTCCACTCAGGTTATGATCTCAAGGTTAGTGATATCAGGGTTAGTGAGCTGGAGTCCCACACTGGGCTCTGCGTGGACAACATGGAGCCTGCTTGAAATTCTCTGTACCCCCCTCTCTCTGTCCCTCCCCTGCTCTCTCTCTCTTTCTCTCTTTCTCTCAAAAATAAATAAATAAACATTTTAAGAAAAAAGAAAGTGAACACTGCAATCATATTTCACAGTGAGGTGGGCTGGTTTGTGGAGAGTTGCACCCCTGGGATAAATGATATATTTATCCATTGATATATATCCTAATAACTCAATATTTATTAAGCTCTGACTAGGTGCCAGGCACTTGGAGACTCTTTCTTATGGCAAGTCACTTAATCTCAAATATTCATTCAACAAGCATTTGGTGTACACTTACTTGGAGCCAGACTTTTGTGCTGCATTTTAAATGCCACAGGGTAACTTCAGGACTCAGCCTTTCTTCTTCTTCTTCTCCTTCTTCTTCTTCTTCTTCTTCTCCTCCTCCTCCTCCTCCTCCTCCTCCTCCTCCTCCTCCTTCTTCTTCTTCTTCTCCTCCTCCTCCTCCTCCTCCTCCTTCTCCTCCTCCTTTCTTTTTTAAAACTGAAGTGTAATTGACATACATTATATTAATTTCAGGTGTACAAAAGAATGATTTCATATTTGTATATACTGTAAAATGATCACCACAAGAAGTCTAGCAAATATCTGTCACCATCCCTTGTTACAGCATTTTTTTCTCGTGATGAAAACTTCTAAGATTAATTCTTTTAGGAACTTTAAAATATGCAATACAGTATTAACTATAGTCACCTCGTTGTACATTATATCCCCGTGACTTACCTTATACCTGGAAGTTTTTACCTTTTGATCCCCTTCACCCGTTTGGCCCCTCCCCTACACCCTGCCTCTGACAAAACACCAATCTGTTCTCTGTATCTATAAACTTGGTTGTTTTGTTTTTTAAGATTCCACATATAAGATCATACAGTATTTGTCTTTCTCTGTCAGACTCATTTCACTCAGCCTTGCTTATTGCCCTCATGTTCCATCCATGTTGTTGCAAATGGCAGGATTTCATTCTTTGTTATGTCTGAATAGTATTTCACTGCATATTCGCCACATTTTCTTTATCCATTCATCCATCAATGGACACTTAGGTTGTTTCCATGTCTTAGCCATTGTAAATAATGCTGCAATGACATGGAGGTGCATGTATTTTCTCAAGGTAGTATTTTATTTTTGTTAGATAAACACTCAAGTGGAGTGGCTGCATCATGTGGAATTTCTATTTTAATTTTTTGAGGAACCTCCATACTACTTTCCATAGTGGCTGTACCAGTTTGCATTCACACCAACAGTGCACGAGGGTTTCCTTTTCTCTGTAGCCCTACAACATCCATCATTTCTTGTCTTTTTGATAATAACCATTCTAACAGGTGTAAGGCAACATCTCATTGTAGTTTTGATTTGCATTTCCCTGATGATGAGTGATATTGAGCATCTTTTCATGTACCTATTGGCCATCTAGATGTCTTCTTTGGAAAAATGTCTATTCAGATCCTCTGCCCATTGTTTAAATTGGATTGTTAGTTTTTTGCTATTAAATTGTATGAGTTATTTTAAAATTTTTTAAGGTTTATTTATTTTTGAGAGAGACAGAGTGTGAGTGGGGAAGGAGCAGAGAGAGAGGAGACACAGAATCTGAAGCAGGCTCCAGGTTCTGAGCTGTCAGTACAGAGCCTCATGCAAAGCTAGAACCCACAAACCATGAGATCATGACCTGAGCTAAAATCAGACGTTTAACTGACTGAGCCACCCAGAAGCCCCTTGGTGAGTTTTTTTTTAAATACATTTTGTATATTATCCCTTTAGCAGATACATGGCATGAAAATATTTTCTTCCATTCAGTAGGCTGCCTTTTCATTTTGTAGATGGCATCCTCAGCTTAAAATTTTTTAAAAATCTTTGTTACTTATTTTTGAGAGAAAGAAAGAGAAACAGAGAGAGAGAGACAGACAGAGCATGAGTAAGACACTTAACCGACTGAGCCACCCAGGTGCCCCCTCATCCTCAGCCTTTTAATCTGTAAAATGAGGTACTATATAACATTTCCAGAGTTTCTTCCTGTTAAAAATATCCCTTATTTTGATTGGTTTTATTATTTGTTTGTAAATAGTTTGCCTTTCATTTATAAACTTCAAGAATCCAGATTTGTTATTGTGATGTTTCCTAGATCTAAATTATATACTGGAAAGGTCACCCAAAGATTCAGTTGTCACCGTTGGGGGCTGCCAGCACTGAGAACGGAGATAAACGTTAACTGGAATTTTAAACACATGCTTACAAATTACTGCAAACCTCAGATACAATAAACAAATGACAGCAAGGGAACCAAGAGCCTTAGGATCATTCACATAAAGCTACTTTCTCACGTGATAGTGGCAACATAACTGGGATTCCAGCAAAAGAAGGACGGAGCCCTTACTTTGGAGGACACGCCGAAGGCAGTAGTTTTCACTGGGGCCTCGCACCACAGCCTCTTGCCACTGACAGGAGCCAGGGGTTGTACGCCTGCTAGGTTTCCGATTTTTCTTATTCTGGGAGTGCACAGTTGGATTGAGTGATGGAAAAAGTCATGCCACACAGACATTTTCCTTTCAAGAAGTTAGGGAGAGTTCAGCCACAGTGCAAGTTCTTTCTGCATTTATCTTGGACTTAAAAAAATTGGAAATGGCTCTAACACGACATGCTGACATATGAGAGTGCAAACGCGGAAGGTTTGCAAAGATGATGGCAAGAGTCTGACCAATAGGTGGGCATTTGTGGGGATAAGTATCAACAGTGTGGTGGGAAAGACTAAATGTTAATGCGCACAGACACACACACACACACACACACACACACACACACACACACACACAAATTCTCCCAAAGCTTCAGCATGAACAAATGAAGAAATTCTTGGGGTGCCACAAAATTTAGTAAATGTGTATGTCATGGAGGAATTAATGCTATCCTGATGTCCCAAACCATGACCTCCAAATTTTAGAGTGGTTGGAACATTGGAGAGCTTTCATTATGCATTCAGCAAATGCCAAAAATGTCAAAGAATAGAAACAATAAGAAAGAGCCAGTGCACAATGAGTGTGGCATGAAAGACAGACAAAGGATTCCTGTCCTTTCCCTGCCTGGGTCTCCAGGCAAAGGAGAGTGCTCCAGGGACAGAGCTATCTACCCTTGACTGTGTTGGCTCAAAAGTGGCAGTTCCTAATATTTTGGAAGCCCCAGATTTCTTTGAGAATCTGTCAGGTTTGGAGTCCATACCTAGGAAAATGCACACAAATACTCCCATTTTGTATACAATTACTGGAGATTTTCAGATCCCCAGAAACTTTGGGCTAAAAACTTCAACTAAAAGATACCTCTGTACCTGTCCAATGAATGAAGCTTTATGCTGAATGTTCTCACATTTCTTCACCAAAATAACTACCAAACTCACCTTGTTGCATTTACCTAAGACTTTATTTTCTTCGCTGTGGTAATAAAAAGTCACCAAAGTTGTAATCCCTATAAATGATGATGATAACCAGAACACGGTGAGCTCTTATGTGTAAGGCAGTATTCTGACAGCTTAAGTGTATTATCCTACTTGGTCTTCGTGGTGATCCTATTGAAGAAAATGCTGCTATCATCCCATTTGACAGATGACAGAACTGGGACACAGAGAATTTAAAATAACAAGTAGCAGTTGGCAGTGTGATTTCAGACCCTGCATTCTTACCTTTACTAGTTTCTTCTACTCATAAAAATGTTTCTCTCCTATATATGGCAGTGGAAACTGAAAATAGCCACACACAATAAAAACTCAATGAACCCCAAAAAATGTAAAGAAAATAGTTTTGTCCTGTTTCCTTATTATTTCAGAGAAATAGTAGAGAAGAAATTCAGGGAAAGTCTTGGAATATTTTTAAACGCTTATTCATTTATTTTGAGAAGGAGAGAGCACACAGGAGGGGCAGAGAGAGAAGGAGAGAGAGAATCCCAAGCAGACCTCGCACTGCCGATGCAGAGCCCAATGCAGGTCTCAAACTCATGAGCCGTAAGATCATGCGACCTGAGCCAAAACCAAGAGCTGGACACTTAACTGACTGAGCTACCTAGCCATCCCAAGTCTTAGAATTTTAATCAAAGGATCCATCGCCTCATAAGGATGGGTTCCTCTCCAATTCCAGTGGCCAGTCTCCACCCATCACTTCACTAAGCCCTATGGCCCTGTGTCCTGCATCTTACTTTACATGGCCACAAATAAGTGGATTAAGAATCATGTATCTTTTCCTTCCCGTCAGGGATAATGGAATTAGTAGTTAATATGATCAATTTTATTAAAATGAGACAGTGGGATCTCTGCAATAATTGGTAATGAAAAGAGTGATTTTGAAAATCTCTTGTGCCACGTGTTTGTTGGGGTTTTCACTGGTAATGTAGTAAAAGCGTTGTCAAATTTAGAAATTAATCATTTTTAGTTTACAACAGTAAGTCCAATATGTGTGTTTGTGTGTGTTTTTCCAACACCACCAAGCAATTCTCCGATGCTCAGCAGACCCGGTCTGGGTGTCGGATATTTTAACTCAGTTCTGACACTACCTGCCTCAAGGTAGGTCCCACACATTATGGGTTCAGTCCCACAAACTGCCCCCTGCTTCAGATGCCTGTCACGATCCAGACTGTCATCTGTGTTTCTGGGCAACTGGCTATAAATTGGAGACTCCAGAGAACCCACTCCTTGGGTTCGATACATTTCCTAGAGCAGCTCAGTGAACTCAGAGAAACATTTCCTTGTGTTTGCCAGTTTATTATAAAAGGCTAAAACTCAAGAAGAGTCAGATGAAAGAGATACATAGGGGAAGGCATGTGGGCAGGGGTGCAGAGCCCCCATGCTCTTTCTAGACATACCACCTCCTACAATTCACCAACCCTGAAGCTCATTAAACCCCATCCTTTTTGGGTCTTTTTGAAGCCTTCATTATATAGGCACAATGAATTAAATCATTGGCCATAGGGGACTGGACTTCACTTCCAGACCCTCTCCTCTCTGGGAGGCTAGCGGCGGAGTGGGATTGAAAGTTCTAGCCCCCTAATCATGTGACAACCAGCCCCATCCTTTGGTGCTCTCCAAAAGTCACCTCATTAACATAAACTCATAAACATAAACATTAACATGAAAAGGATTTGTTATAAATATCAAGACGCCTTTGTCACTCTTATCACTTAGGAAATTCCAAGGGTTTTAGTTTTGTGCCAGAAGCAGAATGAAGATCAAATATATATATCTTACTATAAATCACAATATCACACAAATGTTTCAAATTTGCTCAACTTTTCTGTTCTAAGTGGCTATCAGAAGTATGTGAACTAACAAATGTTTAAACTTATTTTGGAACAATTTTAGATTTACAGAAATGTTTCCCAGAGAGCACAGAGTCCCCATATACCCTTTACTCGGCTTTCTTAATAATTAACACCTGTCATGTCCACAGCACATCTGTCAAAACTAAGAAATTAACATTGGTACAGCGCATTAACTATAGGCTTTATTCAGATTTCACCATACTTTCCAATTTTGTCTTTTTAAATTCCAGGATCCATCCAGGATACCACATAATATTTAATCATCATATCTTCTTAATCTCTTTCAGTCTGTAACATCTTCCCAGTATTGTTTTTCTTGATTTTGACACATTTGAAGAGTACTGATGAGGTATTTTGTGGAATGTCCTTCATTTGGGATTTGACTTGTTTTCTCATGGTTAGATGATGCTTGTAGAAGTTGGGGAAGAAAACCATAGAGGTCAAATGGCCCTCTTATTACATTCTGTCAGTGGGTACATAGCATGACTCCTTTCTAATGAGGTTAACCTTCAACACTGGCTAAGGTGAGGTCGTCCACCAGGTTTCTCCACTATAAAGTTTCTGTTTTCCCCCTTCCATACTCTGTTGGAAGCAAGTCACTAAATCCATTCCCTACTCAAAAGGAGGAGAATTAAGCCCCATTTCCTGGAGGGGGATTATCCACATAGATAATTTAAAATTCTTCTGTAAGTAAGATTTGTCCCTTCTCCTCATATATTTATTTATCCAATCATTTATTTATATAAGTATGCACTCATAGATATTTATTTTCTTTTCCAAGTTATAATCCAATACTATAGTTATTTATTTGGTTGTTCAAATTGTTCTGGCTTTGGCCACTAATGTCCTTTCAGACTGGCTCCTCTCTTCTTTGGATTTAATACCCCATCCCTCTTCATGTCTCTCTTTTTAAGCACTTCCTTAATATAATACTAATAAGATGCTTCAGGCAGGCTCATCCGCCATGTCCATGCCCCAGGTCTGAAATCAGCCAATTTTCTAAGAAGTCCTGATTTCCTTCATTGGAAAATGATGCTAGAAGCAAGATCTGGGTCCTGAGTGTGCTCATTGTTACTGAGTGTCACACCCTCTAGGTCCTCTCAGAAGACAGAGTTAAGAAATAAGTATATACACTAAGCTATGTATACACACACACCTACATTTATTTCTCTATCAAAGCTGAAAGATATCAAAGATAGGGGAAATTTTAAGTACGTGTGTACACATGTATGTATGTATACATGTGTGTGTGCATGTATATATCTATCTGAAGATAGATAGATATAGATAGATAGATTGATTGATTGATTGATAGATAAAGCTCTGACTCTAATACAGCATCACAGGGTTCATTCTAGACTTCCTTATTTGCTTATTTGTGACTTCTTTCTCTGACAGTGTGAAACCCATTACCCATAATTCAGTTACTCGTTTAATCCTAGTATATGTGTAAAATAGTTTTAGAATTGCTAACTCTTACTCCTATGAGAAACTAATTAACTAACTACAGTACAGTGTTGATACACAGATATTTTTGTCCTTAGACTTAATTATCCAGTGAAAACACTGTTTTCCAAAATTATCTAGGTCAATATCTCTTTTTCCACCCCCTTCAGTGAGGTTATGTCAAACATCTGTAACACAGTTAGGTTTGTCACAGTCTACATCCATCTACATTCCAGCCCAACATCTGGGCTGATTTTTTAAAATTTGCATACAACAAAATTCATTCTTTGTGGCACATAGTTCAGTGTGTTTCAACAAGTGCATAGAATCATGTATTTGTTATCCCAGTCCACAAAGAATGGTTTCATTGACCTCAAATTTCCCTTGTGCACTCCCTTTGTAGGCAACTCCACCCATAACCTCTGGCAACCACTGATCTATTTTCAATCCAATAGTTTTTCTTTTTCATAATGTCCCATAAATGAAATCCTAAAACTTAGAGTCTTTTATTTCTTTTACTTAGCTTAATGCACTTGAGATTCATCTGTACTGTGGGAATCAATAGTTCATTGTTTTTATTGCCTAGTAGTATTCCACTGACTGGATATGTCAAGCTTTGTATACATTCTCTTGTTGAAGGACATCTGGTTGCCTCCATTTTCAATGATTATGAATAGTTGCTATAAATATAGGCTAATTTGTTTTCATGCAAACAGAAGTTTTCAATCCACTTGGATAAATACCAGAAGTGTGATGGTTAATGTAATTGGAAAGTCTATGTTTAACTTTGTCAGAGCTGCCAAACTGTTTTCAAAGGTGACTATACAATTTTGCATTTCACCAGTGATAAATGAGACTTCTCACTGATCCACAGCTTCAACATCTTTTCATATTGTCTGTTTGATTGATTTTAGTTATTCTAAGAGATGTGAACTAGTACTTCATTTTGGTTTTAGTTTATATTTCCCTAATGACAAAAGATGTTGACCATCATTTATATGCTTATTTGCCATCTTCATGTTTTCTCTGATGAAATGTCTGTTCAGACCACTTGTACATTTTTTAGTTGGGTTGTTGTATTGCTGATCTCACTAAAAAATATTGTATTAATAATAACAAATTATAACAAGACATTTTGTACTATTAATACAACTTTTAAGTGATAATTTTACCTTTATCTCATCCATTTTTAACAATCCCTATTTTCATTTTGTATATGTTTATAATTTATGTAACACTAGTACAGAAGAACATGATATAATTTGATATATACCTACTGGGATTATGTGCTCAAATTTCTTTATTGATGGGATTTGTGGCAAAGTTTGGAGACTATTGCCTGAGAGGGGAGTTTGTACTTGAATGGGAAGCATTGGTTGAGTTGAGTAGTGAGGAGGGCTGTTGTAGAGAAAGAAGAAGAAAGAGAAGTAAGGAAGGCTCAGAATGCAGTTATCACCCAAGTCCCATGAAACAGGATTCTAGAATCTCTAGGCATTTGGGAACAAGAGTTAGGAACTCTTCTCTCTCTAAGGCTCTAAGGAAAGATTCTTGGTTGAATACAGATCACTTGTGCCTTGTAAGAATCAGAAATGGTTTCACAGGGTGCAGGAAGCTCATGCGAGCTGCCAATCACTGATTGAGTAAGTAGAACAGTTCCTTTTCACAGAATCACCTGAGTAGGATCTCTGGGGCAGGCACCAGGAATCTGCCTTTTTTATGAGATATAAATTATTACAATGAAGCCCCCTGTCCCAAAGAACCAGCAATGGCAACCTCTGACTTGAAGGACAGAGAAAGATGTGCTTGGGGCTACCACTTCTGTGAGGTCTTATTTTGTTTTATTTGCAACCAGTAAGAGTCTAAGGCAGGGGATGGAAACCAACAAAATTCGTAAGCTCTGTATCCTAACCCTAATGTATCTCCCTTTCAGTGCCTGGCGTATAGTTCACTGCTGTATATCAGGGACCATTTCTGGAAGTTTTCAGATAATAAGTATCTTAGACTTTGTGACCTATATGGTCTCTAACATGACCACTCAATCTTACGAAAAGCAGCCATACACATTATATTACGAAATGGGCATAGCTATGTTCCAATAAAACTTCACTTACAAAAATAAGCCTGGTTTGCTGACCCTTGCTATTTACCAGTATGTATTCTATATACCCCAGGTGACTTGTACTTACCTTATTGCTGTTACTTTAAAGCCCCCACAGTGACTCTTCCTCTAGCCTTTCTGAATACTCAGCCCTGTTTTTAGCATCACCTTTCCACTGGAGAATGTAACTCTAGGAAAGTAATAACTTTAGAAATTTCTAGTGAAGTGCAGAAAATTATGCTGGAAGAAAATATGTATGAGTATAAAGTTCACTATCAGAAATTTCACAACACCCCCATCCCAGAAAGATTGCTTTATTTGGGGAATACACTGCTTTGAGAGAGGAAGCACTTCTAGAAAACCAGTAGACAACAAGGCATGGAACTCTTGATCTTTAATGGGGTCTCTATGGACTCTCCCACCACCAACACTTTTTCTTTTTGTGACCCATGGTCATCTGTCCCCTCTTGCCCAACAGACAATACCAAGATTTTTTTAAGGTATCCAATGAAACAGTGACAGAGGAGCTTAGAAAAACATTGCATTTGCAACATAACAATGATATTTTTGAAACAATGTTCCCACACTTGGAAATGTATTAAGAGAATAGAAGAAAGTAAAGATGCTAAATCTTTTTATTTCATTTATTTTATTTCATTTTTATTTTTTGACAGAGAGAGAGAGAGAGAGAGAGAGAGAGAGAGAGAGAGAGAGAGAGACAGTGCATGCATGCAAACGGGGGAGGGACAGAGGGAGAGAAAGGGAGAGAATCTCAAGCAGGGTCCTCCCAACGTAGGGCTCATTCTCATGACTATAGTTGAAATCAAGTGACCTGAGCTGAAATCAAGAGCTGGGTGCTTAACCAACTGAGGCACTCAGGCACCCATAAATCTTACTTTAATAAAGCTCCACTTAATAAATCTTAAAAGTTGTCCCTGCAGACCCACGCATATGCCATCTCTGGTTGAAACTGGGGTGTGTGTTTCTACATAGATAAGGAATGCTTAACTATTTGAATTATATTTTGGTCTATTCATAGAGTTAAAATGGGAATCCAGGAAATGGAGTGCCCTTTGTGGTTTCTCACTGAACCTCAACAAAGGAGGGTTCATTTCTTTGTTTGCCTGATCCCAGGAGCATAGCATTTACTTGAGAGTGACCATGAAGAAAAGTATTAAGGAAAGAGCCTGGACTCATTCCTTCCCCTGTATACTCTTATACTTTGTTTTTTTCCCATGCTGCTTCTGAATGATTGAAAGAAACAGGAAGTGGGAGGCTGGGCAAAATGGGTGAAGGGGAGTGGGAGACACAAGCTTACATTTATAGGATGAATAAGTCTCAGGAATAAAAGACACAGCATAGAGAAGATAGTCAATGATATTATAACAGCATTGTATGGTGACAGATGGTAGCTACACTTGTGATAAGCATAGCGTAATATATAAACTTGTCAAATTACTGTATTGTACACTTGAAACTAATGTAACTCTGTGTGTCAATTATACTAAAAAATTTTTTTATTAAAAAATTAAAATAAAAATAAAATAAAGTAAAATAAAAGTACCAGAAGTTTAGGCAGGACCATCCACAACTATGGCAGATTTTGAAGTTCTCAATGGCAACAGACTTAATCTCAGGACTCAGGACAGAGCAAAATTGTCTAATGTGATTTCCTGTTTTTGACAGGTTCTGTCTCCAACAGGCCTAGGGATGAAGGCTGCCAGCATCTTGGCCTTGATCAGCTGCCTGGTCACGGTCACTGAACCCAAAGTCTACACTCGTTGTAAACTGGCAAAAATATTTTCAAGGGCTGGTCTGGACAATTACCAGGGCTTTAGCCTTGGAAACTGTGAGATTTCTTCCTTTCTATTCTTTTTCTACCTTTGATCTCCTCCCACCATCCTCCCTGAGATATCAGAGCCTCCGCACACCTCCAGCTTTGGCTTTTGCACAGTCTGTCCCACCAGGAACACCTGCTGGCAATCTACATGTTCTTCTTAACCGCTGCTCTCCAGGGTTCCTGTTCTCCCTTCCCCTCCTGTATACACCCCTGGAGTCCACCAGTCAGGGAAGGAGAAAATAATGCTACCCTTGTTGGGGCAGTAGGGAGAGGACCTGAGTTCCCATCTAGTTGAGATGCAGCCACTGCCTAGGTGTGTGGCTTCAGGTTTGCCCCGAGGGTATACTACCCACCCTGTCCTTCCCCAAGCTATGTTGGCACCACAGCATTATTATAACATGTATAAAGGAACTCTCTCTTAAGAGCAGGGTTGGAGGGAAAAAATTCATTTACTGGTGTTTCTGGTCTTTTCCTCCCCTAGGGATCTGCATGGCATACTATGAGAGCCACTACAATACAACAGCTCAGACCAAGCTGGAGGATGGAAGCATTGACTATGGCATTTTTCAGATAAACAGCTTCACATGGTGCAGACATGCTAAGCTGCAGGAGAAAAACCACTGTCATGTTGCCTGCTCAGGTGCAGTTTTGGTTTTCCAAAAATAACATCCCGGGGGATAAAGGCAGGAAAGCTGATAATGGAATATCCACCCATTTTCTGCTTTCATGGAAATTTGGAGTTCAGATGTGCAAGTAGGTCTACACCATGCCAACATATTATGGAACAGCTCCTCAGGGTGACACTCAGAGCTCTGTGACCTTACTCGCCCAATGATAACTTATTCCTTCTAGGATGGTTTTTATGTAGCCACCATAAAAACAGAGGGGGGGACAAATGACCTTACTATCCTTTCATGCATACAGACATTAAATATGTTCAATACGAAGGAGAGAGTTGTTTGCCAACTGGTTTCCATAAGCGATTTGCTCAAAATATGCATTTATGCTTCTTTGTACAGAATGAGATAAATAAATATACTTTAAATTTCTTCAACAGTAGAAATTAAGCTAGAATTCACTCCAAGGCTTCTACTTCAGTTGTTTAAGAATATACATGTGCACAGAGTTGAGGCTGGCAGAAAACATCAGACATGAATTCTGGTATTAGGAAATTTTATATGCTTTATGAATTAAATGACTATAACGAGGTGTTGCTACACATGGTGGACTTCAGAGAACAAAGATGTTATTGATAAAGTCATGGAAAAATCACAATGATATTTGAACTAAGACTTGGAAAATAAGTAAGATTTGGACACTCAGAGATGAGTCATTTCAAGTTAAGGGAACAATGAAAGCTAAAAGTTGCATGTGGGAAGATTTAGGGCAAGCACAGAGCAGTGAGACATTTGTATTATCTGGAACAAAGGGAACATGAAGAAAAATAACAGGACATGGGTTGGAAAGGTTGATCACCACCTGACTGTGAAGGGCCTGGAATCCAGGCTAAGTATGTACTGATCTCTGCCTGCAATAGGAAATCAACAGAGATCAGTTGATTGATTGAGCATTGCTCCAGAAGGATTAATCTGCACACAGGGTGCGAGATAGATTGAAGAAGAGGTCATTTAAGTGCCACTGCAAGTGTTGAGGTGAGAGATAGAAAAATCTGAATGGTGATCATGGTTGGGAGTCATGGAGAATAAAGTGCAAGAGATACTCAACCAATCCTCCCCACTCTACAATGTGAGGGCAGGGGTTTTATCTGGTTTTTTTTTTCCCACTGATGTGCCCAGACTGGTACCTGGCCATAGTTTGGGGGTTCAATATATATTCATTAAATAAATGAATGGAAGGAATGAGAAGCTAGGGTGAAGACACAGAGGTATAAGATGTTCTCTGGCAAACTCCTTAGAAGCAAGAAATAAACTTTTAATTTCTCTTTGACACTACTAAATAATCCATACATATGTCTGAATGTATGAAAGATTGAACAATGTGTTAATTTTCTACTAAATTGTCCCTATACCTACATTAAAACAGAATGTTCACTAACTCCTGAGGCAGAGCACACAACTGTCTATCAACTCTTAATTTAGAACATCCTTTTAGTGAGCCAAAATCTACTTCCTTAAAGCTTTCTTCTGTTAATTCTAGGTTTTTTTCTGGATTTATTAAAAATGAATTTGTTCAAATTTATACATAGAAACTTATTAAATGCTTGAAAATGACTAGTAGCTATTTCTTTCCTTTAATTTCTTACCTTCTGAGCTAAAACATTCAGTATCTTCACCTTCCTACAGGTGTGAATTTTAAACCCCTGCCCATCCATGATCAATTTCACCAGCATTCCCCAATGGACTCTTCCAGTTAAACCCAGTAACAAGATGTGTACATTTAAAAAAATGTATTTATTTAAATTCAAGTTGGTTAACATTCCGTGCAGTATTGGTTTCAGGAGTAGAACCCATGGACATGCACATTTTTAGAAGCTGAAAAGCAGGAGGACAAATTCTGGCGAATTTAGTAATTAGAGAAATTTGAGTCCTAAACTGACAGTGGGAAAAGCCAAGAAGCAACCACAGAATCCTAAAAGGGCTCAGAAATCAGCAAGATCAGCTAATTCGGGAAATGTGAGTGAGGGTAGGTAGAAAATAGGAGGATCTATTGGAAATCCAATTAAGGAGCAGCTAGACAATCAGATTCCGTTCCTGACTCCATTCAGCTATTGACTTCTCCCCAATCCTGACAGAATACTGGAACTTTCCCTTCTGGACAGAGCAAGTAGAATGTTTCTCAACTGAGGGAGCTCGACACCCTGTGAATGGGAGAGCTCCTTACTGAAGACATCAGAGATTGAATTAGTTTCCATAGTCCCAGTCACTTTCCTCCATTTAGATCCCAGAATGATAGAAGCTAGCAGAGAAGATTCTGGCCGGGGGATTCAGACAGATGAAAAGGAAATAACCAAGGATTCTGAGTGGGACCTTTCCATTAACAAAACAAGCCAGATTTCCCCATAGTGAGATACACAGCTGAAAATCCCAGTGTCTGTGTACAGAACTCCTAATCAGCTTTTTAGTCTCTCTTTCTTAAATAAAAAGATCACCAGACATCATAGAAGTGTCATTGATGTGAAAGAATGAGACAAAATAAAACAAAACAAAAACAAAACAGGAAAAAACAAAATCAGATAAAAGTAACTTGTTGAAAGCAGAGATTATACAGGGAAATGAAATTTTCAAGTAATAAAGGAAACTATCATTAATATCTTCAGATAGATAACATGTCAGTCATATCAAGGAAACAAGAAAAGGATGCTTTCTTTTATAAAAACAAAAGAAACGTTTAAAGAACAAGAGCTTCTGGAAATTCAAAATACGACAACCTCATTAGAGAAGTTGGAAAATAAGATTAAACAAATCTAAAAGTATAACGAAAAAGAAAGAGATAGATGTAAAATAGGAGAAGTAAGGATAAGAAAAATAAATGGATCTGAATAATACAAGTTTCAGCAGGATAGAAGAGAAACAGTAGATGGAGTGACATCTTTCAAAAATATTTCCAGAACAGAAGGGCATGCATTTCCAAATTAGAAGTTTCATCACAGGACCAGTACAGCCATTTAACATAGATTCCCATTAAGGCACGTCCTCATGAAATTTCAGAAAACTAGTGAGTATTAGAATACACTATGGTCTTCAAGGAGAGAGAAAAACATGCTCCATACAAAGATCAAGCATCAGAGTAGCATCAGACTTCTCAATATCAACACTGGAAAGCTAGAAGAAAATAATGTCTTTAAAATCTTGGAGAAAAACTATTTCCAATATAAAATTCTATACTAGCTGAATCATCAATATATTGTGAGTATAGAATGAATATATTTTGGGCACCTGGGTGGGTCAATCGGGTAAGCCTCCGACTTCAGCTCAGGTCATGATCTCACATTTGTGGGTTCGAGCCCCGCGTCCAGCTCTGTGCTAACAGCTAGCTCAGAGCCTGGAGCCTGCTTCTGATTCTGTGTCTCCCTCTCTCTCTGACCCTCCCCACTCATGCTCTGTCTCTCTCAGTCTCAAAAATAAATAAAACATTTTTAAAATTAAAAAAAAAGAATGAATATATTCTGAGACAAACAAGTTGTCTTTCTTATAGAAAGAACCCTGACTGTAAAACATAACCAATTCAAACTAGGTAATTCAAGAATTTTTAAAAGGGAGCTACTTACTTGCAGTCAGATTGCAGGGGAAACCCCAGGAGGAATGAAGTAAGGGATTAGAAACAGCAGACCATTACTAACTCCCGGCCCAAGGGATACTGGAGAGAGAACTGTGACTCACACCCAGGTATGGGGTGTGTATGGAGAATGCTACCTTGTAGAAGCTGTGACCTTCCATCAAGGAACACAGTTTATTCTTGATGACTTAACAGAAAAAAAGCTGGGAAAACAGATATGTCCCAACTTCACTGTCCTTTTCCCTTGTGATCTCCTGCTGGTGTTCACTTTTCAACTCTACCAGAGTCAGAGGATGGGGCAGGTGTGGGGAGGGGGGTGTCTACTGATGTCATCCACGTAGATCAGCCTCTTAGTGCATAGGGCAGAAAAAAGTGCTCCAGTAACAGGATAAAGTAAACCAAAAAATAAGAAGACACAGATCCACAAAACAAGATTTCAATAAAGGAGAGAGGCAAAGGGAATGCCCAAGATGATTATAAGGGATGATTCCAGGATGAATTTTTATACTTGATTTTTTTTTTATTTTCTTAATTTATTTTTGAGAGACAGAGAAAGACAGCATGAGCAGCGGAGGGTCAGAGAGAGAGGGGGAGATACAGAATCTGAAGCAGCTCCAGGCTCTGAGCTAGCTGTCAGCACAGAGCCCGATGCGAGGCTCGAACCCATGAACCGTGAGATCATGACCTGAGCCAAAGCTGGATGCTTAACCGACTGAGCTACCCAGGCGCCCCTATACTTGATTCCTAAATTGATTCTATTGCAGTAGTCTGTATGGTTTCAAACCTTCAAAATGATTTGAACCTTATTTTGTGATATAGATCTAGGATCACCACGTAGTATATAATAATGGCAAATGTGCATTTGAAAAACTAATATGTATTCTACAGTTGCTAGGTGGATATTCTATGCCATATGTATATAAAATAAGTATATATTATATATATTTTATAAGTATAATATATAATATATTAAATGTTTATTTTCTCACTTATTCTATCAAATAATGAGAAAGATGTATTGAAATCTCCAACTATAAAGTTATAATTTATGTATTTCTCCTATCAGCTTTGTCAGTTTTTAAAGCTCTGTTATTAGGTACATACATATTGAGGACTGTTAAATCTTTCTAATTAGTTAACCCTTTTACCATTAGTGCCAATGCCCCTCTTTAACTCTGTTAATATTTCTTGTCCCCAAATCTACTTTACCTGATATCACTATAGTGACTCAGATTTCTTTGCACAATATATTTCTTTTTATTTTTTTACTTAAAAAATTTTTTAATGTTTATTTATTTTGGAGAGAGAGACAGACAGAGAGAGAGCACAATCGGGGGAGAGCAGTGAGAGAGAGAAAAAGACACAGAATCTGAAGGGCTCCAGGCTCTGAGCTGTCAGCACAGAGCTTGATGTAGGGCTTGAACTTATGAACAGAGAGATCATGATGTGAGCTGAAGTCAGAAATTCAACCAACTAAGCCACCCAGGCTCCCCACCATTGTTTTGCTTTTAACTTATCTGAATTTTTATATTTACTGTGAATTCCTTACAGACAGCACATAGTAAGGTGTTACTTTTATATCCAGTCCAACGACTTCTGCTTTTCATTAAGAATTTTTAGATCAGAGGTCAGCAAACTCCCTTCTTTCCTTTCTTTTTCTTTCTTTCTTTCTTTCTTTCTTTCTTTCTTTCTTTCTTTCTTTCTTTCTTTCTTTCTTTCTTTCTTTCCTTCCTTCCTTCCTTCCTTCCTTCCTTCCTTCCTTCCTTCTTTCTTTCTTTCTTTCTTTCTTTCTTTCTTTCTTTCTTTCCTTATTTCTTTCTTTCCTTATTTCGTTCTCTTTCTTTCATCTCATTGTGGTTTATTTTTTTAACATTTTAAAAAATTTAAATCCAAGTTAACCTATAATATAATAATGATTTCAGGAATAGAGTTTAGTAATTCATCACTTACATATAACACTCAGTGCTCATCCCAATAATTGTCTTCCTTAATGCCCATTACCGATTTAGCCCATCCACTCACCCAACATCCCAAAAGCAACCCTCAGTTTGTTCTCTGTATTTAAGAGTCTCTTGGGGCGCCTGGGTGGCTTAGTCGGTTAAACCTCCGACTTTGGCTCAGGTCAGATCTCATGTTCGTGGGCTCAAGCCCCGCATCAGGCTCTGTGCTGACAGCTAGCTCAGAGCCTGGAGCATGCTTTCAGTTCTGTGTCTCCTTCTCTCTCTCTGCCCCTCCCCCTCTCATGCTCTGTCTCTCTCTGTATCAAAAAATAAATAAAACATTTAAAAAAAAAAGAGTCTCTTATGGTTTGTCTCCCTCTTTTTTTTAATCTAGTTTTTTCTTCCCTTTCCTTATGTTCATCTGTTTTGTTTAAATTCCACATATGAGTGAAATTATACGATATTTGTCTTTCTCTGACTGACTTGTTTCACTTAGCATGATACACTCTAGTTGCATCCACGTTGCGGTAAATGGCAAGATTTCATTCTTTTTGATCAGTGAGTAATATTTCATTGTAACCCACATCTTCTTTATCCGTTCATCACTCAATATACATTTGGGCTCTTTCCATTCTTTGGCTGTTGTTGGTAGTGACAGCAAACGGTTTCTTAAAGGACAGTTGTCCTTTAAGCCTTGTGTACAGTCTCAATTGTACATTTCAACTCTCTGTGTAGCACAAAAGCAGTCAGAGAAGATGTAAATGAGTAAGTGTGGGTGTCTTCCAATCAAACTTTATTTACAAAAACAGAGCATAGGCCTGTGGGTCAGTTTGCTGAACCCTAGTTTCGATCTTTTATAGTCAACGTAATTACTGATACGGTTACTTTAAAATCTACTGTCTTGTTTTTGTTTGTTTTCTCTTTGTGCCATCTGTTTTTGGTTCTTTTTTTTTTTTTTTTTTTTTTTTTTTTTTTTTTTTTTTTTTTTTTTTTTTTTTTTTTTTGCCTTCTTTTGGATTACTGAATACTTCTCAGTACTCTCTCGCTATTTCCTCCACTGGCTTATGAGCTACGCTTCAGTTTTATTTATAGTCATTACTCTGGGGTTTACAATATACGTCATATTCTCACATTCTACTTTCAAATAACATTACATCACTTCACATATAACACACGAGCCTTATAACTCTATGCTTCTGTTTCCCCATCCCATCCTTTATGCTGTGGTGCCCTGCACCTTACTTTAACATGCTATACACCACATGCATTTTTGCCTTAAACAATTATCTTTTAAATAAAAATTTTAGATGGGGAAAAGGGTCTCTATATTTGCCACATACTTACCATCCCCAACACTCATCATTTCTCGGGTGGATTCATTTGGGTAGACAGTTAAGTGATATAATTTTCCTCCAACCTAAAGACTATCCTCCAATATTTTTTTTGGAGTGGAGGTCTACTAGAAAGCATTCTCTCAGCTTTTGTCTATCTGAAAATATCCACATTTTAGTTTTTCTTTGAGGGATATTTGCTCTCTGTATAAAATTCTAAGCTGGCAGCTGTTTTTCTCAAAGATATCCCTTTGTCTTCTGGCTCATCTTGTTTTTTTTTTTGAGAAATTGGTGATTTTCGAATTTGTGTCCCCTGTGTGCAATGCCTCTTTTATTCTCTATCCACTTTTGAGATTCCTTTTAATTGCTAATTTTCAGCAACGTTATCACAATATCTGTTTTCTTAATATTTATCTTACTTGATATTCACTAATTTTGGATTGCTGGGTTTACGTTTGTCTTTTCTCCTTTGAAAACTCTAATGGCACATGTGTTAGATCATTTGATATTTTCGCATAGGTCACTGACACTCTTCACTTTTCCCTTTTCTGTGTTTTATTTTCAGTTGTTTCCATTGCTTTATCTTCACATTCTCTGATCTTTCTTCCGAAGTGCCTAATCTATTAAATTCTTTAATTGAATTTTTTCCAATATTGTATATTTTCAATAATAGGTGATTGGCTTATATATTTCATTTTCCTCATTTTATTCATGTTTTCATTTAAGTCCTCAATATAAATAAGCATATCTATAAATTATTTTAAATTCTTTGCCTGGTAATTCAATCAGTGGTGTCATTTCTAGGTCTTAACATCGACCACTCTTTCTCCTGGTTATGGGTCACATTCTTATACCTCTTTGCACATATAATCACATTTTGTTCGAATTAAACATAGTATATTTTACATTTTTAAGTGTCTTGATATTGTTTCCAAGGTCCTTTAAGGACTATTGGATTTCATCTTGGCAAGTAGTTAATTCCAATCAGCCTGACCCTTTTAATACTTGTTTTTAAATTGTGGTAGGGAAGTTTGGGAGTAGTATCTATGGTAGGGCCAATTTAATCCAACCACCAACGCACAGCTTTCCTAGTGTCTTTTGAATGTCCAGGGGTTTGCCAAGGTCTCTCCCCTCCGATTTGTCACAAATGAAATTTCTCCCAGACCTGCATGAGCTCTGTAATTGCACAGGTCCCTGATAATTTTTCCTAACTAGCTTCATGAAGTTTTACCCCTTGCAAGCCCAGTTCAAACCTTCAGTCAAAAACTCATGGAATCCCTATGCAGATTTCTGGTGCTCTCCTTCTGGAAGGCCTCTCCCTCTCAGGTCCTCTTCTCCACAAATCCCAGTTGCCTTGGCCTCTTATCTCTGTCTCCTTCACTTAAATTGCCATCTCCAAGGCTCCAAGCACTTTCTGGGTTTTACTTTTCTGGTCTGCAAAAGTGCTTCAGGGCAAAAACTCATGACAATCATAAGATTCTCCTTATTTGGTTTCTATGTTTCAAGGGCCGAGATCCTGCATTGCCTGCTGTTTAATGTCTGAAAATAATGTTCTCATATACTTTGTCTAGTTTTCTTGTTGTTTATAGTGGGAGAGAAAATCTGTTACCCCATCATGACAATGCTTGACTTTACTTGCAGTTGACTAATTTAATATTGTTCAATTTAGTTTCAAATAAGGGAGTCTGGGGCAAACATATATCTGCAAGGCAATCTTGAATTCTAGGAAATTTAAAATGTTGGACGGTTCATGGTTAGAGGTGAAGGAGCTCTCATATCTGCTTTCTCATCATAAAGAGCATGGGATTTTTAGAGACAGCTTTAAAATAGAAAACAGGATGTTGGTTTTATATCCTAATCACCCCTTAGTAGCCGTCTTCCCTTAGCCTCAGGCCAGAGAAGCTTTAATTATGGACAATGTCATTCTGTCCCATGCATTACAGAAGTAGGGACATTTGTCATGGGAACTAGGAAACAAGTTAGCATTTGGTGTCTTTATAAGAAACATTACATTTCATAAATGTACGGTTCACATGCACCTCTGCCCATCTTCCAAAGCTATGCCACTTCCTGATACCCGTACCAAATTGTATTTGCAAAATTCCTGCCTACCCCCAAACTATTTAGACAGAATATTTGTATATATATGTATGTATAAATATAAACATATATATGCACATGATAAGGGAATATCAATCTTTATTTTCCTCCAATGACACAGACCTCTTTAAAATAAGAGATGTTTGGCAGGGGGGAGGGTGATTGTTGTCTCTTGTATCTAGTCTTGTTTACCTATACTAATCTCTATTTCTCATCAGCCTGGTATCTGAGTTGGCCTTTGTCACTTCAGAGAGGGGAAAGAGAAGTAATTTTTGGGCATGGTAGTGATATTTTAGTTGGAAGGCAAGAGGATGCTGGGGGAGAGACACAGAGACTTTGTAGGAGAACTAACTTACCTGAAAATAAGTTATTCTTTTTGTGTAGATCATTGCTGTTTTCCGTTGTTGGATGTGGAAGAATAAACTATTCAGTTGAATAATGCTTTGCTGTTCAACGGTACCCTTTGACAAGACAGACTTGTCTATTTAAAGTAAATTGAGCAGAAGCAATTCTTGGCATGGATCCTTATAAATGCTTGCTCTCTTAACTCATTTCTGCCCCTCTGCTGCCCCTCTGTGGTGAATTCCTTGTGTCTTCATATCTCAGCACGTCAGGTTCATGTTTCCCAGACCCCCTCTTCCTTAATATATTTTCCTGAGCAAAGTCAAAGTCATGTCCAACTAGCACTTTGAAAATATCTCATTTAGGCAACAAAAAGCTATTGAAAAATTGGAGACTGATAAACTTTAGAAGGTCTCCACCAGATAGGCCTGCAGCAGCTAATCTCCAGCCAATGTTTACCAGTGGCTCCACAGCATCTCCAGCCAAGTAAATCAAACACTTTACCCCAAACACAAGCCTTCTGCTTTGTGTTCCAGTCCTGTCTTCCCATGTGTTCCAGTCCTGGCACTATAGAATACTCTACCTCTTCTGCACTATGTATAACTTGTGTCCTTTCCACCCCTCAAGGCCCCACTGAATCCACTTCTCTTAGGAAACAGGCTCCAAGCACTTTCAGATACAAACCACAATATCTCAGCACTTATCAAGAATTTATACACACAGGGTGGCTCAGTCAGTTAGGCATCTGACTCTGGATTTCATCTCAGGTCATGATCTCACAGTTCATGGGATCTAGCTCTGAGTCAGGCTCTGTGCTGACAGCTTGGACCCTGCTTGGGATTCTCTCTTTCTGCTCTTCCACAACTCATGCACACGTACAAATGTGCACACTTGCCCTCTTTCTCTCTCTTTTAAAATAAATAAATAAACATTAAAAAATAATTTATGCATACAAAATAAAGTGTTTCTATGTAATTTGAACATGTATCAAATACCAAGAACTTAAGTTTGGATAATCTCCTAATAAATAAATAATTACTTGAAAAACTAATAAAGTATTTATATTTTTATTATCAACTTTATTAGCATGTAGTCTTACATAAGCAGGAATTTTTGCTTACGTGGCCATGTTGGAAGGAAGCAGTGTAGGACAACAGAATTTAAGCCCTAGGTTTGTATGCAGACTCTTTTACTGGGTGTCGACCTCAGTGTAAAGAGCTGATAACGGTCCACACTCACATGGTTGTTCCAAGTCCAAACAGAGATAATAGATGAAGAGACTTAACATGAGCCTGATACAGAAGATTTTTTCTATACAGGTCAGCTATTAGTAATAGTGATTACTATTCTAACTATTCATCTCTCTAGAAACAAGGTAAAAGACTTATAAGCTAACAAAGCTTTAGTTTTCACTGTGTATCAAATGCTAGTGACTTAGAATATATTGTCCCAATTCGTCGTCACTTATAGCTCAAATTTTTCATTAGATTTCTCTTGTTTAACAGAACTTTGTTTTCAATTTTAAAAGCACCCCATTTGGAATGAATTTTCTTAAAAGAAAATTACCTTTATCTTCTAGTTTAGCTTATCTGAGTAGGCAACCTAATTAGCAACTAAATCGGCATACTCAAGAAAAACACCATTTTCAGCTGAGTTTACAAAATAACTTTGTGTTGTGGTGATTCCTTTGAGGTAATATTATTCTTTTTTGTTATATTTTTCTGAAAGTAAAAATAATACATCCCTGTTGTAAAAAATGTAAAATCATGCAGGAAAGAGTTAAAGCACTGGTGATCCCACAATTTAGAGCTAAACCTTCAAGTACTGGTGACTATGACTATCCTTTTATTTTCTCTCTAAACCAGTGCTGTCCAATAGAACTTTCTGTGATGATGGAAATGTTCTCCGTGCTAGCCAAAGTGAGAGTGACTAGCCACACTAAAGCTGCTATAAGGCATCTGAAATGGGGGCGCCTGGGTGGCTCAGTCGGTTGAGCATCCGACTTCGGCTCAGGTCATGATCTCACGGTTCGTGGGTTCGAGCCCCGTGTCGGGCTCTGTGCTGACAGCTAGCTCAGAGCCTGGAATCTGTCTTTGGATTCTCTGTCTCCCTCTCTCTCTGACCCTCCCCTGCTCATGCTCTGTCTCTCTCTCAAAAATAAGTAAAACATTATAAAAAAGTTAAAAAAGAAAAAAGCATCTGAAATGTAGTGAGAGCACCTGAGGAACTGAACTTCTAATTGTATCAGTTTCTTTTAGATTTAAATAGTCCCATGTAGCGAATGTCCACCAGATTGTAGCTCTAGGTGGATTTTTTTTACAATACTAAGAACTTTATATTGGGAGCATTTCCCACTATTATGAAATCATGTCAACACATGATTTTAAATGGCATTTTATTTCATTCTATGGAGGTATTATTAGTAACGTGAACATCCCTAATTATAAGGCAATTAGATCTTTTACACTTGGAAATAAATTTCCTTTTGTAAACTAAACTACAATAAACTACTTTGTAAATAAATCTTCGTCTGGATTCATAATGGATTCCTTAAGATAGGACCAGAAAGAGAGATTGCTAGGTGAAAAGATAAGAACCACTTTAAGGCTCTTGACACATGGTATTCAACTGCTTTCCTGAAAAGCTGAACCCATTATATTCTCACCAGCAAGCACGGAAGAGTGCCTATTTCATTGCACCCAGTCAACATGGAGTATTACCCTACTCTTTAAAAATCTTTGCTTAATTGATAAATAAAAATGATATCAAATGGTTTTGGCTTTTATATCTTTGATCAGTCATTGTGATGGGCCAGGAGATGGACCAGCCAGATTCCCCTAGAAGGGAATAAGTCTGACTCTAGCTGCATCTGCACAATTTGCAGTCAGTCTACCCAGCATCTCCTCTCGGGTCTGTCTTAGCTGCAGAGAACCATCTAATCTAACACTGTGCCCCCCTTTGGCAGCCCACACCCAGGGACTGAGTGAGGTAGAGGCAGAAAGACTTAACCATCTGGGGGCTCCTGGGTGGCTCAGTTGGCTCAGGTCATGCATGATCTCATTCTGGGTTCTGGGATGGATCCCTTTGTTCACTAAGGAATGCTAACAGTGAGGAGCCCTCTTGGGATCCTCTCTCTCTTCTCTTTCTGCCCTTTCCCACTCCTACTCACATGCATGCACGCACACGTGTACTTGCTCACTCTCAAAATAAGTAAATAGACATTTAAAAAAAAAGACTTAGTTATTTGGGCACAACTTGGACAACTTTGGTGAGCCTGCATCACAACTGGATATCTCCATCTGCCCAGTCCTGCTTCTGCCCTCTTCTTTTCACAGATGTAGATTTCTGATAAATATTGGCATCCCAAACCCATCTCTGCATTTGCTTCTGAAGAACATGCCATGCAACAGAAATGATGCTGGACTTTTGATTTGCCTTTTCCTGTCATGTTTACATTGAGGATTTTGAGGCCCCTTCTGGACAAGCAGAAAAGAATGCTGATACCAATGATTTCATTTGCAATCAAAAGATTCCTTATATCTGAAAGCCATGGGAAAAAATAATAAAGACTAATGTATTTAACATATATAATTTTGCATATGATAAACACCTCAGGTAGAACTTTTTTAATGCACAAACTGCAAAGTTAAATAGACAAGTTTCATATTTACCTATAAGGAGATTGTATGTGTCAAAGGAACCCAAGTAGAAAAAACCTTGTACTTACTGATCCTCTTACTTGTGTATTTCTTTAGGATACATAAAACATTCTCCTACTATGTCTTTTTAAAATTATTTTTATTTTAGAGAGAGTGTGTGTGCATGAGTGAGAGGGAGGGAGGGAGGAAGAGGAAGAATCTTAAGCAGGCTCCATGCTCAGCACGGAGCTCAATGCCCAATGTGGGGCTTGCTCCCATGATCTTGGGATCATGACCTTAGCTGAAATCAAGAGTCAGTTGCTCAATTGACTGAGCCACCCAGGTGCTGCTTACCGTGTCTTTTCTAAACACATTTCCAAAAAACTTTCAGGACTAAAACTTCAAGAAGTCAAGATGTGCCTACTCTAGAAAAAAAAAAAATTCTCTGGTTTGTGAAGAAGCTCAACAAAAATAAGAATGCAGCTCATAGTTCTTCCTACCCTCCTGTTCCAAGAAATAGTGACTGGGGGCTCTTCTCAAATAATAGTCTCAGCTGATACTGTACTTTTCTCTCTTACAGCCTTGCTCACTGATGATCTCACAGATGCAATTATCTGTGCCAAGAAAATTGCCAAAGAGACAGAAGGGATGAACTATTGGTAAGAGTCTTTCCTTGGGAGACTTTGGCCAACCAGGGCAACCCTGACAGTGTGTACATTCATCATGGGTGCAGCCAGCACTGGCAAACTCCCCTTTGCAGAACGGTCCAACAATTTTAATGTAACCTTGTCTACACCCTTCCCCATGAGTGTGTGCGTATACTGTGAACACCATGAAAGGGGTTTCTATGGGGAGGAGAGTTGTTATGAGCCATGGTAATTTGTGATTGTCTTTCACATTAAGATGGTCCAAACAATGGAACAATTGGTGTTTTCTAATGTGAATTGCTGGTGAAGGCAATACACCAGAGGGAAAAAGCCTAAGCTTGCCCAACATTTGATATGGTTTTGGAGAGCTAAGGCAACATTTTGTGGAGAAAGAAAATAGGCAGAAGCGAGAGAAGAATAACCAGGTCAGTCATATAAGCTGGAAACCAGCCTAGGATTGTGCAGAGACAGGGTTTCTGGTGCTCACAGTTATCTCTGAGGCTGGGTTTCTTGTGAGCATTGCTAATTAGGAACCTGAATTTTCAGAGGTGGAGGTGTTTAACTAAATGACTCATCCTTTAAAAAGTTGTTTACTTGTTGCTGAGGCTAATAAGGACTAGGAGAAAATCAAGAAGAGAGAAGTCTTCACAAGGCACAGGGACAGAGTCCTTGGAGCTCAGAAATAAATAAAACTAAATCCTGGGTGCTGCTAGTTGTTTTGGTTAATTACCTATGGTTTTGGACCTAAGAATGTTTGGATGGTCATGGTTCTTTCTGTTGTTCCTGCTCCCCTGTCCTCCTCAGGCAAGGCTGGAAGAAACACTGTGAGGGCAAAGACCTGTCTGAATGGAAAAAGGGATGTGAGGTCTCGTGAGCCAGAACCAGACCCAGGACACTCTCCAACAACTCCCTAGGATTGTGTCAAAATGCTCCTCTCACCTTGTCCCCTTTCTCCCGATGTTCCTTCTCAAAGTTGGGGAGGGAAAACTAAGTTCTAGTTTAAAAGAAATAAATATTTCCATTTGAGTATCTTTACCTCACCCTGACTCTGTTTCAGTGATGTCATAAAAGCATAGTGGTTAAGATTTGAAAGCCACCTGCAAAACGTTCTGGCCCCAGGAGGAACAAACTTCCATCCTTCATTATAAGGATCACTGGCTGCTGTGGCCCTGGTATGGCTCCTCATTTTCAGAGAAGACTCCCACATTAAGGAGAGCCCTAGATGAATGATCACAGTTTGCTGACTTCTGTCCTGAAGCATTAGGTCATTCTTCTCTGGTCAGCAGACACCAGTCCTTCCTCAGCTCACCACGGCCAGAGAGAGCTCTAGGCAATCCTGATGGACACTCCAATGGAAATACATTGGTGAAGTCACAGCTTTCATCTCCAATGTTAAGAGAGTTCCCCATGTTGTTCCAACATCTATTTAAATTAAATCTATCAAATTCAAAACTATACTAACATCTCATGGTAAAATTGCTTCCAGCCTTAGACCTATAGATTTTATTACTTTGGTCAGGGAAATGCTGACAATCTGAAGGATGCCTCATTACATGTAACCCAGAGCTGAGGAGCTCAGATCCCTAAAAGCTGTTCCCAGAATGCCCTCTGCTCCAGGCAAGGATGGCCCACATAGTAGGGCAGATCTGCTCTGCAGAGTTTTCTCTTGTCTGTTCTCTGTCCTGCCAGGGCAGAGGTGGTTAGGGCTATATTATTGTAACTTTACATAAAAAGCTTAGGTTGAATGCAATCTGACCTCAAGAATGCACTCAGTTAAGGTTTGTTGAAGAAATGGTTATGCCTACAAATAAGTTTCCCACTTAGAAGAAAGTCCCACTGGTCAGACCAATGAGTTTTGTGATAGCACCTAGCTGACCTATAAACACTCTCTAGTTGCCAACTGCCTGGGCTTTACCATTGGCTCATTTCACATCCACTGGCTTCACTTGCAGGCATAAGCTTTAAAAAAATCCCAACTGCTACTTGCCAAAATAATATAAACGTTTCATATGTGTCTAAACAAACATAATTCAGTGACAATTTAACAGGCATTCAAACCGGGGGGGGGGGGGGAGCTTTTGGACTTCGTGTAAGAATTGAAAAAGAATTCTGTAAGATGGCTGAAGAAAATGTGGAAAATGTTGAAACCATTAAGCTGCACTAAGTCAACAATTTGTGCTTCCAGAGAAGTTCACAGAATGCATCTTTCTTTACTATTGTCCTGTTATCCATCTGCTTTGCTGCCCCAACTCTTAGCCAAACCTCCTTCATTACATCAGTAATACTATGTTCATGACCTAGGTTGGCATGGGATCTTGTGCTGCCTGTGCGAATATGTGGGGAAAGATTAAGCAAACAAACAAAAGACCACTCAACTCTAAAAAGGAGTGCATGGAAATTACAAGTGAAGAGAGGTTGGCTGACCCTACAATTTGATCCATCTTTTCACAAAACTCATAAAATTTCTAAGCATGTAATCCTACTATTTCTGTCCCTAATTGTTGTATCTATTTAATATTTTCACTAAAAATTTAGGATAAAAAAATGCTTGTCCTTCATAATTTCCCACAATTAATAGTCTAAGAAATTCAAGAAAATATTGCTCCTTTTCCTGAGTTACCTTTCTGTAACAAAGATATATTGAAATAACAACTGAAATTTATATTCCCTTGTATAGTTTCCAAGATATTTAGAAATAGATTTTTTAGTTTCTTTTCATTTCCAACTTATCAGTAGCTTACCAGATGTACCGAGAAGACTGTTTGATATTAGGATTTGGCCAACTACTGAGGTAGATACGTTCTTTCTTGTGGGAGGGACTCAGCTCTGCCTGATTCTTGGGACCCCTCCTCCCCCAGCAACTGGCTATATGTATCTCAGCTCATTCTCTGTCATTCCTCAACACTTTCTGCCTGGTTCATCATTTTGTCTTGATGCCTCCTGAACCCATATGCCATTTCCCCTTAGATGTCTTTACTCCTGATTTTCCCCCAAAAGCAGAAGATTCAGAAGATTTTACCACTTCCCTACAGCCACTTCAAGCCCCACCCAGCCTACAGGAAGCCTCTCTAGTCCTCCAGCCTCTTAACAGTCTTTTCTCTATGGTCCTTTCCAACTAAACACATGTGAGATCATAGAAGGAATACAAACAAGACTTTGTATTTGGAATATTTTTATTTGCAAATGAGGTTCAGAGCTAGTATTTCAAATGCACCTCACAACTACCTTGCGGCACAATGTAATCTTCACCTTACACAGAAGACACTGAGTTATATGTAGAATGGGTGACTGTCTGCTCAAGACCCACAGTGCCACAGTGGGGAGTCCAGAGCAACTCAGCCACCCCATAGGAATCTTCAGAACTCAGTGAAAGAATAGTGGCCTGCTTTTTTAGGGAGAGGGAGTGCCTGAGCCCTTCATCTGTGTTCACCACCCACCTCTTTGCATACCCCAATATAACACAAACATCAGCCAGCCCCAGAAAAATCTAGAAGAGTAGGAAATGCTCACACCCAAAGTTTAATCTCTCCAAGTTGATTTAAAGAAATGAAGACTTCATTAGGAGGCCAAGAAAGATTTCCTCCGTCCTCCCACAATACCTAGAGAAGGGTCTAGATTTCTAAAACTTTGAGACAAGAAACATGTATTGCTTTTTCCAACAAAAAAGATTCATAGTTTTAAATCTAAGATGTGAAAATTATTTCTTCTGGTGACCATTTCTTCCAAGTGTCCACTCCAAGCCCACTCCCCCAGAGTCAGGCTCTGCATTTCTTCTGTAGTGCCACTAGACTGAAGAGTAGACATGGCCAAGGAGGCACTCTGGTCATGACCATCATCCAGGGCAGCCACTCCCTGGAGCATCAAGCTGCTGGAAGTTCCTGACACCCAGTGGGGCAGAGGATGGCAGTTCCCACAGCTGGTTTGCACAGGATCCCCTTCCTGGGGGGGCTTACAATCCTGAAGGAAACCCGAGTGTAGCCGAATCATCTGGATGACCACAGGGCTCCCTTAGGGACCTCAGGCAGCTACACAGCACTGTGACTCCAATTAGGTGGCTCTGTCCCTCCCCCATTCTCCTTCCCTCTTATCCTGTTGGTTCACGGTGCAGGAGAATGGGAGAGAAACGCTCAGAACCCTTCCTCCATCACAGACACAGCAAGCACATCTGTTTAATTTGATTCTTCTGGAACAGCACAAAGAGGGGGAAACAGAAGATTAGAAGCTAATAAACAGTGTCACAGAAGAGGGGAAGGGAGAAGAAAGACAAAGACGGTATTTTCTTACAAGAGCCTGCAATTCAAACAACATTTGCCACTTGGGGCCTGCTCACTGATGTTCAGCCCAAACCCAACACTGCAAATGGAGCAAGGGGCGTTTCCCTGGCCTTTGTGTTGGGAACTTTATCTCATAACAAGAATACATACTCATTGTGGAACATACAGAAAATATTTCTTAAAACTACAAAAATATTCTTGCCAGTCAATGATAACTGCTATTAATACTTTTGGCTTTTCTTCCCGTTTTTCCCATCTTTTATAGACTTGGAATGTGTTTTAATTTTGTAACACGATCTTTTCACTCCACATACCACACGATGTCCCCCAATTAATATTTTCTGAAATACGAGGCCCATGAACAGAAGCGTGCTTGCTGTTCCTGTCCTCTTTCCTCTTTTGTTGTTGCTTAACTACCGGCACTGTCAGGCCTGGGACTCTAGACCTGAAGCTCTGGAGAGGGTCTTTCTTTTCTCACTGCTTATGCTCCTTCCAGACTTCACCAAAAGCCCTCAGTATATCATTTTTTTAAAGTATTTATTTATTTTGACAGAGAGAGAGAGAGGGAGGGAGGGAGGGGCAGAGAAACAGGGAGAGAGAAAGAATCCCAAGCTGGTTCCTTGCTGTCAGCGCAGAGCCCAATGCAGGGCTCAATCCCTCGAACTGTGAGATCATGATCTGAGCCAAAATCAGGAGTCAAATGCTTAGCTAGCCAAGCCATCCGGGAGCCCTGTGCACAAGATTTTTATGGGGCCTATCTTTCTTTACAATTTTTTTAATGTTTATTTATTTTTGAGACAGAGAGAGAGACAGAATGCAAGCAGGGGAGGGGCAGAGAGAGAGGGAGAACCCAAAATCTGAAACAGGCTCCAGGCTCTGAGCCCGACTACAGAGCCCGACCTTGGGCTCGAACCCATAAGCCATGAGATCATGACCTGAGCCGAAATCAGGTGCTTAACCGACTGAGCCACCCAGGCACTCCTGGGGCCTATCTTTCCATGGACTCCTTGACTGCTTTGGAGGAGAACCTCATTTGAGACTAGAAATAGGAGATTGAGCCACATTTTCCAATCAGGATCCATCATCCGCCATTTGATCCAACACTGAGAGGAAAAAAAATGAAAGTCCATGCTGTCCTGAAAAATCCAAAGCATGTGATAACCATGCTGTTTCACCTCCTATAAAATGGGAAGAACATATATGCCACACACAGTTTGGGTGAAGATTAGCAATAATATCAGAAGCACATTGCACAAATCGGGCTTTTAAAGAAAATTGCTTACTATTGTCTATTTCTACATTTTTCTTCCTTCAGTATGTTTAACAGGTGATTTTTTAAAAAAAGTTTTAATGTTTCATTATTTTTGAGAGAGAGAGACAGAGTGCAAGCAGGGGAGGGGTAGAGAGAGAGGGAGACACAGAATCCAAAGCAGGCTGTCAGCACAGAGCCTGAGGTGGGGCTCAAACTCACAGACTACAAGATCGTGACCTGAGCCAAAGTTGCATGCTTAACCAACTAAGCCACCCAGGCACCCCAACAGGTGATTTCTTTGTTTTTTAATGTTTTATTTATTTTTGAGAGAGAGAGAGACAGCATGAGCAGGGGAGGGTCAGAGAGAGGGAGACACAGAATCTGAAGACAGGCTCCAGGCTCTGAGCTAGCTGTCAGCACAGAACCCGACGCGGGGCTCGAACACACAAGCTATGAGATCATGACCTGAGCCAAAGTCAGACACTTAACCGACTGAGCCACCCAAGCGCCCCTAACAGGTGATTTCTAAGAGGTACTACAGACACTTTAATAGGATGAATTACATTTTGTGGGAAATAATGACATTTCCCAAAAGGGAAGGGGCAGATCTTTCCTGAAAGAAGCTGCCAGTAAAACCTTGGCTAAATTTGTTTCACCAGGTCCCACAGCTGAGGTTTTCAAGCTACAGGGTAAAAAGTTAAAAGCTCTCTGGATTCCCCTGCCTGCTTGCTACCATGCCCTCACTGGCAACATAATTCTTGGTGAGGAAGAAAAAATAAATCTATAGTTGCCTTGAAAAGCATTCATGCAAAATAAAGCCCAGATTCATAAGTAATCGGACTTCTGCATCACTTTTCCAAACAGTATCCTGTTACAAGCTAAAGCAAACAGAGCGGTTTCAGCCCTGAGAACTGACAGGCAGTGCAGAGGGCAGATTGGAAAAGATTAAATATTTGTGCAAAAACACCACATCCCCCTTCACAAAGAGCTGCCTTAGTCTGGAATAAAAGGAAATGCGGAATCGGGGGAAGGGGGTACAGGAACTGAGAGGAGAGTTTTATCTTTCCAGAGGAAAGATTGGTTTTTGAAGGAGTTGGGCAAGGGGCGAGGGGCAGAAAGGGGGTGGGAGGAGGGGGTGCCAGCTCTCAGGTCACTGCTTGTGCCCAAGGCTGCACTTTTGACCCGTGCAGTGGAGTCAGGCCACAGAGGCTCAGGAGAAGATGGAAACAGGATGGTGAGGGCTTGGAGGCTGCCAGGCTGTGGTGGCAGAGAAGCAAGAAAGCGTCACACTCAGAGAAACCCACAGTCTGAGCAGCACCGTGTTAATTTGTGAGGGTGGGTGGAGAGGAGGTGACCAGGGTCGTGGCCAGCCAAGCGCACTGTGCAAACTGGTGGTCCAGAGGCCTGCCAGGGGAGGAAGGACAGACCAGAAAAGGGAGATTTTAGAAAATTGTTCAAAAACAGCACTTTTCAACTCGGCTGACAACCGATCAAAGCTGGATTCTGCTTCTTGGACGTTTTAGTGGCTGCCAGGAACTTTGATTAAAAAAAGAAGAAAAAAAACCCTCATACAATAGAACGTTCTGTGCAGGCAGGAGGGAGATTGCTGATAAGATGAAAATCTTTTAGGAACTGGGATTTTTCCGTGGACTTTGGAGCTCCTCGGGGCCCCACCACGAAGGCTAACTCAAGGCACTCCCCAGGAAAAAAAAGAGCCCTTTGAACACAGATCAAGTGACCCACGTCCAAGCAGGAGGAGGGTCCTTGAGAAGCGCCGCCTCTGGTCCCATGTGCAGGCTTAGCGACCGTGCTGGCCAGTGCAGGCTTCTCAATCCTCGAAGAAGCATCGGGAAGCTTTTTGAAAAATGCCAATACCCAGGTCTGGCTCACCTGTGTTAAATTGGGCTTCCTGAAGGTGGAGCCCTAAGGGGGGTATTTTTTTTAACTCCCCAATTAATTCGAATGTGCCACCAGGACCATGAAGCCTAAGCAAAAGACTTAAAGGGGCCCTGCTGGGCAGGCTTTCCTTGAGCTGTTGTACCCAGGCGCCCCCATGGGAGAAGAGTATCACGTACCCCCCCATCCTCCAGCTGCATCCTGGGTCATTCCTCTTGGATGGCTTAGAGCCGACCCCAAATATCTGAGGAGTTGAACCTAGTCATCAAAGCAGAAAGGAGATAGAAACCGTACAAGTGCCAACACTGTGTGCCAATCCCCATGCCATAAATGGTGTATGGACGCAATGGTGGGAGATTCCAATGCTTTGAGTGTTCTGGGTAGGGAAGGGTTGCAGAAATATCTACAGCCTTCAGAAAAGGTTAAAGTACAATTAAAAATACACATATACATATAATATATATGCAAATATAAAATAAACACATGTCAAAGATTTTATTCAACTCATTAATTAATGAGAAAACCAGTAAGATGCTAAGACCAGTTGAAAGAGATTTGAAGAGCTAGGTATTTACAGGCAATTTACAAAAGGAATATTATGGTCAGATCGCTGGGTTTGATCCAAAATTAATATCTTAAAGGAAATAAACTATATCCTTTGAGGGGTCTTTTTTCCCCTGCCAGACAAATTACTTGCATTTCTACCAAGGAAAAATCTACAACTTAATATATAATTTCGCCTCGTCTAGCAATTTTCAAAAACAGTAAACAGCAAGTTGGAAAAATTGCAATACCCCAGATAATCCTTAGGTGCGCTTTTGCCTTATAAGACATTGAAAGTACATGCTGGCTGCCTATCAGCCTTATTTCCAAGTTTTTGAGAATTTTTCTTGGTAGCGAGAGTAAGGTGGTGAGATTACAGGTCTGGAGAAGAAAGACTGAGGTAGTAGCTTCATGGTCACACCTGAGAGAGCCCAGAATCCACATCGTGGCAAACCAAGACCAAGACCAAGACCAAGACCAAGACCAAGACCATGCAGAGGCCAGCTGGTCTGTCTGCGGAGTACCATGCTGGACGGTGGGCACACATCAACTGTGGCGTCCAGCCCCTTCAACCTCCAGGAAGATGGATTCAACCCTTTACAGTCTTGGAAAGCCTAAGGCTTTCAGGAGATTTCTGAAAATTCCTGAAAAGTTTATGCTCCTCTGGCACAGACTAGTTCCTGTAAGGATCCTTGCATTTCTCACAGAGGGAAAATGTGTTCCTTTCTTTAATTTGCACAACACGAATAAAATTAAACCCAATCATATAAGACACTGATATGGCCTTTACTAGAAGGTTTAGTCCTTCTGGATGGGAAGATTTAGATCACAAAAGCAATTAACTCAGACACTAGCAATTCCTGTTTCCCAAAAGATGCTTCTTCTCCTGCTTCCTTTCTCTGGTCCTTCCTTCTCTATTCTCTTCTCTAATCAAATGACTTGTTTGTCCCCTCCTTATTTTTACCTTTAAAAAACTGTAATTCGCTAAAAAAGTTTTTTTTAATATTTTTAATTTATTTTTGAGAGACAGAGACAGCACAGGAAGGGGAGGTCAGAGAGAGAGGGACACACAGAATCCGAAGCAGTCTCCAGGCTCTGAGCTAGCTGTCAGCACAGAGACTGACACGGGGCTCGAACCCACAAACTATGAGATCATGACCTGAGCTGAAGCCAGATGATTAACCGACTGAGCCACCCAGGCGCCCCTGCATATAACTGTTTACTTCCCCCAAACTCAACTACTAAGAGCCTACTGTTGACTATATGGCTTACAAATAACACACACAGTTGATTAACACATATTTTGTATATCATATGTATTCTATAATGTATTCTTATAAAAAAAAAGTGAGCTAGAGAAAAGAAAATGTTATTAGGAAAATCATAAGGAAGAGAAAATACATTTACAGTACTGTACTGTATTTATTGAAAAAAGTTCTGTGTGTAATTGGAGCTCACGCAGTTCAAACCCATGGTTTCCAAGGGTCGACTGTAATTTATATATATCATAAAATCCCCTCTTTCCACCCACAGCACTGTTCCTTGGGTCCCAGCTCCCACCCACCATAACTTAACCTGCTAGCATCCTGGCCATCAGTATCTTGCTCTCCCCGCCCCCTCTCCAGGCCCCCACAGAGCAGATGCAGCACCTAGGTGGGATGGGGGCCAGAGGGGCACTCTCCTCAGCTACAAAATGCAAGGGCCATGGGGCACTCAGTTGCCAAGATCAACAATATGTTAAAGCCCTATTTATTTGCAATATTTAATTTCACTAAACTAAAGCAAAAAAAAATCAGTAGTGAACAAAACGTTGAATTTTTAAACACGGGATCAATATTACCATTTTTTTCATTCACCCCAAGTTTTAATGCACCTCTGTACAGCGCTGAAAATGATTTTTACTTTAAAATTTTGGTGTTTGGGGGCACCTGGGTGGCTCAGTTGGTTAAGTGTCCGACTTCTGACGGTTTGTGAGTTCAAGCCCCACGTCTGGTTCTGGGCTGCTGACAGCTTAGAGCCTGAAGCCTGCTTTGGGTTCTGTGTCTCCCTCTCTCTCTGCGCTTCCCCAGCTCATTCTCTCTCTATCTCTCAAAAATAAGTAAACATTAAAAAAAATTTTAAATAAAATAAAATATAATTTTGGTGTTTTGTTCATTATGGATTTTTTAAAATTGATTTTGATATTCAAAAAAATAGTCTTTCAAGTGTTACTTATTTCAATTACTGAGTGTTTGGACTCCCACTTAATCTTTGTGCTAAGGCCTCACCTTCATCCTGGCCGTGGAGGTATTCTAATCAAGGCAGATAATAGAACTAGGTGGAGATCTTTCTGAGAAATAAGTAAAAAGAGGGAGAGAAAAAAACTGTGAGAAATACAGAAGACAGAGAAGTGCAGGGCCCAGTTAGGACTTGGAATGAAAGCAGGTCGTCACATTAGCCAGAGAACAGCCGAACTGTAGCGATCAGGGTTCAGGAGCAGAACAGGCTGAGAGAGACATGCCAGACCCCCAGTGGTTCCCCTTCTGCTTGCTCACAAGAACCTTTTGTGGAGCTTTTTGAAAATACTGATTCCCGGGTTCCACCCACAGACTAGAAAGTCAAAGTCTCTGAGGTTGTGGCCGGGGAATGGGCATTGCCAACAGCCCCAAAGGTCATTGCCACCCTCCCAGGGCCAGGAATACCTGACTTCTTCCAGCTCTGACATCCTAGACTTTCTTGGTTCTTCTGCTGCTTGTGGGGTCCTTAATACAGTGACTTTTATAAAGTCCTTACCCTGTTTTGGATTACAGAAACCTTTGAGAACCTGAAGAAACTAAAGAAAACCCTCCTTAGAAAAATGCTCATTTGGCACACACATCATGCAGTCCTATTCATTGCCCCCAATCTATTGTAGGTAGTACTGTGAGCTGCATAGTGAAAAATACTGAGATTGCTTGTATGTGGCCCTGCGCTAAGTGCTGTCTAAGCGGTTTACACGGACCCCATTTCTCTTTCTGGAAGGCTAGCTTAGATACCGGTCCGACCAAGATGACGCGACTTTCTCACTCCTTCCGCCTTTCCATTCATCCAGCAGCCTTCAAAACTCACTCCTCGATGCCCTGGGTCAACCGCCCAGCCCTGATTGCCATGCAACTCATCTGAGAGCTTTTAGACAGACTTGCGCTGGGGGCCATCCCCCAGAGACCCTTATTTACCTCATCTGCAGTGGGCATCGACTGCGTCGTCAAAGCCACCCCGTGCCTCTGCGGACGGCCGGGGAGGGGCCGCTACCGGAGGAGACACGGCCACCGCAGGGTGCAGCTGGCCCCTGTCCGCTAGGTGTGTGGACCCGAGGGCACTTGCTGAGCTAATTGCTCCCAGCTGCAGTGTAAGTGAAATTGAGTGGTTTTTATAAGCTGCTTAAATTTAATAATCCAAAATATAGAGTGCCTTTAGCATCATATAACAGGAAGAGGGCCAGCTGAGGAATGAGAAATTTGGGGTTCCGTCCTGGTTGTACGGAGGCCCCCACGCCCCAAACCTGCCTCCTGCACGGTGGTCAAAGGCTCCTGCAGGCTGGGCAGCCCTGGGTTCACACCCGGCTCTGCAAGGGGGCAAGGAAGTGACCCCTCCTCACCTCTGTGTGCCCTCCGGACAGTGTCAGTGTTACTTCATAGGGTGTGATGAATGCTGAAGTGCCCAGGGAACATTCTAGTGCACAGCAGGTGTGCAATGAGCTTCTGCTTTTATTACGACAACTGGGCCCAGCAAAACCCCCGGAGCCACTGGTGAAGATTATGCAGAAATGCAAAGGCAGCCCTTCAGCTGTAACACAAAGCATTATAAGCTGGGCTGATGACTGTCACTAACTTCCTGGCTTTCATTAGGCTGCAGCCTGGACGCGAGGTGGGCTGATTCCACGGCTCCTGGGGACGGGACTGCAGCACCGCCCTTCCATGCTTTCGGAGGGTCTTTCAGACCAAAATGTGAGTGAGCTCGGGAAGCCCCATCTTAGATGAGCGGGGCCACAGTCAGGCTGGCCAAGCTGTCCCGTGATGGTTTATAGGTACTTTCTCACATGAGGCTGACTGAAAACCAGGTTCTTAGACCTGGGCCAACATGAATCATAGGGTAATAATAGTGATTGAATTGAATTGCTCAAATTAGGAGAAAAAAAACCAAAACAGGTGAGTACTACCTTCTTCTGGAATTTTTTTTTGTTGTTGTTCTTTTTAGAGAAAGAGAAGGTGAGAGGGGCAGAGAGAGAGCACGAGAGCACGAGAGCACGGGAGGGGGGAGACAGGAAGCAGGGGGGGAGAGAGAGGGAGAGGGAGAGCAGGGAAGGGGTTGAGAGAGGGAGCATGGGAGGGGGGAGAAAGAGAGCAGTGGAGGGGGGAGAAAGAGAGCAGTGGAGGGGGAGAGAGAGGGAGAGGGGGAGAGGAAGAGAGAGAGAGAGAGAGAGAGAGAGAGACCCAAGCAGGCTCCATGATCAGCATGGTTCCTGATACAGGGCTTGATCCCATGATTCTGGGATCAAGCCATGAGCTGAAATCAAGAGTAAGCTGCCCCTTCCTTCTGGATATTTTAAATGCTCCCACAGCAGATCCTAGAAGAGCTTAGGATATTCATAAATAGTTAGAAGGCATAGCTCAGAACCTGCAGACATTTTCAAAACTCTCTCATTTATGTCTTCTTTACAAGTGCTGCCAAATGCACCCCGAAAAACCTGCTTAGCTCCCCACATTCCCAGACACTAGTGAACAGGAAACTTGGGCATGTGGTTCTCTGATTAGTTATAAATGAATCCATTGATTAGGTTTGAAAATGCTTTCCTCCACTTAAAGAGGTCTTGGTGTCTTTAATGGCATAGCAGTATCAACGGTCCCCACACACTCAGCCGTCCCAAGTAGTAGCTGGCTGCCTTTTGAACAAAGGAAGTGAAAAAGGAAGGGAGAAACAAATTCTCAAAAACATCCTGCTACACTGAACATAAGTAGAGCGCAGCATGATGGTTTGCCAACTAAGCGATCAGTGTCCCTTATGCAGCAGACTCATGGGACATCGCAGCGTTAATAATGACAAGGAGGATTAAGAATAATAATAATCAATAAATGTTCCTATTTGTTGGGAACATAGCTAAAAACTTTTCATATGTATTAGCTGACTGAATCCCCATAATAATCCTATGAAACCAATATTATTTTCATTTTATAAGGAAGAATATTAAAGCAGAGAGAGTCTAATCGAGTTGCCCAAGGTCAGACAAGGTTAGTTAATTAATTCAAGCAATTCCGGTCAAAGTCTTTCTGACCTTAAACTCCTGGTCTCGACACACCTCGAAACACGTCACCCAGAATGATAGTTTCCAATTCCTGAAAAAAAGGTTAACAGATTTCACAGGAGGAAGAAGACAGAGTCCTATTTTCCTCAGAGACTTCCTCCTTGTTTCGGAAAGTAAGTGAGATAATCAAAGGGCAGGCTGTAGGAAGAAGGGACCAATGGAAAAATCTGAATTAATCAAGAGACAAATTGTACAAAACTCCTTCAAAGTGACAAGCTTTTCAGAAAGCTTAGAATCTTAAAATCTCTGTGCGAGTACAAAACAATAAATGTTAGCAGTTTTTCCCTCTGAATAGAGGGCATAATTTTCCCAACTATATTCCTGTCTCCCGCAACTTCTGACCTGGGAATTCAACTCCTAATAGCCATGGGATAATATACTTCAGGTACCCAGTGGGCTTCTTGTTAACTTCTGGCTTACTGAACAGCCATGTTATCTTGTAAACTACTAGAAAAGCCTAAAACTGGGGTGTGAAAAGGCAAAAGAGAGGAGAAGGAGGGAAGAGACAGTTCTGACTCAGCCACCATATCAGAACGCCAAAAAAAAGATACAAATGAGGGCCAGGAGCAAGCCCATCTAAAGTGAGACAGAAGCTTCTAAAGGTTCTGCAAAGAGGGCATCAATAGCATTGTGCGCCTTGCAGAAAAAGCCTGAACTTGGGATCTCCTGCTTCCCGAGAACAGAGCTATTCCCTACCTAGGACTCAGGGACCCCCAGTGTCAAAAGCTGATTAGAATGTGAGTTACATCCTGCATTTGACCACCCGATCCACATTTTCCCGTGAGTTAATAACTTGACCCCTCTGAGGGGCCTTGCTCTGTGTACTGAAACTGTCTGTTAACTCTCCTATGGACTGCTGGGTTCAGTATTTAATTTCCAGCAGGGATTTCAGAAGGTCAAAGTCCCCATCTGTGAAGAAAGCCATGTGAATAATGAAACAAGGCAGGCAAGTTCACCCTGGAGGAGATGGAAGTCTTTAAGTGTGTTTGACAAAAGACCTTTAGACTGTAGACCTTGGGGGCCTGGGGTGGAGCGAACAGGGAAGAAAATTAGCTCAGGGAGAGAGATTCTTAAATCAGTGGGAAAAAGCAAAACATCTGCTACGCGATGTTGCAAGCTACTGGGACATTTGGTTTCCATTAACTGTCCAAGCAGTGATTTGGGTTGTTTTTGTTGATGTTGTATGTGTGTGTGCATTAGGTTTAATGGGCACCCGGAGCAGAGGCAGTAATAAAAAGGTAGCAGAGGACGCATGGGAAAGAATTAAAGCTAGAACTTATCAGTGTGGGGGGAAAATAAATTCACGTATTTGCAGGTCCAGGGCTCTCTGAAGCCTGCGGTTTCCCACACTTTCAGAGAGAGCCTCACAAAGTGTCAGCTTTCTCATTTCAAAGCCGAAACCAACCAGGAGCCTCACGGCGAAATCGCGTCTCTGATTTACACATCAATATTTCTCTGGCTGTTGATTTAAGGCAGTCATCCCTGGCGGCACTTTGTTCGACAAAGGCCTCTTCCTGTTCATCTCTGCCTCGGGTGTCAGCCCTCCATGGGCACAGCTGTGACGAGACACTGCACGCTCAGTCTGAGGGCGCAGGAGATTTCCTGTACTTTCTCAGACTTTGGTTCGGTAACCACAGTCCTGATACTACCTCGAAAATTGTTCTTCTTCAGGTTAGTAATAGGTTATGTAGGTTATTGGACACGAATATACTCAGACCTGCTCTTACAGAAGGGCACCCAGGGAAGGGCGGTATTTATCCACGGGCATGTTCTGTGTCAGCCTTTCTGTGATTGGAGGTCAGAAGGTTTAAGCTACATGAGCTTCTAAGACTCCAATGACACTGAAAGCCTGCCACAGCAACCACTAAATCACTCTTTGAAGGATTTGTAAAATAATAATAGCTATCTTTCATTAAGAACTTATAATGTCAGGCATTTTTCATACATTCTCTCTAATTCTCAGACAACTCACCCTACAAATAAGAAAAGCCAATGAGGTGCCTGGGTGGCACAGTCAGTTAAGCGTCCAGTTCAGCTCAGGTCATGATCTCATAGTTTGGGGGTTCAAGCCCTGCATCAGGCTCTGTGCTAATAGCTCAGAGCCTGGAGCCTGCTTCAGATTCTTTATCTTTCTCTTGCTCTGCCCCTCCCCTGCTCATGCTTTTGTCTCTCTCTCTAAAGAATAAACATTAAAAAAAAATTTTTTTTTTAAAGAAAAGCCAAGACTGTAAACCCTGAGGGGGGCTGGGAAGTTCTCACAGATTGTGAGAGGTGGAACCAGAACCTGAACGCATGTATCTATTTGACTCTGGGACTATATGCACCCCTGTGTGTCCTGCTGCCTCTTCAGACTAGGCTGTTCCACACCAGGGCTGCAGGGATGGGACAAGATGCCCACTTCTCTTATCCCCTCCCCCAGTCTTCCTTTTCTCCAAGACATCTGATGTGATGTCAAGAGGAAGCCTCTGGAATTTTTTTTTGAACATTTGCTTAGTGGATATGGAACCCATGTAAGTCAACCTTGGTGAGGTGGTTTCTTTGATTTTTATTTTATTAAGCTTTTCTTAAACACTTCTTCATTTTTGAGATTAAGAGACAGAGCATGAGTGGAGAGTGGGGGAGGGGGCAGAGAGAGCCGGAAATACAGAATCCAAAGTGGGAAATACAGAATCTGACAGCACAGAGCCTGACGCGGGGCTTGTACTCACAGACTGTGAGATCATGACCTGAGCCAATGTCGGACGCTTAACCGACTGAGCCACCAGGTGCCCTTGTTTGCTTGATTTTCTAAAATTTAAATAGTTTATTACCAAGTTCGTTTCCATATCACACCCAGTGCTCTTCCCCACAAGTGCCCCGCTCCATGACCATCACCCACCTTCCCCTTCCCCACTCCCTCCTCAGCCTCAGTTTGTTCTCAGTATTCAAAAGTCTCTCATGATTTGCCTCATTCCCTCTCCCCAGCTCTTTTCCCCCCTTCCCCTTTCCATGGTCCCCTTTTAGGTTTCTCCTGTTAGACCTATGAGTGAAAACATGGTATCTTTCCTTCTCTGCCTGACTTATTTCACTTA
>NC_043709.1:107078020-107134383 GCF_006229205.1 Suricata suricatta
TATATATATATATATATATATATATATATATATATATATACATATACCACATCTTCTTGATCCATTCATCAGGTGATAGACATTTAGGCTCTTTCCATATTTTGGCTATTGCTGACAGTGCTGCTATGAATATTGGGGTACATGTGCCCCTATGCATCAGCACTTCTGTATCCCTTGGGTAAATCCCTAGCAGTGCTATTGCTGGGTCATAGGGGAGTTCTATCGATAGTTTTTTGAGGAGTCTCCACACTGTTTTCCAGAGCAGCTGTACCAGTTTACATTCCCATCAACAGTGTAGGAAGGTGGCTATGTCTCCACATCCTCACCAGCATCTATAGTTTCTTGATTTGTTCATTTTGGCCACTCTGACCAGCATGAGGTGGTATCTCATGTGGTTTTGATTTGTATTTCCCTAATGCTGAGTGATGCTGAGCATCATTTCATGTGCCTGTTGGCCATCTGGATGTCCTCTTTGGAGAAGTGCCTGCTCAGGTCTTCTGCCCATTTCTTCACCAGATTATTCGTTTTTTGGGTATGGAGTTTAATGAGTTCCTTGTAGATTTTGGATACTAGCCCTTTATCTAATACGCCATTTGCAACTATCTTTTCCCATTCTGTCGGTTGCCTATTATTTTTTTTTATTGTTTCCTGTGCCTTGCAAAAGCTTTTTATCTTGATGAGATCCCAATAGTTCATTTTTGTTCTTGATTCCCTTGCCTTTGGGGATGTGTCAAGGAGGAAATTGCTGCAATTGAGGTCAAGGAAGCTGTTTCCTGCTTTCTCCTCTAGGGTTTTTATGGTTTCCTGTCTCACATTCAGGTCCTTTATCCATTTTGAGTTTATTTTTGTTAATGGTGTAAGAAAGTGGTCTAGTTTCATTCTTCTGCATGTTGCTGTCCAGTTCTCCCAGCACCATCTGCTAAAGAAGCTGTCTTTTTTCCATTGGATACTCTCTCCTGTTTTGTCAAAGATTAATTGACCATACACTTGTGAGTCCAGTTCTGGGCTCTCCATTCTATTCCACTGGTCCATGTGTCTGTTTTTGTGCCAATACCATACTGCCTTAATGATGACAGCTTTGTAGTAGAGACTAAAGTCTGAGATTGTGATGCTTCCCATTTTGGTTTTTTTCTTCAATATTACTTTGGCTATTTGGGGATTTTTGTGGTTCCATACAGATTTTAAGATAGTTTGTTCTAACTTTGAGAAGAATTCTGGTGCAACTTTGATAGGGATTGCATTGAATATGTAAATTGCTTTGGGTAATAATGGCATTTTAACAATGTTCATTCTCATCCATAAGCACAGAATATTTTTCCATTTCTTTGTGTCTTCAATTTCCTTCATAAGTCTTCTATAGTTTTCAGCATACAGGTCTTTTACATCTTTGGTTAGGTTTATTCCTAGGTATTTTATGATTTTTCATGCAATTGTGAATGGGATCTATTTCTTGATTTCTCTTTCTGTTGCTTCATTTTTGGTGTATAAGAATGTAACCGATTTTTGTACATTGATTTTGTAGCCTGTGACTTTACTGAATTCATGGATCTGTTCTAAAAGGCTTCTGGTGGAGTCGATTGGGTTTTCCTTGTAGAGTATCATGTCATCTGCAAAAAGTGAAAGTTTGACTTCTTCTTTGCCAATTCTGATGCCTTTTATTTACTTTTGTTGTCTGATTGCTGACACTAGGACTTCCAGCACTATGCTAAACAGCAGTGCTGAGAGTGGACATCCCTGTCGTGTCCCTGATCTCAGGGGGAAAGCTCTCAGTTTTTCCCCATTTAGGATAACATTAGCTGTGGGCTTTTCATAAATGGTTTTAATAATGTTTAAGTAACTTCCTTCTATCCCAACTTTCTCGAGGGTTTTTATTAAGAAGGGATGCTGTATTTTGTCAAGTGCTTTTTCTGCATCTATCCACAGGATCATATTATTTTTTTCTTTTCTTTTGTTAATGTGATGTATCACATTGATGGATTTGTGAATATTGAACCAGCCTTGTAACCCAGGAATGAATCCCACTTGATCATAATGGATAATTCTTTTAATATGCTGTTGAATTTGATTTGTTAGTTTCTTGTTGAGTATTTTTGCGTCCGTATTCATTAAGGATATTGGTCTGTAGTTCTCTTTTTTTGTTGGGTCTCTGTCTGGCTTAGGAATCAAAGTGATATGTGCTTCATAGAATGAGTCTGGAAGTCTTCCTTCCATTTCTATTTTTTGGAATAACTTGAGAAGGATCAGTGTTAATCTGCTTTAAATGTCTGGTAGAATTCCCCTGGGAATCCATCCAGCCCTGGGCTTTTATTTGTTGGGAGATTTTTGTTAACTGATTCAATTTCTTCACTGGTTATGGGTCTGTTCAGATTTTCTATCTCTTCCCGTTTGAATAGTGCATGTGCATTTAGAAATCTGTCCAATTCTTCTAGATTGTCCAGTTTGTTGGCATATAATTTTTCATAGTAATCTCTGATGGTATTTGTATTTCTGAGGGATCAGTTGTAATAGATCCATTTTCTTTCATAATTTTGTCTATTTGAGTGTTCTCTCTTTTCTTTCTGAGGAGCCTAGCTAGAGGTTTATCAGTTTTGTTTATCTTTTCAAAAAACCAACTCTTGGTTTCATTGATCTGTTCAATTGTCTTTGTGGATTCTATATTGTTTATTTCTTCCCTGATCTGTATTATTTCTCTTCTTCTACAAGGTTTGGAGTCCTCTTGCTGCTCCCTTTCTAGTTTTCTTAGGTGCTCTGTTAGATTTTGAGTTTGTGCTTTTTCTAGTTTGTTGAAATAGGCCAGGATTGCAATAAATTTTCCTCTTAGGACTGCCTTTGCTGCATCTCAGAGAGTTTGGATTGTTGTATTTTTGTTTTCATTTGTTTCCAGATATTTTTAAATTTCCTCTCTAATTGCCTGGTTCCCCCAATCATTCATCAGTAGGGTAGTTTTTAACCTCTACATTTTTTGGAGGTTTTCCAGACTTTTTCCTGTGGTTGATTTCAAGTTTCATAGCATTGTGATCTGAAAGTGTGCATGGTGTGATCTCAAGTGTTTTTTATGGAGGGCTGTTTAATGACCCAGTATGTGATAAATCTTGGAGAATTTACCATGCGCACTTAAGAAGAAAGTGAATTCCCTAGCTTCAGGATGTAGAATTCTAAATATATCTATTAATTCCATCTGTTTCAGTGTGCCATTCAGGTCCATTGTTTCTTTAGTGACTTTTTTGTCTGGTTGACCTATCCATTGATGTAAGTCGAGTATTAAAGTCCCCTGCAATTAGCACATTCTTATCAATAATATTGCTTCTGTTTGTGATTAGTTGTCTTATGTATTTAGGTGCTCCCGAATTTGGCGCATAGATGTTTATAATTGTTAGCTCTTTCTGATACAGAGACCCTGTAATTATTATACAATGTCCTTCTTCATCTTTTGTTACTGCCTTTACTTTAAAGTCCAGTTTGTCCGATATAAGTATGGCTACTCCAGCTTTCTTTTGGCGTCCAGTCGCATGGTAGATATTTCTCCATCCTGTTTCTTAAATCTGAAGGTGTCTTCAGGTCTAAGGTGAGTCTCTTGTAGACAGCAAATAGATGGATTTTGGTTTTTGATCCATTCTGCTACCTTGTATCGTTTGGCTGGACCATTCAGTCCATTTACATTCAGTGTTATTATTGAAACATGTGGGTTTAGATTCATTGTGTTCTCTGTAGGGTTCATGTTTGTATTGATGTCTCTGGTGTCTTATATTCCTTGCTACCTTTCTCTCATAGAGTCCCTCTTAGGATTTCTTGTAGGGCTGGTTTGGTGGTGATGAATTCTCTCAAGTTTTATTTGGGAAAACCTTTATCTCTCCTTCTATTTTGAATGACAGGCTCATTGGATAAAGAATTCTTGGTGGCATATTCTTCCTGTTCATCAGATTGAAGATTTCCTGCCATTCCTTTCTGGCCTGCCAAGTTTCAGTAGATAGATCTGTAATGACTCTGATAGGTTTCCCTTTAAATGTTAGGACCCTTTTATCCCTAGCTGCTTTCAGAATTCTGTCTTTATCTATATATTTTGCCAGTTTCACTATGATATGTCATGTTGAAGGTCGGTTCAAGTTACATCTTAGGGGAGTTCGGTATGTCTCTTGAATTTCAATGTCTTTCTCTTTCCCCAGATTGGAGAAATTTTCGTGTATAATTTGATCTAGCACCCCTTCAGGTCCTCTTTCTCTTTCTCCCTCTTCAGGAACTCCTATGATACAGATATTGTTCTGTGTGATTGTATCACTCAGGTCTCGAATTCTCCTTTTGTGCTCCTATATCAATTTCTCTCTCTTTTTCTCAGCTTCCTCTTTTGCTATAACTGTGTCTTCTAGTTCACTTGTTCTCCTCTCTGCTTCTTCAATCTGTGCAATGGCATTTTATTATTCACCTCATTTATAGCCTTTTTTAACCCGTCACAGCTATTTTGAAGATTTTTAGTCTTTGTATCAATATCTTCTCTGTTGACTTCTATGCTTTTTTTCAAGCCCACCAATTAATTTTATGACAATTGTTCTAAATTCTTGTTCAGTTATGTTGCTTGTGTCTGTTTTGAGCAGTTCTGTAGCTGTGATTTCTTCCTGTAGTTTCTTTAGAGGAGAGTTCTTTCATTTTGTCATTTTGGCCAGCTTTCTGTCTCTTGTCAGTTTTAAAAGCTTGTTCTGCACTGTGTGTCTATTAGTATTTATCTATTAAAGGAGGCTCTTTGACTGTCTAGGGTCTGTCATTTCAGGAAATGTTCTTTTAATGGTGTCTCTCGGATTCTCTTGTTATGCCTCTGATTAATTTATTTCCCTACTCAGCGATATTTGGAACTTTCCACTATGTGTTCTTTGGCTTGTTTCTTGAGGTAGCCCTGAAAAAGAAAACAGACAGACAAACACACAGGGAACACAAGCACGCAAATGCACTGACAGAACAAGTAAACAAGCAAACCAAGAGGGGAAAGAAAAAAAGGAACAGGAAAGAAAAGAGAGGACTGGAAAGGAAAAAAAAGAAGGTGTTGGGGAGGGGGACAGCGACAGCCATAGATAAAGGACAGTTTAAGAGCATAAAGCCTCTGGGGGGGGGGAGATAAGGATGAGATAAAGGAAAAAATATCTGGATGGTAAGAGTTGATCTAAGCACAGCAGTGCATAAATGTCGGTCTTTCCCAGACTCTAGGGGGAAAGGGAGAAAAGAAGGAAATAGGAAAATAGAAAAGAGAAAACAAGAGGAAAAAATTAAAAAGTAAAAATAATAAGAAAAGAAAGAAAAAACAATTAAAAATAACAAGCAAAAACACAGCAGCTCTCCAGCGCAGATGGGCGTGGCTTGGTGTAGGTAGTTCAGGTCTCAGGGGCTACTGTCTGAGGCCCCACCTTAGTGGATGCGGGGAGAAGAATGACAGTGCCCCAAGTCCCCCTCAGACAATGCATTGCCAGCCACTCTTGAGTCCAGCCTCCTCATGCCATGGGGGAGGGGGGGGGTCTAATTGTTTCTGTTTTCTAAGTTCCGCCAGGTTTCTAAGTCCTAGCCCATGCACTTTGCTGCTGCAGCCACAGTTAAAATGATCTCCTGCAGGCGGGTGGCTTTCTGGCCAGGATTGAGTAGGAGGATTGTGAAGCCAGTTTTTTCCCCTGGCTCCGCCTGAAGTTGGCGAGCTGCCAGACTCAAGGGAGAACAAGCTCCATGAGGGAGATGCATTTCTCTCCCCCACCCAGTGGCTCTTGGTCCTGGGCTACGGTCTCCCCTCTCCAGAGATTATGCTATGAGTGATTCAGTCTTATTTCTCTTCGCCTGGTCTCTCTGCTGCCCTGTGCTGTGGTCCCGAGTGTGGCTCCACAGGTCTGTGCGCCTCTGGACACATGGTTGTCTGTGGGCCTGGCACCGCCAAGTTTCTGGGCACTTTCTCTCCTGGCTCTGCTTTGGGCTGGTGCTCCCTCCCCCAAAGTCTCCGGTCCCAGTTCACACTCACTCAGGCATCCATGAGACTGTTGTCAATAAGGGGTTTGTGTGCACACCTCCGTGCCTGAAGATCAGAAAGCTGGGGCTTTTAATTCTTCTTCAAGTTTGATAATCGCGGGTGGGGGGAGGTAATGGCGCTCCCTACTTTTCCGCCATCTTGCCCTCTGGAGTGCTTGATTTTTAACACCAGTATGGAATGACAGTTTGGAACATTGGTTATCATAATATTTCTCAAGGAAGCAGTCACTACCTAAAACTTTGGGAACTGCCATTCCACTAGCATGCTTTCCAAATATGAAGATTGATGCCAGGAGCAGAGGAAATGGCTGGGAATGGCTTCCAACATTCCTGAGTTAGCTTCCATGCACATGATTGGTTGTTTACCCCGGGGATTGGCTCTGCAGAGAAGCTCATCACCACCTCTACCTGCTACAGCAAACACAACTCACATTTTCATCTCCCCACCTCCTCTAATGTTTGGAAAACCCCTTGGCTCTCACTTATTCTGAAGCAATCTCGCCACTTGAAAGACATTTTATTTTATACTCAATTCATTCACATCTCTTTGAAATAGATGGTAAGGGCACTCTACTTTATAAATTCTCCCCAAGTCTAAAAGAGTACTCTAAGAGGCCCCTGAGAATGGAGCATTTGCACAATTCCTACCCAAAAAGACATTGTGTCTGCACTTAGGTCAAGAGTCAATATGTGCTTACATATTTGGTCCTCAGTAATATGAGTTATTTTCTCTTATGCCGTTCTTATCACAGTACTTAATATGTTTGTTGATCATGAATTGGAGGTGTGCGTGAGTGTGTGCACATGTATAAAAAAAAGGGTTGTTCGGCAGTGATAGCAGGCAATTAGATAGCAGAGAAAAAATTAGATCATTTCTATAATCAATGTTGTTTACTGTTTATTACCAAGGGAAAATACAGTTACAATAGAGATTGCTTTGTGATTATAGGGGAGAATAATACTATGTATCTTAGATCTTTCTTTCTTCCTTTCTTCCTTCCTTCATTCCTTCCTTCCTTCCTTCCTTTCTTTCTTTCCCACTATAGCATTTAGACACACTCACATTTTTGCCTTCAGATGCAATTATCAGCAAACAGCCGTCCAAAGATTTTGTTGACAACTTTTCTAAAGTCAAAGTCTTTCAAAAGATCCACTTCTATTCAGTCCTTTCATTGGCTGGTTGGAGCCAAAGGAATATGGAGTGTACATGTGTATCCATGTCTCCCTGTATTTTTTTTTATCTCATTCCTCTTCTCTCTCTTCCTTCCCTACCCATTATTATAACATCCAGGTTTTGTCAGTTAGCAGGCACTAAAATATTATGTACCCACATAATCCACCTGAATGAAAAGGAAGACCTCCATCTTCTTCCTTGTCAACTACATGGGTTATCAGAATGACCATTGAACTTTAAAATTGTAGACTTTAGATTCCTGGACTCATTCACTTACTACTAATTAAGTGATAGAAATGTACTTAATCTCCACAGGTGATTTATGCATAAAGTAAGATGATAATACCTGCCCCACAGTGTTATTCTTAAGATTCAATGAAACAAATACAGGTATAATATCTGGGACATAACTCCTGACACGCAATGAATACTCGTTATATATGGTGTTCTCTTCTGATGTTCTCTTTGGCAGAAAAGATAGCACACCAAAATCTCAGCCTGCCCTTAGGTAAAGCCGAGCATCCAGATAAGGAAAAAAGTACAAGCCTTGTAGAGAATGTTGGATCCAATCCAGTTTTTCTTTCAGTTATCATATTTCCTAGCTATATATATCCCTAATGAGTGCTCCTAATTTTATGGAGAATTAAGATTTTTCTGAGAGAAGGGGATATTCTCAGGGCTTTCAAGGCTGATCTCTCAACAAACATTGGCAACATGTCTGTCTTCCACCTGTACTATTTGTTCTGGTTTTAAACATTTTTTAAAAAATAGGAGTGAATATTGCCATTTATTGATGAGTTATGGAGAATTTCTTTGGTGTTCAATCCTTCTTGCCACTGAGGACTCGTTGGCAAAAAAAATGAAAGGCAACTTTCCTGTCCCTCTCCATAGATGTTGGAAAGAATTCTACCTTCTCCTTTGCTGTTGTTATTGAAACATTCAAGTCAAAGCAAATAGGAGCAGAGTCACACCAAGAGAGAAGGGACAGCACCTGCCTATTACATCTCCCCCTCCACCATGGGATAGTTTGCTGATCACAGAGCCGGGTCATCTTTGACGTTCCTTCAACTCTAGAATCCTAAATATTGAGTGTTGACAAGGTACTAAGTCAGGCATGATCATAAGAAGAAAAGACTTCACAGTTCTAGAATCGTGTTTGACCGTACCTCTGCCTGTCTCTTCCCAAATCACCAACTCCCCTTGATGCCCAGAACACTGATGGAGCTTCAAGGGCTTGTCACATTGTTAACAATATATTGCACAAAATAATTGCTAATAACTAGGGTGAAAGAAGAAAGGCACGGGGGCTCAACCTGCGTGACTTTCAAGGTATCTCCTCAAACTTTGTGCACCACTAATAATTCTAACTTTTATGCTATAACTTCTACATTCATTTTCTTTCTGTAAGTCTTAAGAAAGAAAACATTGGAGAGTCAGGGCTGATACTGAGGTTTAACCAACAGAGAAACTGAGTCTTGAAAAACCTAAGTTATTTGAACAAAGTTCACGTTGACTGAACCCAAATCCTTTCTTTTCCTACCCCTCAACTAGTCTCAGTTCCTGTTATTAATCCCTACCAGGTGAAACATTTGTGCTCCTCTGAACTAGTCCAGTCTACTTGACTTACTTCTGGTCTATTTCATAAGAAGATTTAAGAACTATAAAAATCTTGGAAGGACCAACATACTGTGGATGCAGTAAACAGTAGGACAATTTCCGTTTCTTGAAGTCATATCACTGGGTAAGACACTGCAAATCTTTCCTGCATGGCTCCCCATGACTGGGCCCCCATCACTGGGCCACGGCAAGCAAACCCTATGAGTGATGAGATGCTGTTTCTCCCTCAGTGGCTCTGGCTATAAGCAGCTTCCTCCCTTAAACCCGGTGCACCCCAGAAGTGTTACTGTTATCTCTGGATGCCAGGGGAGGTATAGGAAACATCTGTGTGGTTCTGAAGTGAAATACTTCCCTGTGATCATCAACATCTAACACAGGATACAGTAACAAGTCAAGTTCATAGATTCACATTTATGTTGTCATTTTCTGCTCTTTTATTATTTATATCTTTAAACCTCTTTATTAACCTATAACCTTTCAAATCAGCAAGAAAAAAGTGTAGCTCATGTAATAACCATGTCAAATTTTTACAGCCATCTCTGATTTAGCCACAAAAAATCTAAGGCTAAGAACCACCAGTCAGTTCTGCAGAGAAAGAGAGAGAGAGATCTAGAGCCAAGATGGATCTGACCAAGGTCATTCCTCTTTATAGGTCACTTGGCAAGAGACAGAAAGAGAGGGGAAGGGAGAAAAAGTACTTTTTTAAAGCAAACTCCTTAAGGTGTAAACCAAATGCCAGGGGCAGGAGGTTCATCTGTAAGTTGAACTCCTTTAAATCTAAGATCTGAACTCAGAATTGTAGTGACTACTGTTGCATTTTCAAATTACTCACCAACTATTAGTGCTCCAGATGGGACCACTGCCATGTAAACTCTCAAAGATCCTCCAAGACCCATAAGTTACTGCAGTGAGTGAAAATGTAGTCCCCAAAATATAGGTCCAACCAGAACCTCAGGATGTGTCTTTATTTAGGATAAGGGTCTTTGTGGACATGGACATGTGAGGATCTGAAGATGAGATCATGCTGGATTAGGGTAAATCCTAAATCCAATGACAATTGTCATTCTCAGAGACACCAGGAGCAGGCAGAGAGCTTGAGAGCACAGGGCTATATGAAGACAGAGGCAGAAACTCTGTGGAAGTTTATGCAGCTTTAAGTCAAGGGCCACCAGAAACTAAAGGGAGACTTGGGATGGATTCTCCCTCAAATCCTCCAAGAAAAAAAAAACTCTGCCAACACCTTGATGTCAGACTTTCCCCTTCTAGAGCTATGAGCAGGTGAATTTCTGTTGTCCTAAGATGCCAACATTGTAGTGATTTGTTACAGCAGCTCCAGGAAACCATATATTGACTCACTTAACACAGAGCCTCAGTGAGGAGGAAGGGGACAAGATGTTATTGTCTACTCTTACTGATAGAGAAACTGAGACCCAAATAGATAGAACCTCTACCTGATTGAGAAGTCAGTGATCAGGGCAGGTCTCCTGATGCCCAACCCAGAGATCTTCACAGAAGACTGACCTCATCCTACATGGAGTAAGTAGCACCTGAAAGCATTTACTGCCACATCGTTACTTTGGCACAGACACAATCAGCTACATAAGTTCCAGCAAGCAAAGGCTTCAAGGATCTACTTGAATTGTCTCCAAGGAGGTTTTGATTAAGTCATCTATAAATTGAAATGCTATCTCTCACATCCTGTATTCCCATGTCCTCCACTGGTCACTGATGATGGCACATGGAACCTTATTAAATCTTGAGCTCCCCAAGGCAAGAGCTGGGTCTCTTTCCCTGCTGTATCATTGGCATCTATCACAGGGTTTAAAGAACAGTGGGTTAATGAGTGAGGCCACCTTGCCTAATCCTAGCTCAACAGGGTATGGCTCCCCTTATTTATAAGGTGTTCAATGAAAAGACCTCCACAAAGTCATTGCAAACGCTCACAGGTGGCCCCCCCAACCTCCCTCAGTTTGGGTATGCACCAAACCAGCATTTCTCAGGCTCCATTCCATGGGGAAATGGCTATCTGATGCACTCACAAGCTGCCTCACCCTTGTGGGCCCACGTGGGCCAGGAAGGTCATTGTGGTGTGGTAATCCCAGCCTGCTAACCTGTAAGTCCACTCTGTTCTACCCTGGAGCCAGAACCACACTGCCATATGGGATGGATGTGCCTTTTGGAAAAACACTGGATCCTTTCTAATTGTTTAGCTGCATGGTTTATTCATTTTTGAGAGAGGAGACAGAGCACAAGTGGGGAAGGGACAGAGATAGAGGGAGACACAGGATCTGAAGCAGGCTCCAGGCTCTGAGCTGTGAGCACAGAGCCCAACACAGGACTTAAACTCATGAACTCAGATCATGACCTGAGCTGAAGTCAGAGGTTCAACCGACTGAGCCACCCAGGTGCCCCATAGCTGAGTGATTTTTAAGCTTCTGTGCTCTGTTGCTTGCAACTCATTTCTGCAGCATGATCACAACTGACAGGACTGGACATGAGTGGCAAATTTCTTTTTTTTAATTATTTTAACATTTATTCATTTTTGAGAGAAAGAGCACAAGCAGGGAAGTAGAGAGAGAGAGAGAGAGAGAGAGAGAGAGAGAATCCAAAGCAGGATCCAGGGTCTGAGCTATCAGCACAGAGTCCGACACAGGGCTCAAACTCAAGGACCATGAGATCATGACTTGAGTGGAAGTCAAATGCTTAACAGACTGAACTAGCCAGGTGCCCCAGGAATTATCAACAAATTTCCATACTGTGGCTATAAACTTCTGGTCTAGACAGTGATTGTGCTCTCCATCTCTGAGATCAGGGTACCTGGCCATTTCAGGGAAAGACCATCAGCTGCCAATTCTGCTCTAGGTAGGGTAAGAGACCCTGGCCTGATAGGATCCTAGGGCAGAATCCTGGGGAAAGGCCAGCAGACAAAACTGCCACAGGTACAGTGCACCCAGACTAGGAAAAGCAACCTCTCTGTTCCACTGTAGAGGAGCTGGACAGAGACTGATCCCACTTCCATGAATGCTCTGATTAAACCAGAGTGGTCTGCAGCCATCTACAGGAGCTAGCAGAAGAAAGCTCCAGCCTTTGAGAGAAAGATGCTCAAATCATTAGGACCTGGGTTTAGCTTTCGTGCAAATGGGGACATGACCATCATTCGATATGGATAATTGAATGGGGCAGAATTAAGTTGTTTTGAAAGAGGGAAGAAAGACAAATATCTTTGGATCAGATATTTAAATACATCACAGAGGCAAAGCATGGCAGTGAGGATCTTCATGGACATAACTTTTGTGCCCTGTCTTATAGAGCCTCACAGCATTTGTGTTCCTACTGTACCAAAGGCAGACATGAATGACAGGGACCCTGGTACAGAGTATCAATCAGTCAACACATGTTTATTCACTGCCTATTGCATGAGAAGAGTTTGAGACCAAGGCACTGGAGGTCTGTAATGACAGGTGATGTCATCAGGCCCCTGCTCCTTCCCACGTCGCAAACCTCTCTCTTCATTTCCAACTACTGAATCCTACCAATACTTCAAGGTCATGTCAAAGGCGGCCTCTATTCTGAACCCCTTTTGAGTACATCCTAGCCAGCCCCATCTTCACAAATGCATCTTTCCTCTCCTTGAAACTCTCATAGCATTTAGTTTCTACAAGGTCCTTGTTCCACAATGACACTCAGCAGAACCTGCTTTGGAGAAGTTATTTTCAAAAGAGTCAAATTCCCAAAAACATTGTAGATTCCTTGAAAGAAGCATCATGCTTATCACTCCAGCTTCTGCAATGCTCAGCACAGGGCCCTGCAGAGAAGGTTTTTAGATTCATTTCTTCAAAATTTTTAAAACTGCATGTGGATTAACGGTTGAAGATTACAGGTGCTGAAGAAAAGCATTTGGGTGGTTCTTGTCCTCCTAGAATGTTTTTAAAAGAAGGAACACACACACACACACACACACACACACACACACACAGAGTTCTAAGAAGACAAAGGAGGTATGAAAGGAAGAGTTACAATAATGGTGTTTGGGCACCAAGAACACAATAATATATGGACCCCTAAGACTGAAATTAAAGTTTTATTGTTATCGGAGCACTTTCCTTATTTATATTGCAAGGCTAAAATTAGACAAGTAAATCCAATCTTCCAAGAAGAGGTATGGTTACTGGACTAAAAACTGGGAAATCTGAATTTTTGTCCCAGTTTTGCTGCTGAGCAGTCCTGGGATTCCAGACAAAGTGACATCTCTCAGGGCCCACATTTCTATAAAATTAGAGAATTTGACTAACTCATCTCTATGGCTTTATAATGTTGTGAGTTTTAAAAATATTTCATTTGTATCACATCCTTTAGGTCCTAATTAGAACCCCAAAGAGCAAAAACAGGTCTTTGCTTGAGAAAAAATGTTTTTTTTCTTTCTCTTTGTCCTGATATTTTTCTCATCAATTTTTCATATTTCCAGTTAGGATACTAGATTCCTGCTTTGTATATTAAAAATAAACAGCTGCCCCAAAGTTGAAAAAAAATATAAATTAGATGAGATGAGATGAGATTAGGTTAGGTTAGATTTACAGGAATGCCTTACCAGAAAAAATGTAAAACAGATTAACCTCTAATACTTCCATACCTTCACCTGTGGAGGAAAAAAAAAGATCCATGTTCAACAATATTTGGTCAAACTTTGCACCCATGCTTTCCACAGTAAGAATGACTCTAATAACAACATAAAAGTAGAATAAACAGGATAAACACAGTACTCGTATAGCAGTTTAAATTTGTTGGAATTGTTTAAGCCATGACATCATGTTCTTATTTCATGGTCCAGAAGTTGTTTTGGTTCACATTCTGAGCTAATTAAACTTGATGACTAACAACAACATTTTCACTTCCAAACAACTGTATGGGAAGTAATGATGGGAATACAGCCTGAGTAATGAAAATGAACAATTTCTGGCTTTAGAGTTAGTGTTTTATATTTAGTAAGTATTGAGAAGGAGAAGAAAGACATGGCTTACAAGCATAAAATTATGTTCAAGCGTAGAAAGAAAAAGGAAAAACTTTTAATTCAAAACTGATCTGTCTATACAAAATGCTAGGGAAAACACTTCAGGTTATTGTATAAAATTACTCCCTTGGGTTTGCTAGTTCTCTTATGTGTTGGGGGTTGGAGGGAGATTATGAACACAGCACATTTCATTTAAAATATCCATTATTGGGGCACCTGGGTGGCTCAGCTGGTTAAGCATCCTACTCTTGATCTTGCCTCAGATCATGAACTCGCAGTTCGTGAGCTAGAGCCCTGCATCAGGCTACTCACTGTCAATGCAGAGCCTGCTTGGGATTCTCTCTCTCTCTCTCTCTCTCTCTCACTCTCTCCCTTCCCTTGTCTACATGCTTGCATTCTCTCTCTCTCTCTCTCTCAAAATAAATAGGTAAATTTAAAAAATAAAATGCCAGTTATTAATGGACAACGGCTTCAATATAAATGTTGTCATCCAAGATTTATGCTCATGAAAATCTACCCATCATCTTGTGCATTTATAGAACCACTATGCAGAAAAGGCTGGTGTTATAAACAAGCCAAACTTAATTCACTGATTATTTTGATCACAGAGCCCTCAGCAGCCAGCCAACTACAATTGTTAAGATTGGGTTTCTCTTTTTCTTCCTAAATAGTCCCTATATCTGGCCTGCAAAATAGTTTCCTCCTTCCCCTGTGTGCATACCTCCTCCTCCCCAAAGTGTTCCCTGCTGTAGTCTCAATGCTCTGCACTTTCTCTCAAGGCACTAATCACGGGTCTTAATTATATATCTGTTTGCAAGATTATTTGGTTAATGTAATCCCATGTCCCATCACTGGGACCTCCCTAGACTGGAAGCACCTCAAAAGTAAGGACTGGCTTCGTCTGACTCCCCAGAGCCTCACGTGGTGCCTCAAGTACAATAAACACTCAGCCAAGTTTCAGGCACTAGCGGAAGGCTGCACGCAATGCTGTTTTCCAGCAGCTGGCCTTACAGGATCAAGAAAGCCACACAGATGCACAACAGAGTCTTTTACACACGTCTAGGCAGCCCTGCTTTTATACCAGGCAGAACTGCACCCGTTTCAGAGCCCAGTGGAGCTTCTCCATGTTACGTTGTTATTTATCTTTCTATGAGTCCCCCCAGGTAGTATGGATGTTTCCTTAGTGCATGGACTTCAGCGGAATTCCCCTGCTAGACTTGCCGCTCAAGGTCAGGGCCTTCACCCTCAAGAGTTTCCAGTCTAGGAGGGGCCCATGTGGATACCACTAATTCTAAGGTGATCAAATATCTATTCATTGTAATATTAATACTAAATGATGCAGCACTGAGGAGGGAGAGGCTCCTTGGATCATGATACTGACAAAATAAAGGCTGGCATGCTGAACTCGTAGGTGAGGCTAGTGCCTTGTGACCCAGCTCAGCCTACTTCCCAGAGACCGACAGTTGTAAAGATTCTTGGCATTTCTTATGATGCCTACTCTGAATGCTCCGTCTCTCTGAATACGCAGGAATCGTAGCTTGGTACAGATTCAGAACAGTAGTCTGTCTCCTCCTGTCTTCAGACACGATGGCTCTGTCGTTATTAAAGCACGTCAGCATCTAATACCAATGGCAGATGTCACTGCCACTACTCAAGTCTCCTTCTAAGCCAATTCTCACCCCAAAGAAGACAAAGGGCAAGCCTGCAAATCAATGGAATAGAATGACTTCGTTACCGTATCAGTAGGGATGTTGTGACAACAAAGTTATCCACTGTCGTCTTGGGCCAAACTGTCAGCTTTGCTCTTCCGAGGCTATTATTTTCCGCAATTCCATTCTACTCTGTAATCTTTGGCCCCATTTGCTGGGAATTTTTCTACAGCCTGGGTAGAGAAAAGTCAAGGTGTGGTGCCAAGGCCAATTTATTTCTTCTCTCGAAATGCTCAATTTCCCACTCTGCAAAAGCTGGCTTGCAAAAGTTGGTGCCTCTGAGAAATTCTCTCCTGAATTCAGAATAAGCCAAGGTACAGCTCCTGGGAGGTCCCTCCTTCCCTCACAGAGCGAAAAGGCTCCCACCTCCAGGCCACGGACCACAATGGATTGTAACCTCTTTCTGATCATTTACTTACAGTTAGGCTTAAACCTAACTTGAAAGAGGTGTGGGGTTTTTTTTCCATCTAACTTCCTGTTGCCAGAAAAAACTGACAATTTCTGACCGTTTGAATTTTATCTTTCCACTCTGGGAGCCACACAGCAGAATTCTGTTTCTTAGTCAAACAAACGAACTACAGAGGTCCCATTATGTTGGAGCTTCAAAACAGGAAGCGGAGGTTAGTGATGGCAATGGCTGGTTTTACATAATGAGGGATGCCTTGGGGCCGCAGACACTGGCCTGTGCATCTCCGGCAGAGCCCATCCGGGCAGCTAGAGCCTTTGTTCGGGGTGGACAGTCACGCCCTCAGACCTGGAGGACCCGGCTCCTCTCCCAGGAGAAACGCCCGGCGCCCCCACATCTGGCACAGGTTGGACTGCCCTTCCTGCGCTCTGAGAACTGACACAGCCTTGGAGAAGGTTTCCAAACACACGCCCCGCTTATCCCGTCTCCAGGGTGAGTCTGCCTCCGGGCCCCACGTAGGTGGGCCTGACCACAGAGGGCAAGCTCAGTGACCTTCTGTGGATCCCACCAAAGGAAGACGAGAGTGGATTCGAAGGGTCCAGATGGGAGTAACCCGAGGACAAGGAGAATGGCACTTGCCATTTTCTCTTCGCCTCCAGGTCATCCTCGCTGGATGCAGCTAGTAAACGCCCCTTGGAACTTCGGCTCCAGCGACTACAAAGAGCCTTCCAAAAGGCCACGGGGAGGTCTATGTTTGAAAATCTGATCGTTTCCCCTGCAGCTGAGAAGCGCGCCAAGGCAACCTAACCCCGGCTTCACCTTGGGTAATGTGGCCGGGGCTTGCGGAGGTCTGCAAGAGTAAACTCCTGATCGGCCTCCTGAGAGCTCTGTGCAGCTCACTTGTGAAGCTCTAAAACAATCCCGAGGCTTCTGCAAAAAGGCCTTCAGGGGCCACCCACTCCGGATGTGAATCATTTGTATGCGTATCTGCGAGGCCCCCAGGAATGCAACCCACAGGCTTCAGGGACCCAGGGGCTTTCAAAGGGAAATTTCAAGCAAGGAGACAGGCCCTTTTTAGGCCCAGGCTTACCACTCACTGGAGGGTGTGGATCTTCAAGGCCACAAAGGAGTCAGTGCAGACCTTCTTTGAAATCCTTCCTGGAGACCTACACAGTTCACAAAACCAGTAGGCACCTGGTTTCCTTATCTCCCGCTCTGGATTTCCTCACCAAAGATAGAGGACCCCAGACAGCAAGACAGTTATGACTGGGCTTAGAATCCAAGTTTACACATGAATTTCCCTACCAAACGCTATTTAAGAGTAAAACTTTAAAAAAAAAAGAGTACAATTTTATAATATGAAATTCATGCAAGAATTTTTTTAAGTAGGCTCCACAATGGGTGTGTGGGCTTGAACTGAAGACCCTGAGATCAAGACCTGAGCTGAGAACAAGAGTTTGATGCATAACGGACTGAGCCACTCAGGCACCCCGAGATGTATGCAAATTTTTATTTCTGCTTTTAAAAGGGGTCCATAGGCTCAGAAAGTTAACACCTCTGTCAAAAATCACCAAGAGAAAATGGAAGTCCATTCTTCCCAGAGCAACTTTCATAGCTGAACAGTACCGGTGTGCTAACTACCCCACCAAGTCTAGGGTGCCCAAGCCCTGTGCCTATGTAGAAATATATTGCTTAATTTTTTTAGGAAGGAAGGAAGGGAAGGAGGAAGGAAGGAAGAAAGAAAGAAAGAATCAGGCAGGAAGATGCTTTCAGTTTCCAGAAACACAGATTTCAAGCTCTGAGCGCAATTGATTTATTCCACATTACTTTCCACCTGAGGAATGTTAAGATAAGCTTAATTTGATTTTAAAGAGACTTAGATGCCCACCAAGCAGAGGTTATGAATAATCTGAGGGTGAGATTGGGTTTCCATAATGGAAAATAAACTTTAATCTGTCAGGTAAAAGTGTTCCTATGAATTAATAATGCAAATAGCACAGTCCTTTCTGAGTTGGCTATAAAGGAATTAAGTTACCTCCTATTGTGTCCAGCTATGGATTAACTTCAGTTTTCAGAGGATCTCAGGAGCTTGGAGTCAGGGTTCTAACACCTTCTGAGAAAAATAAATGTTCGAGCCTGCACCACCACTGTGTGAGGAATTCATTTATCCCTGCTGCGTGGCAGTTTCAGTAGGGGCAGAGCCTACTTTGAGCAAAATGAAGTATCCAGAAAGTTTAGCAACACTGAGACAAGCTTATTTAAAAACAAGATGAATATTTTACATGCCTAGCCTCTGATCAAAAACAGACTCCATAAGATTAGCCCAGGCAGGTAGCAGAGTAGCCATTACACTTCCTCATCATTTTTAGAGAAAACAGATACAGGCAAAATTCAATGGGGGTGAATATTTTAATGACCAGAATCAGTCACCAGGTCAGCATTGAGGACCTCCATCTGGCCTGAGTGGGCCATCTCGGAGGGCCGTGTCACAGCGGTGCTTGCTCACACCTCAGGGGAAACACTCAATGTGAGGGCAGAGGGCCACAAATCGGGAATGTGATGGCTGGAAGTGCAGCGTTGGTCACGGAGCTGAGGGAGAGGGGTTGGTTCAACAGTGATGTGACAGGAAGTAGCCATGCACAAAGATGCCGTCTTCCTTTCTGGGCCACTGTGGAGAGTCCCTTAACCTTAGAAAGAACTTATTTCTGAAATAAAATAAAGCTCCAAAGGAAATGAATCCAAGAAGACAGCTCCCCAAGGCCCTTGGCCTCTCCCAGCCTACATGCCCACATTTCCAGAAGGTAAATGCCCACCTCTTTGATGCGTTTTCCCAAAGGCTCCTACCAGGAGGTAATGAACTTGTCTAGATGGTGTTTAACAGTGGAAACCTGGGATGGATTTTGAACACGATGAGTCTTTACATGCTTCGGAAAGTGCTTTCCCACAAACTATCTCATTTGCTCCTCTGAGGGACCCATAAGGTAGGGATGATCTGGAGCCGGCTTTCTTTATTACAGAAGGAAGTGATCAGATCATTATAGCCTGTTGATACATTGCATCCCTGCCCTTCCTAAGGGTGAAATAAAACAGGCAAAAATGAAACCAAGGGATGTGGGAAGGCTGGGAGTGGTACAAAGGAAAACCAACTTTGTATGCCAAGTATGAAGAAGGCCAGGGTGAGGATGCCTCCTCCGTGATCAGCCTGTCCTGGCCTCTGTCCTGTCCCTACCACGTGGATGTTCACACATCAAAGGCCACATCGGTAGCATTACAGGTTCCCAGTGCCCAGGACACAGTGGGAACTTGGTAAATGTGCCGGCCCTAGGAGTGCTAACCTGAAAGTAAACAGCCACAATGACAGGCAAATGAGCCCTTATTTTGGGATCAAAGAATTTCAAGTCAGGGAGCACAGATTAGGCAGAAATTGGAATAGTGCTCCACTTGTAGGGTGAAAGCAAGGTTGTTGTTGTTTTTTAAGTTCATTTATTTATTATGAAAGAAATCATGTGGAGTAGCAGAGAGAGAGAGAGAGAGAGAGAGAGAGAGAGAGAGAGAGAGAATCCCAAGCAGGCTCCACATCCAGCACAAAACCCAAGGTGGGGCTCCATCTCACAACTGGGAGATCATGACCTGAGCTGAAATCAAGTATTGGACACTTAACCAGCTGAGCCACCCAGGTGCCCCGAAAACAGGAAGGGTGGGAAGGGCACTACCTGAGTTAAGAAGGGGGTGGTAAGGCTAAACCATTCTTGGTTACACAGATTGATTGATACTGGTTCTGTCTTCGGTTAAGTCCACAACCACCAGTGCTATGATCAGGATGTCCATTTTCCCACAGACTTCTCGCGCAGTTGCTCAAAACGGTTGTTGCTGTTTTGCCTAACCCAGATTCTGGCCCCGTTCAAAGACAGGTAAGGCAGTTCTCTGCTGTGGCTGCTCCAGCTTTATTTTAAAATGACTCCAGTCATGTCCACTGTTCACAGCAGGTTCCAAAGTAAATAAGTTGGGATAGATTTAACTTACAAGATTGTTAAAAGAAAGGTGTCTCTCCTATCTCCCCCAGTATGTCCACAGAGAGTGATTGGAATTAGGAGAAATGTGAAGGCAGAATTTCTGAAGAAACATCCTGGCAGACAAAGAGGTAGGAGTCCAGATTGTTCCTGCAAGTCTTCAACAATCTTTGCAAATACCAACCACCTTCATAGCTTTGGATGAGCAGAGATCTCCTTTCTTAGGGGTGGGAGCACGAGGCAACGTCATTCATCCAGGTCAAAGGGAATTCAGCAGGGTAGTTGAGACTGGTGTGCTAAGGACTCTCCCTGCAACCTCTCTTGCTGGTACAAGAATCTTGGCTGGGGGAATTCTCCCAAACAAACATATGTATTGAACTTTAAGACTCAGCCCCAGGGAAAGCCACTTTGCTTTTCTTTTTTTTTAAAAAAAGGAATTTTCCACCCACAATTTAAATTCCTAGATATTTCATTTCTAAATGGGAAGTGGGACCAAAGGACAAACTTTTTAATCATACATTTTGTTCTAGTAACTAAAATACGGAGGGGAATTTTTTTAATTTATTTTCTGGGAGAGTGGCTCATAATCGGAGTTCTTCCTAAACTTTGGCAATCTTACTCGATACCAAGTTTGTTTGCTAATTTACCACTCTGCTTCTTAGTCTGACAAAACGATCTTTCTATTTTTGGCCAGAAATGCTATGGTGGAGAAGAATCTGGGGGGATTTGAAAGAGAACTGTCAAGGTAGGCATTACAGATAGGCTAAAACAAAGAAAAAAGATGCTCTACTCAACTTCTCCAAATAGCCTCTCTCCCCCATTACCTGGACCATGAGGTTATTACAACTGTAGAAAGGAGCAAACAAGGGTGCCTGGGTGGCTCAGTCGGTTGAGCATCCGACTTTGGCTCAGGTCATGATCTCATACTCTGTGAGTTCGAGCCCCGTGGTGGGCTCTGTGCTGACAGCTCAGAGCCTGGAGCCTGCTTCGGATTCTGTGTCTCCCTCTCTCTCTGCCCCTCCCCCGTTCATTCTGTCTCTGTCTCTCAAAATAAAAACATGAAAAAAAAATTTTTAAAAAAGAATGAAGCAAACGATCCAGTGCCCATTTCCACAAAACTTTGGCTTTATTGTATTCTCCTCAGCTGAGGTGAGCTCCCTTGGGTCCTGAGGTTACAGAAAATATCCTGTAATAGCCTCAATATCATTCTTCAATATGCTTCCTATCTACTCATTAGTCTAGATTCATTCATTCATTCCTTTCATGATAGGAACTGAGTGACACAAGATCCCTATGCTCATGAAACTTGCGTTATTCCCAGTGGAGGCCGGCAGTCAGGCAATGAGCCAAGAACTAATTACCATGAAGTTTTTGGGGATTTCCTGCAAGATGAAGAGAAAGTAACTTAACTGACCCCAGAAAATAATATACCCACATCAACGTATAAGGTATAAGGCAAAAGGAGGGCCTTGTTTGGCCCAAGAAATCCAAGGGCAGCCTCGTGACTCCACATCCCCATTAGTAGGATCTTGCTGGTGCTCGGGAGCAGCTCCGTGCTGATGCATCTTCCAGCGCTCTGCTCACAGGCCCCAAGAAGTGGCTTCTTTCCAGCCAGGGAATTATTTATGTTTGAGAAATCTACTTAAATGAAATGACAGCTGGGAAACTCACAGGACATTTCCAGAAGGAAACCTGGCCAGAGGAGAGTGGGGTGCAGACCCCATCCTGGTCTCCCTGTGCCCAGATATCTTTACCAGTGGCCCTCCAGGTCCTCCCAGACTGCCACTCTTTGTTTCATATGGCCTCAGGCAGAGGTAGCATTTTTTTTTCTTTTTCTTTTTTTTTTTTTTTTTTTTTTTTTTTGCCTTTTCAAGGTGTTTACAGTTTTGACCTGCAAGCAATCAGGAAAGGACAGGAGTGCACTTGGGATCAGTGCTTGGCCTATCATGGTCTGCTATAAGAAGTGGTCTACACCATGGTAGAGCCAGCTGGTGGTGGTGACACCAGGGGTCTGATTCTCTGACGTGTACAAATCTCAGCACCTACAGCTTTAATGTCTGCGGACACTCTTCACAAGCAATCCCTAAGGGCTATGACACGTGTGCTGGGTGATTCTGAAGAAGTATAAATCCAGCGACCATAATGTAAGAAACATTAGTTCACCACTAATATGAACCTAGCTGTCCGCTGGGGCCCACATTCAATCCAGCTTCATCAGTTTAGATGTCACACAGTAACACTATGTACTTAGTAGGCCCCATGAAGTCCAAACATTGTTTCTTTGTTTAAAAAAAAAGAAAAGAAAAAGTCTACATCATAAAGGAAAATCTGGAGCTTTTCAACGACCAGATTAACAAACATTGTTTTTAAAACAATAGTAATTACTACTATGCACCACCAAGACAACGAAAATCTGAGTAAAGATTGCTAAATATCGGCCAGAATGTGGAGCGACTGGGACACCCTCACAGTGCTGTTAATAGTGTTAATTTCAGGAAAACCATTCCGTAACATCTCCTAAAGCTAGCGCACACATACCTTTGGATGAGCAACAGGAACTGGTGAATTGCATTCAAACACATGCCCCTGAACTTTAACAGCAGCATTATTCGTTGGAACTGAAAACTGAAAAACAGCTAAGTGCCCAACAGCTGCAGAATGGATGGATGAATGCTTGTTTTATATGCACAAAATGGAATACTCTACAACAATGAGAAAGAATAATGTACAACTCTTCACAAAAACGTGGGTGAGGCTCCCAGCTACACTATTAAACAAATGAAGACAGACATAAAAGAGAATGTATACATCATGATCCCATTGATAAAACGTGCACAAACAGGTAGGATCATGGTTATTTTTTTGGGAAGAGTGGCTGGAAGAAGACCCAAAGGCATATTCTATTCTGATTCTGGGTTCCAGTTTTGTGTATGTGTTCAATTGTGAATATTCATTAAGCTTACGATATGTGCACTTTTCTGTATGCTCAGTGGCCTTCAACAAAAAGTTATAGGCTGATTGCAGTGTTTGTTGGCATTCCCACAGTAAAATCATGTGTATCAACTCTGTAAAGTCATGACATCCAAGTCAAGACATAAATAAAGTGTGCTTAAAATCTGTTTGAATGCATTTTCTATAATAATGTAAGAATTGAAGAAATACACCACATACCAGGTCTCGAGAGTTTGGTTATGTGTGCATGTTTAGGAGAAGGCCATGACATTTGCATGACTGATGCACTAAATATGTATAATAGGTAAAGTGTGATGCCTAAAAGAAAGCCACTGCTTCTCTGTTATGGAACTGAGAATAAAGCTCAGAAATATTACCTGGAAATCTCAAGGCAGAAAGCACACACTATGGTTTTATTCTTGAGTCGGGGAAAATGCTAAGGTTTTTAGTTAAGAGTCCATATACCTCATTACATTGTTACTTTATGAAAACATGCAACCCTGAGGGTCTCCCCAGCTATGTGAGCTTAGCATTAAGAAGAGGGGCTTGTTCTCTGCCCTTCTCAAATTCTAGGCACACGGGTGTCATTCTTATTTTTTTATACTTAAACCTGTTCAGAGAGGCACTGTCGATTCTGAAGTTGGAGATCTTGCATTTCAGGCTCAGTTGGCAGTTGCTGGTGGCAGAGATAGTGGGTTGGACGGCATGAAGTTGGCCAAGCTAGTAAGTTGATGCCTTGAGCTTCTTGTCCTTTGTGGCAGGATATCTGGTTGGAGAAGGGCAAGGGGAGACCCCAAACTCTGACTCATATGAATCAAAGGGGGATTAATGGATCAAAAGAACACTCCTGAGCCAACCATGGAAGCCACTGCAAACTTGCTCACAAAGTATAGTCCCAGTGATTCAAACCTTTTGTCATATCTAGGACCTCAGGTTTTCACTTGTAATGAGTTAAATTGTGTCCCAATCATCACCAAATTCATATGTTAAAGTCCTAGAGTCCAGTACTTCAGAATGTGGCTTTATTAGAAAGTAGGATTATTATAGATATATTCATTAAGATCTGATTTACTGCAGTGGATGGATCCCAATCCAATATGACTGGTGTCTTTATGAAAAGGTAAAGTTTCAACACACATACATGCACAGAATGAGAGAGAGAGAGAGAGAGAGAGAGAGAGAGAGAATACCATTGAGGGTGATGCTTCTACAAGCCAATGAACACTGAAGATTGCCAGCAAACTACCAGAAGCTAGGAGAGAGAGGCATGGAGCAGATTCTCTCACAGTCCTCAGAAGGAAACAACCCTACTGAGACTTTGCTCTCAGACTTCCAACTTCTAGAGCTGTGAGATAATAATTTTCTGTTGTTTAAGTCATCCAGTTGGTGGTGCTTGGTTATTAGCAGCCCTAGCAAACTAATACCCCAGATGTTGGGGCCTCAATTGTCCATTACAAGTCATGGACTTTCTCTTCTTCCAGCGGTGCACAGAGCATGTTAGGAGCATTTGTAATGATATCAAGGTCGTGTGTATTTCAGAGGGAGTTATTTCACCTTTGAGAACAAACCAAATAGTTTGCCAGCTTCTTCCCCAAAGAGTCTCCAAAGTTAATGGGACCTTAGTAATCCTGTAAGATCCAATTTTAAAGATGAAGGTGTTGAGAACCAGAGGTATGAAGTGACTTGTCCAAGGTAAGCTAGCTTGTTGGAGACAGAACTGAGAATCCTGGCTTCAAACTCCCAAGTTAGACATGTTCCCCCTAGATTGCACTCGGGCCTGTGAAAAGCTTATACAGACAGACAAGAGAAATTGTATTCTTCCTTTGGGTTGTGGCTATGAGCAAGGTGGCAGGAATTCCACCAAGACCCTGGAGAAACCATTACTCACACTGTAAAGATTAAAAAACAAAAGTGGTAAAATACTTTCATATTCCCCATCCAGCATAGTCCAAAGAAGAATAGAAGAGGCCAAAATCTAATTATGCCTCTGAATCTTATTACAAGCTACTTGGCATTCCTATTTTTCAACGTTTTGGGGGATTCCAAGTTGGAACTAAACACATTGGGTACATTTAATTTCAGATTTGTAACAAATTGGATATGCCAAACCACACAATTCTACCTCAAGATAATGTTTCCCAGTGGAAGAAAATATAATACAGCTACAGCCAAAATGCGTACATTAGTTGAAAACACTGACATTCCCAACTTAGGTCTTAGGCCACTATCATCTCTCTCTCAGTCTCTCTCTCTCTCTCTCACTCTCTCTCTCTCTTTCAGTCTCTCTCTTGCTCTCCTCCCCCTCCTCCACTCTTTCTGAATCCTTTCCAGCACTTTGATTCTGCCAGGAAATGAGAGAAAAGAGACTTTCATGCCAAAACCTAGATGATGGATCAATTGACCTTGAAACCACATTCTGTTGATTCATGATTATGGTGAGTGAACTTGAGTAGTAGAGAGAACTGCTGGAAAAATGCTTTTTCACTCTGAAGGGTGGAAAAGCAACGGTGATAACAAAGTTTGCATTTCAGACTGGACAACCTTCATGTGACTAGAAAATTGCAAGTTGGCTAATACATCCCAACTTTTTAGTGCTCCCATAGCAAATGCAAATGGTTCATATCTGGCAGGCAAGTAGTTAATATTAACTACTCTCAAGGCCAATGAGATTCTCAGGATAAAAAACAAAAACTGTCCTCATTACAAAGGGAGGGAAGGGCAGTTTTTTTAAACATAATAGATTACAAGTCGTTAATATGTCAAGTCTTTACAGTGTATACATAATCTTTTTTATGACTTATAATAATTATATCCAAAATGATTCTTTATTTGACTATGAGCCAGTGGCCCTAGATAATAGCCTAAATAATGTATTAATAATCTCACATTTGGCAAATCAAAGGCACAACTAGATATGTTACATCTGTCAAAATGGCTAAAATCAAAAACTCAATAAGTAACAAGTATTGGTGAAGATGTGGAGAAGAAGGAACCGTCATGGACTCTTGGTAGGAATGCAAGCTGGTGCAGCCACTCTGGAAAATAGCATGGAGGTTCCTCAAAAATTTAAAAATAGAATTACCATATGACCCAGTAATTCCACTACTGGGTATTTACACAAAGAAAATCAAAACACTAATTCGAAAAGATACATGTACCCCTATATTTATTGTGGCATTATCTATAATAGCCAAGGTATGGAAGGAATGCAAATGTCCGTCGATAGATGAATGGATAAGGAAGATGTGGTGTATATACACAATAGAATATTATGAAGCCATTAAAAAATGAGATCCTATCCTTTACAACTACATGGATGGAATTAGAGGGTACTATAATAAGTGAAGTAAGTGAGTCAGAGAAAGAGAAACACCATATGATTTCACTCATGTGCAGTTTAAGAAACCAAACAAACAGAAAGAAAGAGAAACAAAAGTCAGACTCTTAAATACAGAGAATAAACCTGTGGTTGCCAGAGGGAATTGGGGGGTGGGGGGGAACTGGTGAAATAGATAAAAGGGATTAAGAATACACTTATCTTGGGGCGCCTGGGTGGCTCAGTCAGTTAGCACCCACCCTTGGCTCAGGTCATAACCTTGCAGTCCGTGAGTTCCAGCCCCACATCAGGGCTCTGTGCTGACAGCTCAGAGCCTGGAGCCTGCTTCACATTCTCTCTTACCCTATCTCTCTGTCCCTCCCCCACTCATTCTCTGTTTCTCTCTCTCTCTCTCTCAAAAATAAGTAAATGTTAAAAAAAATTTTTAGGAAAGAATATACTTATTCTTGATGAGCAATGAATAATGCATGGATGTTGAATCATTATATTGTACACCTGAAACTAATAGAATGTTAATTATGTCAATTAAGAAAAGAAAAGAAAAACAATAATAATTTGCCTGTCTTTTCCTTTGAAATGAAATGGCGGTAGATGGCATAAACTCACACAGTTTAAAATATGCCAGGTTAAACTGATTTAATTTTCCCGGGAAACTCATCCAGCAAATACTTTTGCTGCACTGAGTCCAGCGTGATGAGAAAATGCTCGGTGCCTGTCTCCATCCCTGCCCCTGCCCAGGGCCCCATCCGGAAGTCTGTTGGGGTACCTGATGCAAAAATAGGCATTCATTCAACAAATAATCACAGAGAGTCACTGCATACATATGATTGTTCAATAGAAAATGCACTTGTAAATTAATTTTTAGGAAAGAGCTTCCCAGGTTCACCAAACCTGAACGTTCAGCACAGCCCAAACAGTTTGAAACTATGCCTTTCAAACCAGATTTTCCTGGAGGATTAATGGCAAAAGGGATGCTACCTACAGGCCATGGTACGACAGTTCTTTAGGGCAAGAATCTCAGAACTGGATCTGTGCAGCCTGGGGTTACATGGGGACAGTTAGAGTGAATCCATTTCCAGATTCTCAACTCCCACACGTGTCCTTTCCTAAAACTCTCCAGGAGCGAGCCTGCATTTTCCTGGTTCTCCTCTTTCCTTTCGCACTTAACTCTTCCCTCATTTTACTAAGTTGGCACATGCCTTTTCCTACTTCACATCCTACTAGACGTGTGTTGCCCTAGCACATGAAAATACCACGCCTGGGGCACCTGGGTGGCTCAGTCGGTTAAGCCTCCGACTTTGGCTCAGGTTATGATCTCAAGTTCTGGGTTCAAGCCCCACGTTAGGCTCTGTGCTGACAGCTCAGAGCCTGGAGCCTGCTTCCGGTTCTGTGTCTCCCTCTCTCTCTGCCCTTCCCCCTCTCATGCTCTGTCTCTCTCTGTATCAAAAATTAAAAAAAATAAAGCTTTAAAAAATTTTTTAAAAATACCACGCCTAACACACAGGGGTGGAGGAAGCTAGTTGTTAATCAAGGTCCCAAACCCATTTCCTTCCCACCTGTCTCATTAGAAGATGTGGTTCTGGGGTACCTCGGTGGCTCAGTCAGTGAGCATCCAACTCTTGATTTTGCCTCAGCTCATAATATCAGGGTTATCCAAGCCCCACATCCGGCTCCAAGCTGAGCATAGAGTCTGCTTGAGATTTTCTCTCTTTCTCCCTCTACCCCCCTCCCTCATTTGTGCTCTTTCTCTATCTCTTTAAAAATTAAAAAAAAGGACACATGGCTCCAATGTATATTTACTTTCCAAGTTTTTAAATAATTATTTATATCATAATATATTTATAATATATTATAATTATATAATTATTTATAATTAGTTAATAATTATAAAAACATATGTTGTTTTCATAAACTGCTTACTAATAATAACCATATTGATAGCTATTGAAGAAAGCAAATTGTAGAAATTGAAGTAAGGAAGAAGTATTTTTAGACTTTGATTTGATATTCGTGTATTTGGTAAGTGAAATATGAGAAGGTTACGAGTAAGAAACTTCCCAGCAAAAGAATACACTAGGCTAATGTTTGGGGAAGAAAATGAGATAAAATATGAAATATTTTTAAATAATAATTTAAATAATGATAATTTTATTATTAAAATGATTTTAATAATAAAATTTCCAACTTCTAAAGAACTTGGTCACATATTTTTTAATAAATGTTGTTAGCTATCAAACAGCTGCATTTTTAGGTTCTACTAGATTTATTTAAAGAGAGTTATAATAGGCTTCTTTTTCAATGCCCTTGTTTATAATAAGCTGGAGTTTACATCTTTTATAACTACTTATGCTTTTTATGAAATATTTTAGACGCCAACTTAAAAGTGAGTCAGCAGATAGGTACTTTTTCACAATCATTTAAGGGGGACTACACAGAAGGTCAAAGATGTGAGCTTACTAATGGCTGGGGCAAGAGGGGAAAATGGAAAGAGAAGCAAACCATGTCAAATGTTGAGCTGAGCACTGACTTGAGGCCCAAATCGATAACAGGAGGAACAAAAGTTACCAAGGTCTCTTAAGTCAGAGTTAAGTGCTAGCCGTGAACCGTGCAGGTTTCTGCAGTTTGAGGTATAATAAATGTGTAACCAGACAGTAATCACTCACAGTAAAGGCAATCCACATGTCACGTGTGTTCTGAATTTGACATATTCCCTTTCACCCAGAGCAAAAGGCATATGGCGGTTTTAAAACCCCCTAGTAAAACCCAGGGCTAAGAAATAAATAAATGGGGTGGTTATTCACACACATAAAAATTTATGCTGGAGTTCTTTCAATCCTGGAAGCTAAATATTAACTTTAATATTTATAATCTTCTTCTTAAGAGCTAAAATACAAATCTCAGGTTAGTCAGAGTATTAGAGTATTTGATTTTAGTTAATTGTCCCTGTCTGGAAAAGTTGTTCCACAATGTATGGTTTTCACAAGTGTGTGAAAAGCCACTGACTGGAAAAAGTAATGAACACAACTTCATTTCTTCTTCCCTGCTTTTGGAGTAAGAAGAAAAAAATTGATTCACTCTAAAATGCATTTAGCAGACAAGCTTTCGAAAATAATGTATTTATACAAATGAGACTTCTTTATGGAGATTTAGGGAAGGCATTCCCAAAAGGGCACAGTTTTTAAAAAGAACAGAACTTCTGTTTGCAAGGAATACCCACGAGAACATAGTCAACTCTAGGCAAGATGCGCTGCTCGCCTTTGGGGCTTTCTGCCTCGGTCGCCCACCCCACCCTCCAGCGCATGGCACACATCTCCAGTTTCCTCCTGTCGTCATGCTCCTCTGGATCTCGTGTTAAAACCCTGAAACAGAACTCTTATTATCACAAGTACACAGTATCCCCAAATACACAGAGACCACACATCTACATCCACTGGGTCTCTGTATTTCCCACATCAGTCATGGTGCCGGGAATTACCCAACTGCTGGAGTGAGAATCCTGGCAATCACCTAAGATTCCGCCTTTCCCTCTGTCTTCTCCATGATCTGTGAATCCCCTCCCCTGACGTCTCTCAAATCAATGCTTCTCTTCTTGTTCCCACCTCTGCTTCAGTTCCCACCTCTGCTTCAGTTCCCCCCACGGCACTCTTGTGGCTGCTCATGGCGAGTCTCCTCTCCTCTATTGACAAAGGAACTTTCTGACACACAGATCAGGTAAGGCACCTTGCCTGCTGAGAATCTTCATCTGTGGGATAAAAGGCCAACTCCCTACCATGACAGCGGAAGCTGCTCAGGAGTAACTTCCCAGTTTTACTCCTTTCTCTTACATATATCAGTGTAACAACGATTTCCAAACATTTGCAATCTCAAAAACACCCTTTGCTTTTGCCTGGTGCCTTTTCACATGCTGTTCCCCATGGCCAGAATAGCGGATCATGCTCTTCTCACTGGGCTACATGTACTTCACCCCTTGAGCCTTTTCTTGGTTTTGCTTCATCATTAACCCTGCTTGGACACCTCAGCTCCTTCAGCCTGGATATTGTGTGTCCTTCCCCACCTGCTCCTACAGAGCCCTGCCTGCTTCAGACCACATCCTCTTTCATTGTCTGTTTGCTTATTTGTCTTCCCCACTAGACTATCAGCTTCTGAAAAGTAGATACCATGTCTTTGGCTACCTGTCTCCCAAATCTAATACAATGCCTGACACATAAAAGACACTCATGAGTGTGTAAAGAGAAGAACAAGATGGGAATAAGGGAGAAGGAAGGACAGACTGATTCATTTCCTATTCAGATGTTCAGGACTAAAGCTTTAATGTCCCTTTTATGGGAGGAAGACTTTTGTTTATCCAATCAGCATTTTTTTTTTGAGCTTACAATTACACCAGGCTTCCTGCCAGACTGAAGGGAGCTACCTAAGTAGTCACATATAGTTTCTATCCTCCAGCAAATCACAGCCCCGTGGAGAAGCTGGACATCTAAAGGTATTATAACAGTAAAGCAAATTCTAAAATAGGAGAGGCACCATGCCACAAAAGCAGAGACTAAACAATAACACTGTGAGGTAATGTATTAGTCAGTATAGAGTAGTCTCTGCTGCAATAACAAGCAACCCCCAATCTCACTTGTTTAATATAACAAGAACTCATTTCTTTTTCACACATATCTTCTGCACATCAGGCAACATACCAGAGCAACTGCTGTCCATGTGGAGACTCAGTGATCCAGTATGTTCTTATACCTCATTATCTCTTTAGTGGCTGCAGCAGAGAAATAGAGGAACAGAGAATTGGAAAGGAGCTGTTCACTGTGTCAACCCAAAGTAACTTATTGTCACTTGTACTCCACCTCATGGTCCAATCACCTGGCCCTGCCTCTTTCTAAGTGGACTAGGAGATAAGTTTCCTGTGTGCCCTAGAGAAAAGAATAGGAAGTTTTGGTGGGTTTTGATGCACACATAGCACTATCTCTACCAAACATAGGTATAATTATTAACCCCATATACAGATGAATACATCGGGACACAGAGAAGTTACATAATTTGTCCAAGTTCGCACAGGTTTAGTGGTAAAGTAAAAATCAAACACAGGCTTCCTGAGTTAGAAACTTCATCCTTAATCCTTATGCCATACTGTCTCTGTGCCTTAACAATGGAAAAAGAGAAAGAGAGTATGAAAAAGAGAAATGGAGAGAAAGATTGCACACCAGTTTGTCGGGGTAGGGAATATGAGGCATTGATTTTTCCAGTCGCCTTCAGATAATACACATAGGTAACCATCTTTGCGTCAGGTTGAGCTCCGTCTTAAAACATCCAGGACCTCCGCTGCTCCCCAGTCTTGAACCCTTGCCCTGGAGATGAATGGCCCAGGTTCAATTCTAACCAATTTCCCTTTTATCAGGTCCACTCAGGAGACTACTAGGAAAAGAGAGGTGTCTGTTGGAGCCCACTTTCCTCTTAGGAGCTCTCCCCAGTGCCTGCGGTCTGTAAGCCTTGAAAAAGTGGTGAGTATGGGTGGCAGATACTCTGAAAGCCCACTATCCTCCCTGATTGGGATGAGTGGGAGTTACCAGAAAAAGTCACAGGGCCAATAAGACAGTCCCCCATCCCTGCTGAACCCTATGCACCCAGAGAGGCTAGTGTGCCAGGATGGGTGGTTATAAATGAGGCTATCTGGATCATCAGTGAAACAGCCAGGTACATATTAAGAAGTTGAGACTCTCACTCTTCTTTAAAGAGAACATGAGGCTTGGAAGACATGCTGTCCTAAGCAATTTCCTCCAGGGCTACTGGGTTCTATGTGAAACCTTCACCTTGATCCACACTGACCTATCCTAATGTACCCTCGGGAAAGGGAACCCCACCCCGCTCCCAGGGTGCACCCTCCTCCAGGAGGACATTGTCCCTGCCAACTCATAGACCCTCCATTTACACCCAAGAGGGTTAGAAGGATTGGAATTCTCCACCTGCCAAGCCTTCTTCACTCACCCCTGCAGGTTGCAGGTATGGCTGTCCCCCAAATCCAACCTGCCTGGAACCCAAATTAGCATTAGGGGTCCATGGTCTTAACTGTTTTTTCCTAACCGATTTCATGTGTTTTTGCTGCTGTGCCTCAGAGCACTTCAGTCTGCAAAGTTCATGAGATGAGACCAGAGCAGCTGCTCCCAGGACTCAGAGCTATTCATAATAATAAGCTGTCAGAGGAAATTTCCCAAGAGAACCCTCTGTAATGAGATTAAAATCAACATTTTTACAGCAAACACAACATATCTGAGGTGTCCTTTTTGAGACTGAACCCAAGATCTTTGCTGTTGTTGTTTTTTTAATCTAGATAAACTAAATCCAAGATACTAATAACTCAAAATCTACACATAGGTATTTTCAGACTAACAAGAGGTGAAAACCCAAGTTCACAAAATGTCTTTGCTCTGATGTCCTGGGATTGCCTTTAATTTTATGAACCTTCAAGAATTTCTCAATTTGGAGGTGAAGGAAGAAATTTTATTGGTTTTGTATAAAATTGGAGGGCTACTTGTTCTTGTAGAGTTTCAATAAACTATTCTCAGGAGACATGCAAAGTAGCTGGATGCAAGAAACACCTGTAGCAACAATGTCCACTACCTTCTCTTCTTTACAAGGAAGACTGTAACCATGTCTTGGATTGGTCTACTGATGCCCTCTTCTCTGCGTTACTTAAGACTTACCAGCCTAGGATGAAATTGCGTTGAAGTGCTATGTTCTCTAGGAATTGCCTTTTGAGGACAAAGAGAAGACGATCCCACTGTCAGCCACCTTGAGAAGCCAGTCCTGGCACAGAAGTCATGGTTGGGGTGGAGGGCCTTAAATTGGTGGTGGGGAGGAAAAACTGTCTCTCTCCCTGGGCCAGGTTCTCAAGTTGCAGACACACATTGACAGGCTGGTCCTCCACCCCACTCTGCATGCCAGCTCTGAGATGCAGATTGGCACGCAGGCAGTTTATCGAGAAGGGCTCTCACATGAGCACCCATGACAGTATAAAGGGAGAAGGATGAGCAGAAGGAAAAGTGGACTTGCAACTATCACAATGAAGACCCCAGCTGACCTTGTAACCTACACTGGAGCCAGATGGAATGTCTTTCAATGTTGTTCCAAATTGTGAAGAAGGGATCAGGCCATATACCCCTGGCTGACCCACTCATTAGATGTGGGCTGCCCCAGGGAAGGGCAGGACCTTGGGCAAGCTAGCTCTTTTTCGTGCCAGGTAGTCTGTGTTCCCTACACTAGCAGCATCAACATCATCTGGGAACTTGCTGGAAATATAAATTCTTGGGTCCCACCCCAGACTTTCTGACTCTGCAATGTTGGGAAGGGGGCCCAGCAACCTGTGGTTTAACAAGCCTCCAGGTAATTCTGATGCTGAGTGGAGTGTGAAAATTATGCCCTGGGGCAAGGACTGGATAAGAACTCACTTGGCAGCCGACCTTCCAGCAACAGAGAGAATGGATGCTTCATGCCTAGACAGTGATGTGGGTGGTGCCCTGTGACCATACACATGCTCAGGGTGGCCATGGCTTGGCCGCTGCCCCACAGAAGCAGACCAGGAGCCAGGCAGAAAGGGGCCCCACAGAGACAGTCCTGGACCCTGAGAGGAGAGGTTGTAGTAGCAATTCTTACCTACCCTCTCCATTTATTTCTTTTATATTATCCCCAAATCTTCACTAAATGCTGTCAAAAATTGCATCCTATCTATCAGTGTTGTATGGGATTAAGAAGTACCTGTACTCTTAGAGAGTACCTAGTCTACTCTCTTCACGTTAAGGAAAGAAGAGCCTCCCCACCACACCACCAGGACCCAGATGGGTTGCAGGGATAAGTGCAAGCAGGTGTCAGCTGTGCGGGTGGCTCAGCCATCTCCTGAGAGCCAGCGGCTGCAGAAGCAGCACTGTGGCAGTTTCATGGGAGGAGCACGCACAAAAAAGCATCCCGAATAAACCTTGAAAAGAATTGAAAGTTCTTAAAGCCTTCAGGCAAGGGCTAAAACTCCATCATAGTTGAGCCATTTACAGGATAATTTTCATTAATGAGCTCCTGTGCCCTAGACACACCAATTACAGCAGCCTCCGTGGGGCCATTAGTTCCATGGGGAAGCCACGCTAGGGCTGTTTTCACTGCAATAACAGCTCTCTGGCATGACAGGCATTTAATACTAACCCTGGGTCAAGCAGGTGGCAAATATGGGAGCTGGGATGTGAGGGGGAAAAATTGGTCAAGCTGGTTTGATGCCCTTCATATGACTAAAGTCTGCTATTTTTAATAAGGTCAATGGTAAACACAGATTCCAACACCAGTGAAGTTTGTCAGGTCAACTTAATGACTGTCTGATCCATTGCCCATCATTTAATTTCTATTTAAACTCCTTTCAGTTTGTTTTTTTTAATCAGGCCCAGAATACCAACCCTTATAGTTGGTAGGTATACTCATTATTTTCTGCCTTTCTCCTCCAGCATCTGTTAAAAATGGTCACTGGGAAATCAAAACTTTGGTAAAATATTCCAAAGAAATCTTCAAATAATATTCTATAAGGAAAATTTGGGGATTGTGAAAATCAATCAAATAAAACATCTTAAATTGAAAGGGTTCTCAACACAGTGAATTCCCAGACTTCAAAAAAATTCTAGAAAGTCTAAGAGATGCACACATAAGACCAATAATAATAATAATAAAAATAATAAAGCAGATTATAAGTCAGCGTACATAATTAAAAATCTTGATGAACATAAAATATTTTGTTGACTGTGGTTGAAGACTTACCAAGAGACCAATTTTGCATGTGCCCAGAAAAAAACTTCTATGTCTTGTTTTCGTTTTCTTTTCTTCTTCTACCAGTGTCTACATAGAAAAAATGGAAACTCAAACAAACAAATAACAAAGCAAGTGGAGGAATTGAACGCACTCAGTTTTCACCAAACACGACTGTACAGGAAGTGGAAGTCACACTAAAACCAAGGCTGCAGGAAGCCACGGTTGGCCAGCACCGCCTCCGCCACACCCCTGTGCCCTCCACACTTTCCTCCCCAGCTGGCGTCACGCTTTTGACAATCTCAGATCAATTTCTCCTTCACTTAGCACCTCTTTTACCCCTTTCTTCATACCCACCCCCCAAAAAGAAAGAACTACACGGAGAAAAAGAAAAGAAATTTAAGAAAAAAGCCACACCTTTGCTCCTGTTTCTTCTCTTCTCTTTTGGTCTTTTTTTTTTTTTTCCATTTTACTTTCTGTAAATGCCATCCTCCAATGGCAAGAAAGTTAAGAAAAAAAAAAAGGAAAATAAAATTTGATCCTGTCTAAGTATATATGTATTAACAGCTTCAATTAAAATAGAGAAATAGATACCAGGGATGAACTTGAAATTTGGGCTGTCTTTCCTTCACTTGCTGTTCATATCTATCACTACCCATTTCCAATAATGAGCTCATGTTAACTGCACCTACCTGCTTTCAGACACTGTGCCAGGGTAGTGAGATCTATCCTCAGTTCTTTGTAAAGTGTCTCTCAACACAAACAATCTGAAAAGACATGTTAATTCAAGGAAGCAAACAACAGTATGATATAACGAAGCAAACGACAAGTCAGCACACTCAAAAGACCTGAACAGCATTTGAGAAATTACCTAGCGAAACCTCTTCTGCGGAAAAATGAGGAAAAAGAGACATTGGCAGTGACTGGGTGTTGCCCTTGGCCTTGGGAACATACTTTGCATTTGTGCACTTCAGTTTCCTGATCTGGGGAAGAAGCCTGGCACCAACACCTAGCTCACGGGCTGCTGTGTAAATGAGTGTGGTAATCCCTGCAAAACACTTGAACAGCCTGTGAGGCACAGTGAGTACCAGATAACCACTAGCTGTAATAAAAACATCATTATTCGACTTGTTCTCCTGGTGGAGAGCCAGGACTCCATGCTAAGTGTCCTTGTTCCTGGTCCTGTTTAATGAACGGATTTGCTTTTCCTCTCATCAGTGTCCTGACAAATGAAGGGTATCCACACCAGTGCTCTGAACTCCAGGTTAAGAGCACACCCTTTGGAACCAGACAGAGCTCAGCAAATGTAACACGTGGCTTCTTGACAAGGTATTTCATGTCTACAAGCCTCAGTTTCCCCCATCTTTAATGCAGCAAATGAGGGCAACCTTCATCGGTGGTGGTGAGCACTAGCCAAGACCGCAAGTTGCAAAACCTTTCACAGAACAAATGTTTCATCCACGGTGGCTCCTAGTATGGATGTCTCCTCAGAGAAGAGAGTAATGCAGAGAGGGAGGCTTAGGGGACAAGTATTGTTGCTCTAAAAACTGGTAGATGGCAGGGGTGCCTGCGTGGCTCAGTCTGTGAAGCATCCGGCTTCAGCTCAGGTCATGATCCTTTGGTTTGTGAGTTCGGACCTCGCATTGGGCTCTGTTCTGACAGCTCAGAGCCTGGAGCCTGCTTCAGATTCTGTGTCTCCCTCTCTGTCCTTCTCTTGCTCATGCTCTGTTTCTCTCTCTCTCTCAAAAATAAATAAACATTAAAAAAATTTTTTAGTAGGGGACAGATGTGTGACATTGAATCTGCTCTGTAAGAGGTCCTTTGGAAGCAGGAAAGGCCTGGCTGATGGAGGCACGGAAAGGATGCGGGAAGGTGAGAGCCACCATCACAGGCACCTGCCATGGACGCATTCTTTCACTGCTGAGTAATCTCTCAAACCCATCAGTTTAGTTTTCAGAAATTGGATTTAAATTTTTTTAATGTTTATTTATTTTTGAGAGATAGAGAGAGACAGAGGAGCAGAGAGAGAGGGAGACACAGAATCTGAAGCAGGCTCCAGGCTCTGAGCTGTCAGCACAGAGCCTGACGTGGGGCTCGAACTCACCAACCATGAGATCATGACCTGAGCTGAAGTCAGATGCTTAGATGACTGAGCCACCCCGGTGCCCAAAAAATTGCATTTTAAATGGTGACAATTAGGGGCACCCGAGTGGCTCAGTCAGTTAAGCATCTAATTCTTGATCTCGGCTCCAGTCACGATCTCAAAGTCGGGAGATGGAGCCTCGCATTGGGTTCCGCGCTGAGCATGGAGCCTGCTTTGGATTCTCTCTCTCTCCCTCTCCCCTTCTCTCCTCCACTCGCATGCTCTCTCTCTCTCAAAATAATTAAAGAAACATTTAAAAAAATAAAGCAGTGAAAGGTGACAAGCACATACACAGCTGCTCTCTGTGACAGTCACTGACTCGGGTGGAAGGAGCTACCAGAAACTTAGCCACAGAACGCTTCCCAGGGAAACCAGGCCTGACTGAGGATTTACACCTCTTCTGAAAGAGCAAAAACATTTGCTTTCCACATCATGTGAATGTTTGCGGCTTCGAGGCCAAACCTAACACACTAAGCCCCGGCAGGCGAGTCAGCCTCGGTCCCAGTCATGTGAGTCGCGCGACCCGAAGTTCAGGAGCCCTCCGTCCACATAAATCACAGCTCCACATTTTGTGGAGGAAATTAGCTCAGAGAAACGCCAACTGTGATAAAAAATGAAATGGAGTGACATTCCAATAAAATAAGTTCTTCTACCCTCTGCGCACCCCCTGGGTCCCTGGAGATGTATATATTCCAGAAATAGCATTACAGTCACATCATATTCTTGATTCAAAACTACCAGACCCGGGCTCTGTTATCCTGTCACTGCCAGCGAGCAGCTCTGACTAATGTTACATGTTATTATTACTAACGATGACGGATCATTACCAGGGGAATATTTTCACGGAATACACAGCCGTGAAAACACAAAGGGGGAAAAACACATTAAATGATGGTAAAAGCATTCGGCTTGAGCAGCAGAAGAATGTGACGCTGTCCTTTTTCAGCACAAGAGCATTGGGCAAGGAGGGGAATGAGAGATTTTTACCAACCATGACGAGATCTGGGTTCTATCTCTCTTTAATGCCCATCAGGCCTGGAGTTAATTGCTATGTGGCTTTACCCAAGTTTCTTGCAAGCTTTAAGGGCGAATGAGCTAGTCCTGCCGAGGCTTGGAGACACGTGATGATAGTCACACATGGTGATCTGTGCATGTGGGGAAGAACCAGTTTGGAAAATTGCAGCGTCTCTTGACAGGACCAAGGATATCGCTTTTTGTGTCCTGCCTGTGACACTCATGGTAAAGGACATTATGTTCCTTTCTTCCACCCCTAAGATTAAATGGCCATGGAGAGGGAAGGGCAGGGAGAGAAGGGAACCATATATTCAAGCCATTGACTTGTTTCTGTTTTATAAACAAGTATTTGAGGTAAGAGTCAAAATCCAGTGAGATCTCTCAGGATATAAGATTTATACCTACTTAAATTTCAAGTCCAGAAAAGAGGAGTTTGGGAAACTCTCCTGAACTGATGTTGGGAGGGAAGGAGTGGGAATCTGGGAAGCATTGCTGATCTACGGTTCGACAGCAGACTTGTTAATGTAAGTAACCAAATAATGTGGCAGATCTCTAACTTAGATCTCCACCTTGGAATCCCCATGCCTGTCTCATTGAATGCCACCTCTTCCTTCTGCAAGCCGTTCTTTTACATTGTTGTAAAAAGTAGGCCATGCTTATTTTTACAGATATGAATAATATGTTAGAGAGAATAGGACTGAAGATCTCCAGTCACACTTACATTTTATCCATTCTTTAGCCAGAGAGGAGTGACTACTAATAGCATGCTGGTGCTCTCAGAAATGGTGTGTTTATGTGCATGGCATGCCCACAGAAGTAGGGTTCTTTTTTTAATGTTTATTTACTTATTTGAGAGAGAAAGAGAGGGCACAAGTGGGGGAAGGGCAGAAAGAGAGGGAAAGAAAGAATCCCAAGCAGGCTCTGCACTGTCAGCACAGAGCCCAATGTGGGGTTTGATCCCATGCACCCTGAGATCATGACCTGAGCTGAAACCAAGAGTTGGACACTTAACTGAGCCACCCAGGCACCCCAATGGGGTTTTTTAAACGCTATTATTGGGACCATACAATATATAAATTATATTGTATTGTATACACATACTACCTTACCTTTCCACCTCTCTGTGTATCTTTATTTCTTCAGAGGCTTGATCAAACCCTGCCCCTTCCATGAAAGGCCAGCCCTAACAATTCTTTCTTTGAAAGAAGAGCTGCAAGAGAACTTAGATCTCATGAGCATTTGGACTCTTGCTAAGCAATTTATATTTATTGTCTTGAATCCTCACAACAACCTTGAAATGCTAGTGTTATGATGCCCATTTTGAGGAGGACATTGAAGTTAGATGAAAGTCATTACCTTGCCCGTGGCTTATGTTATTCTATGAAAAAGCAAGATCCTGACCTAAGGGCATCCCCATGAGCTTTCATTCTTTCACCGCAGCACTCATTCAGCAAATTGTTTTGAGTACTATGATTCTGTTCAGGGGTGAGCAAAAGCAGTTCTGACCTTGTGCTGCTTACTTATTTGTTGCCTTTAATATGTCCAGACCTACTGACAGAGTACAATTTGCTATTTGCACAGGTCTGATGAGGGGTTTCTATTGTGCTAAGCTAAGGCTCAGTAAAAATGCAAGACATCTTGCCTTACCATAAGAACACAGGGGAAAAATCATACTATCTTTCAAAAATCCAAAATGCGATGTTTCTCCCATGTGTTTAAAACCACTAGATAGGGGTGCCTGGGTGGCTCAGTCGGTCAACCCTCTGACTCTTGAATTGTGCTCAGGTCATGATCCCAGGATTGTGGGATCGAACTCTATGCTGACTGTGGACCTGCGTAAGTTTCTCTCTCTCTGCTCTTCCCACTCAACCCTCCAGCTTGTGCTCTCTAGGTCTAAAAAATAAAAATAAAAATAAAAGCACTAGATAAAGGCAACCAACAGGCTTCTTTTTAATCATATTTGTGTTAGTCTGCTGTAACAAAAAAATGCCATAGGCTAAGTGGCTTAAATGACAGACATTTGTTTCTTATACTTCTGGAGCCTAGGAAGTTCAAAATCAAGATGCTGGTTGTTTCAGTGCCTGGTGAGAGCATTCTTGAGCTTGCAGAGGGTCATCTTTACACTGTGTCCTCAAATGGCAGAAAGAGAGCAATCTGTCTTTCTTCCTCTTCTTTTTTATTTCTTTTCTTAAAGTATATTTTGGAGAGAGAAAGAACAGGGGAGGAGCAGAGAAAGAGGAAGAGATTGAGAATCCCAAGCAGGCTCCACATTGCCAGCACAGAGCCCAATGTGGGGCTCAAACTTACAAACCACGAGATCATGACCTGAGCCAAAGTCAGATGCCTAACCGACAGAACTACCCATGTTCCACCTCCCACCTCCTTCCTCTTCCTATAAAGCCACTAACCCATCATCAAGGGCTCATGACCTCATTCAACCCTAGCTCCCAAAGGCCCCAACTCCAAATATAGTCACATTGAGGGCTAGGGCTTCAACTGACAAAATCAAGGGATAGGGAAGGAGACAATTCAGTCCAGAGCAACATTCTTCTCTTATCCCATATTTACGGGAAAAATATTTACTATTGAAAAGCCAAAATCCCCTTTGAATTTTAAGCTCATTAAAATATCTCAACACAATGTTAGGTTAGCCAATATGAGAATGGAAGCATTGATTTTTTGAAGCACGTGCTTTTTAAAACTTTTCAGAGCAAAAATTTTAAATTTACACCCAAAGCTGTGTTTCACCACATCACATGTTGACCAAATATTTAGGGGGGAGTTCTTCATTTAAGATCTTGTACACTGACCCTATTATAAAGTAACACTTCCACCAAAAATACTCTTTTTTTCTCTTAGGTTTCCCTTCCATACAGAGTTTTGAAAAAGTGGATACCCTGTATAAAACTGCCTTGCTTGTTACTATAATATAAAAGCAATATAAGCGTGGCAGAAAAGAATTATCCAGAGGTCACTAATGAAGCATTACCTTGCTTGTAGCCATGGGCACTCAGGAGGAGACCAAGCTATCTGCATAAAATCCTAACCCTGTGGGTTGTATGACATGGATGTCAAATCAGAACCAAGTAGTCTGCACCAAGTAATTAAACAGAAGAACTGGATCCCATAGGCCTCCCCAAACTGAGTTCAATGGCTGAGGCAGAAGCTAATTAGTGATGTTGCATTGCGCCCATATTAAAAAAAGTAGGTCACCATGGGTAGGTTTGAGGATATCCCCAGGTACTGAAAAATCATCTTCCTCAAGTTTCTGCTGAAAATTCCCCTGCTAGCCTCATGGGGTTGCCCTTGTATGTAAGTAACTTATTTTGTCTTGCTACTTTAAAAATGTTTCGTTTTAATCACTATATTTGCCATTGTAATTATGTCTTGGTGTGGATCTGCTTTTGTTGATTTTGGTGGGGGCTCTCTGTGCTGCCTGAATCTTGATACCTATTTCCTTCCCTAGATTAGGGAAGTTTTCAGCTCTTATTTCTTCAAATAGGTATTCTGCCCCCTTTCCTCTCTTCTTCTGGGACTCCCACAATACAAATTTATTACATTTGATGGAGTCACTGAGTTCCCTAAGTTTATTCTCATTTTGCATAATTCTTTTTTCTCTCTTTTGTTCAACTTGAGTACTTTCCATTACAATGTTTTCCAGGTCATCAATTAATTCCTCTGCTTCTTCCAGCCTGCTGTTCATTTCACCCAGCATATTTCTCATTTTGTTTATTGAGTCCTTTATCTCTGTTATGTTATTTCTTATCCCTATGTTAAGAGTCTCACTCATGTCTTCCACTCTTTTATCAAGTCCAATAAGTATCTTTATGATAATTACTTTAAATTCTCTGTCAGACATGTTATCAATATCTATTTCACCCAGATCTCTGACTATGGCCTTGTCCTGTTCTTTCATTTGGAAAAAACTTCCTTTGTCTTCTCATTTTGTTTAAGTCTCTGTTTCTATTTCTGTATTCTAGGAAAGTCAGCTACTTGTCCTGTTCTTGAGTGTAATGGTCTTATGAATAAAAATTCCCAGGTCAGGAGAATTGATGGTGGCAGGGATTTCATCCAGTCTTCTGGGGAAGAAGGCCTGCCATGCAGGAACTGAGGTAAGAGAGACTGGGAAGGGTGGTTCCACCCGAGCATGAGGGAGGGGCTTCGTGTTAAGTGTAAGGACGCAGGTCTGAAACTGACTCCATGAGACAATAGAAGGGCACACATTGCTCAAAGCAGAAGGGACCACCCTTGTAACACCCAATCAGGAAAGTCTAGCTCACACCTTTTCTAAGGGCAGGTCTAAAGATGGAGGTTAAGACTAGTCATGCCCTATGTGAGGGTCTTGGGCCCACTCTGATTGGTCAATGTTGTGATTGGGTCCCGCCAAAAGTAACAAATACTCTAGGCAATGTGAATGGTTAATACTATTGTATAATAATTGTCTTCACCATGTGGGGTCCCCTGGTGCTAGTCTGTCTCTCACATTTCTTTGTGACTGTAGCTCTCTCCCCATCATGGTAGCCATGATTGGACCCCTGTACCTGTGTCATAATTTCCTATAACTCCCCCTTGCCGAACCCATAAAGGCCCTACCCCCTCTTTGTTCGGGGCTCTCAGCATGGATCCACTGTGCCGGTAAAGTCTGTGAGCCCAAGCTTAGGCTCGGCCAGCCTAAGCCCGTAATAAAACCACCCTTTGTTTTTGCATGCGTGACTCGGTCTTCCTGATAGTCTCTGGTTTTGGGGGTGATATTAAAATCTGGGCATAACATAAGCAAGTTAGGTAATGAGTGTCTGTGCTGCACTGGTTCCTGCAGGTAACATTGTCTTTATGCTGAGGGGCAGGGAAAGGAAAAGGTGCTTGACAGTTCCTTTTTTTGTGGAGGGGATCTCTCCATGAACACTGCCTCTCTGAGACACACTCTGAGAAGAGAAAATAACCTCCCCACTGTGTGCACCAGGTAGTGTTTCCAGATTGCTGTTTCCATGCTATATGTCCACCAACTATTTGTCCTGCCTTTTTTCCAAAAATAGTTCCAATGCCTCTGACTCTCCCTAAGCCAAACCTGCTGACCTATAAAACTCCAGGCTTTAAGACCTGGTGGTTGCAAAAACTCATGAAATTTGGCCCCTCTTGCTTTCCAAGCCCACTGATATGGGGCTTTTGTCTTCCCCATGTGGGGTCCCCTGGTGCTAGTCTGTCTCTCACATTTCTTTGTGACTGTAGCTCTCTCCCCATCATGGTAGCCATGATCCATTTCTTTCCCAAATTGCCTCTCTGAACGTCTTACCTTCTTTGATGTGGTCTCTCTATCTGGAGTTTGCTCTGCCCATCTCCAGATAAATTTCTGGGGTGTTTAGGATGATTTGATAGTTATATAGTTGTATTCATGGGATGGGGTAAGCCTGGGTCCTCCTACTCTGCTGCTATTTTCCCTCAATCTCACTTATTTTCCTTTAATAAGTACTTTCTGTATTCAGAATTCCTTAATCCAAAATTATTCATGAAGATATTCATAAAGATACTCATTGAACTTGAGAAAAGAATGGAAGACATGAGTGATACTCAATATGGATAAGAAATAACAGAGATAAAGGACTCAATAAACAAAATGAGAAATATGCTGGGTGAAATGAACAGCAGGCTGGAAGAAGCAGAGGAATTAATTAATGACTTGGAAAACATTGTAATAGAAAGTACTCAAGTTGAACAAAAGAGAGAAAAAAGAATTATGCAAAATGAGAATAAACTTAGGGAACTCAGTGACTCCATCAAATGTAATAAATTTGTATTGTGGGAGTCCCAGAAGAAGAGAGGAAAGGGGGGCAGAATATCTATTTGACGAAATAAAAGCTGAAAACTTTCCTGATCTAAGGAAGGAAATAGGTATCAAGATTCAGACAGCACAGAGAGCCCCCACCAAAATCAACAGAAGCAGATCCACACCAAGACATATTATAATTACAATGGCAAATATAGTGATTAAAACGAAACATTTTTAAAGTAGCAAGACAAAATAAGTTACTTACATACAAGGGCAACCCCATAAGGCTATCAGGGGATTTCTCAGCTGAAGCTCTCCAAGCCAGAGGGCATGGCATGCTATATTCAAAGAGTTGAATGGGAAAAATCTGCAGCACAAGGCTAGCATTCAGAATAAAAGGAGAGATAATGAGTTTCCCAGACAAACAAAAACTAAAGGAGGTTGTGATTACTTAAAAAGCTCTGCAAGAAATATTAAAGGGGACTCTGAATGGAAAAGAAAGATGAAAAGTGACAGTATGAAGGTAGGAAACACAAAAGCAGTAAAAATAAATATTTTTGTAAAATTTCAGTTGGGGAACTCACAAAATAAAAGGTTGTAAAATATGACTTCATATTCCTAAAACATTGGGATGAGAGGAGAAAAGAATGGATTCAAATTTAAATGGCCACCAACATAATAAAGAATGCTATGTGCAGGAGAGGTTATATACTAACCTAATGGTAACCATTACTACTAATAAATATCTAGTAATAAAAAGAAAGAAATCTAAATATATAACTAAAGAAAACCACTAAACCACGAAAGACAAAAGAGAATCAGAGAAAATCTTCAGAAACAACCACAAAACAAGTAATAAAATGGCAATAAATACATATCTATTTCTAATTACTTTGAATGCAAATGGACTAAATAAATTCTCCAATCAAAAGACATAGGATGACCGAATGGATAAAAAACAAGAGCCTAATGTTGCATCCAAGACATTCATTTTAGACCTAAAAACACCTACAGGTGAATGAATGAAGAAATATTTATCATACAAATGGCCATCAAAGGAAGCCAGAGTAGTAATATTTACATCAAACAAAGACTGCAACAAGACAAATAAAAACTCTATATAATAATTAAGGGAAAAATTCAGGAAGAAGGTATGCCTGTTGTAAATATTTAGGCACCCAACAAGAAAGCACCCAAATACATAAAGCAATTAATAACAAACATAAAGGAACCAACTGGCAATCATACAATAATAGTAGGATATTTTAACACCCTAATCACATCAATGGACAGATCATCTGAAGAGAAAATAAACAAGGAAACAGTGGCTTTGAATGACACATTGAACCAGATGGATTTAACATATAATTCAAAACATTCCTTTCTAAAACAGCAGATTACACCTTCTTTTCAAGTGCACATGGAACATTCTCAAGAAAAGATTACTTATTAGGCCACAAAATATGCCCAACCAACTTGGTAATAAACTATTAAAAAAAAAAAAAAACAGAACTGACTTAAGAGACCTTCATCATTAGCTGTTAGTGTTAGAGATTAGTGATCCTACTACAGGATTACAGATGGAAAGAGTGCCAGTGTTGGTTAATTGTTCATTAATGCATGTAAAATAAGCCAATTGGAGGAAAATGGACCATTGTCTGCATTCTCCTAGTGAAACTAAATCGGATCTGCTCATCAATAGCAGTATTGATGTCGGGGGAGCAGGTGGGGGAATACACATGAAATTAAAAACTGTTATCCTAATAAAAAAATTCAAAAATATCAAAATCATAACATTCATTTTTTCTGACAATAATGCTATGAAACTAAAAGTCAACCACAAGAAAAAATTTGGAAAGACCACAAACACATGGAGGTTAAAGAACATGTTACTAAACAGTGAATGGGTCAACCAGGAAATAAACAAATAAATAAAAAAGAACATGGAAACAAATGAAAATGAAACAACAGTTTGAAATATTTGGAATGCAGCAAAAGCAGTTCTAAGAGGGAAGTTCATAGCAATAGAGGCCTACCTCAAGAAGTAAGAAAAATCCCAAATAAAAAACCTAACCTTATATGTAAAGGAGCTCGAAGGGGTGCCTGGATGGCTCAGTTGGTTGAGCATCTGACTTCACCTCAGGTCACGATCTCATGGTTTGTGAGTTGGAGCCCCACATTGAGCTCTGTGCTGACCACTAGTTCAGAGCCTGGAGCCTGCTTCAAAGTCTGTGTCTCTTTCTCTCTCTGTTCACACTCTGTTTCTTTCTGTCTCTCAAAAATAAATAAAAGTATTAAAAAATTTTTTAATAAATAAATAAAGGAGCTAGAAAAAGGACAGACAAAACCTAAAACCAATATTAGAGCAGAAATAAATGATACAGTAAGTTAAAAAACAATAGAACAGATCAATGAAACCAGGACCTGGTTCTTTGAAAAAAATTAATAAAATTGATAAGCCCCTAGCTAGACTTAACAAGAAAAAAAGAAAGAGGACTCAAATAAATAAAGTCACCAATGAGAGAGGAGACATAATAACCAACACCACAGAAATACAAACAATTATAAGAGAATACTATGAAAAGCTATATGCCAACAAAATGGACAACCAAGAAAAAATGAACACTTTCTTAGAAACATATAACCTACCAAAACTGAAACAAGAAGAAATATAAAATTTGAACAGACTAATTACCACCAAAGAAATTGAATCAGTAATCAAAAAACTCCCAACAAACAAAAGTCCAGGACCAGATAGCTTCACAGGAAAATTCTACCAAACATTCAAAGAAGAGTTAATACCTATTCTTCTCAAACTACTCCAGAAAATAGAAGAGAAAGGAAAACTTCAAATTAATCCTATAGGGCCAGCATTATCCTGATACCAAAATGAGATAAAGACACCACAAAAAAAGAGAACTACAGGTCAATATCTCTGATGAATATTGATGTGAAGACCCTCAAGAAATTACTAAGAAACCAAAGCCATCACACATTATATTTTGTACATTATAAAAATCATTCACCATGACCAAGTGGAATTTATTCCCAGGTTGCAAGAAAGGTTCAATATTTACAAATCAATCAACATAATAAGAGAAAGGATAAGAACCATATGATCATTACAATAGATACAGGAAAAGCATTTGACAAAGTACAACATCCATTTATGATAAAAACCTTCAACAAAGTAGGTTTAGAGGGAAAACATCTCAACATAATAAAGGCCGTATATGGAAAACCCACAGCTAACATCATCCTAACTGGGGAAAAACTGGGAGCTTTTCCCGTAAGACAGGGATGTCGACTCTTACCACTTCTATTCAGCATAGTAGTGGAAGTCCTAGCCAGAGCAATCAGACAATAAAAAGAAATATAAAGCATCCAAATCAGTAAAGAAGTAAAACTTTTATTCTTTGCAAATGACACTATACTATATAGAGAAAACCTGAAATCTGTTGCACTTCTATTCACCAATAATGAAGCAGCAGTAAGAGAAATTAAGAAAACAATCCCATTTTCAACTGCATCAAAAATAATAAGATACTTAAGAATTAGCCTAACCAAAGAGGTTTTTTCTATACTCAGAAAACTATAACTGATGAATGAAATTCAAGACGAGGCAAAGAAATGGAAAGAAATTCCATGCTCGTGGATTGGAAAAAATTGATTTTGTTAAAAAGTTTATACTGCCCAAAGAAATCTACACATTTAATGCAATCTCTATTGAAATACCAATAGTATTTTTCACAGAAATGGAACAAATAATCCTAAAATTTGTATGGACCCCAAATAGCCAAAGCTATCTTGAAAAAGAAAAGCAAACCTGGAGATATCACAATTTTGGACTTCAAGTTATATTACAAAGCTGTAGTAATCAAAACAGTATGGTACTGGCACAAAAAGACATGCAGATCAATAGAACAAAATAGAAAACCCAGAAATATGCCCACAACATATGGTCAATTAAACTTTTACAAAGCAGGAAAAAATATCCATTTGTAAAGTCTCTTCAATGGTGGTTTTGGGGAAACTGGACAGCTATATGCAAAAGAAAAAACTGGACCCCTTTTTATACCATATAAAGTATAAATTCAAAATGGATTCATTAAAGATCTAAAGGTAACACCTGAAACCATAATTATCCTAGAAGAGAACACAGGAAGTGACTTCTGTGACATCAGCTGGAGCAGCTTTTTTCCTAGATAAGTCTTCTGAGGCAAGGGAAATAAAAGCAAAAATAAACTATTGGGACTACATTAAAATTAGAAGCTTCTGTGCAGTAAAGGAAACAATCAACAAACTAAAAGGCAACCTACAGAATGGGTGAAGATATCTGCAAATGATGTATCTGGTAAGGGGTTAGTATCCAAAATATATAAAAGTCAACACCTCCCCCCAAAAAACAAATAATACCATTTTAAAATGGGAAGAAGCCATGAACAGACATTTTTCCAAAGAAGACATACAGATGGCCAGCAGACACATGGAAAGATGCTCAACATAGCTTACCACCAGGGAAATGCAAATCAAAACCACAGGGAGCTATCCCCTCATACCTGTCAGAATGGCCAAAATCATCAACACAAAAAACAACAGGTGTTAGCGAGCATGTGGAGAAAAAGGAACCCTTTTGCACTGTTGGTGCAAGCCATTGTGGAAAACAGAACGGAGTTTCCTCAAAACGTTAAAAATAGAACCACCCTACAGCCCAGCAATCTCCTTATAGGGTATTTACCCAAAGAATACAAAAACAATAATTCAAAGGGATGCATGCATCCCTATGTTTATAGCAGCATTATTTACAATAGCCAAGCTATGGAAGCAACCCAAGTGTTCATTGACTAATGAATGGATAAAGAAGAGGTGGCATATGTATACATGAATTATATATATATATATATATATATATAATTCACCCATAAAAAGGAATTGAAACCTTGCCATTTGTAATGACATGGATGAAGCTGCAGAGTATAATGCTAAGTAAAACATATCAGAGAAAGACAAATACCATGTGATTTCATTCATATATGGAATTTAAGAAACAAAACAAATGCGCAAAGGGAAAAAAGAGACAGCCAGAGAGGCAAACCAAGAAACAGACCCTTAACCCTATAACTAACGGGTGGTTGCCAGAGGGGAGGGAAGATGGGGGAAGTAGGAGATGGGGGCTGAGGAGTGCATCTGCTGTGACAAGCACTGAGTGATGTAGGAAGTGTTGAATCTCTGTACTGTACACCTGAAACTAATGTAACACTGTATGTTAACTATACTGGAATTTTTAAAAAGTTTTTTTTAACTTTTTTTAAAAAATGTTTTATTTAGTTTTGTATAGAGAGAGACAGAGCATGAGAGAGGAAGGAGATACAGAACCGGAAGCAGGCTCCAGGCTCTGAGCTAGCTGTCAGCACAGAGCCTGACGCGGGGCTCGAATCCACGAACGTGAGATCTGACCTGAGCCGAAGTCGGAGGCTCAACCGACTGAGCCACCCAGGCGCCCCTAAAAAGTTTTTTAAAGAAGTAAAATGAAAGGAAAATAAGTCATTTGAGGTGATGGACATCACCATCCGATATCATATAATACAGATCATTCATTCAATAAGTGGTGATTGAAATTCTGCTATTGGAAAGGTCCCACACCAGGCACTGATGAGGGGGGTTAGATGTGGCCCAAGCATGTAAATCAATTATCATGAAAATCAAATGAGAGAAACTTTGTTGAGGTACATTTGATCCTCTGAGTATCTCCCCAGTGTAGTTTATTCTGATAGGAGATAGGAGCCTGTCTCTGGAGCCAGACAACCGGTTGAATTCAGCCTCCACCACTACCAGCTGGTGTCCTTGGGAAACTAAAACAGGCATAGTAAGAGAATTTCTTTATGGACTAGTTGTAAGAATTAAACTAGATGATGTACGGAAGAATAGGAAGATTGCACATACGTAGCACATGCTTTGCTTTTGTTGTTATTAGTGCTGCTGGTATAACTGATTTTTACTGGAATGCCTCTTACACACTCTAGAGGCCCCATAAATTGACTCCTCATGTTCTGTGACAGATGAGCTAAAACAACAGCTGAATACAACAAATAGAAAAAACATGCGAAACTCTATAGCAGAGTGGCAAAGTCTTTGTGTTGGAGACGTAGTAGTGTGAACTCAGGCAAGTTCCTTAAAATCTCCAAGGTTTGGTTTGCTAACCTGTAAAATGGGGAGGATAATACCTATCTTGTTGTGGGCATTAAATGAGGTAATATATGTAAAATTCTTGGCAGGTACTATTACCGTGCAAATCCTTAACTGTCATTTTTAATTAAAAGATGAAGGTACATTGGCCCACTCAGGATATCCGCTAGGTGGTGCCAGAGAACAACATCTACCGCCAAGCATTCCTCTTCAGAGACCCGGCTTTTTATTTGAGTACATCAGGAAGCACAATTTCTGATAAACATTCCAAGCTACATTCCTTGCATCACTTTAGAGCTTTTACCTACTCCTGGAGTTTTCAAAGCTTTCTGCCCCACCCTGGCTTCTGAGTAAGATTCTCGTTCAGCGAACAGTTATGGAATGGCTGCTACAGGCTAGATGCTAGAGAATCAATGATAAATGAGGCCCAGTGCCTGTTCTGACCATGAATCCCACTTTGAACAGGCAGATTGGAAGTTTCTTTAGTGTTTCCAGGTGGAGCTGTCCAACAGGCCAGTGGGTGTTCAGACCGAAGTTCAGGAGTGACACCCACAATGCAGGTTTTATTGGGGAGACCTCACAACTGTTTCTTAGTTGATCCCGAGTAAGACACACGGCCCAGGCCCCAGCATGAGAACGGTTGGGAGCAGGAACAGGCTGCTGTGAAATGCGGGCGTGCCAGAAGGAAGGCAGGTGTCAGAGTCCAAAGGGAAGTTCAGAGACCGTGATCAGAAGCAGGACAGGGTAATGTCAGAGAAGCCAGATACTTGAAGAGACAAAGCAAGAGTGCCATCAAGAAGGCAGACAAATGTCCACTGGATTTGCAACAGGAAGAAGCCCCTCAACAGGTGTTTAGGGACGGGGAGAGAGATGAGTTGAGATGGCCCAACAGAGGCTTCTCCTTAAAGAGTATGGAGTGAGGAGAGGTCAGACGGCACCTGGTGGGCCACCACAGATGTGGGAGCAGACGGCTTTCCACTTTGGTGTTTTGTTTATTTTGCACAGAGAGAAGATTAGATGGTATTTATAGATGGAGGGGAAGGAGCCAGTAGGGAAAGACAGGATGACAACAAGCACAAGTGAAAAGATTGATGTGCCCCCTCCCCCACACCCTGCCTCCCTTTGTCTCAAACAAGTTGTGCCTGCCCCTCTCACCACCAGATTTCTCATCCCTAAAAGTATACAGAGTGGAGGAGGGAACTATATATAAGGTCTCTTTTAGCACTAAACAAATTCCATCCCCCAATTTTAGCTTTTCAGCTATCTGAGCACTACAGGGAAGAACTATGCAGGCTGAGTGTGTTTAACTTTCTTTGAAATGGATCCAAAGTTGCAATCTTATATCGCCTAATGAATGCATTTCATCAAACGCAAAGGACTCTGTTTAAAATAGTCATTCATGGAGTGCCTAGGTGGTACAGCTGAGCATCTGACTCTCGATTTCAGCTCAGGTCGTGATCTCACCGTTCGTGGAATCGAGCCCTGTATCAGGCTCTGCAATGGTAGCACGTAATCTTCTTGGGACTCTCTCCTCTCTCTGCCCCTCCCCTCTGTCCTACAGATTTGTACATGCGCACACATGGTCGCTCTCTCTGTCTCTCTCAAAATAAGTAAATAAACATTAAAAAAAATAAAAACCTTTTCTGCCTGGCTTACTTCACTCAGCATGACACCCTCAAGGTCCATCCACTTTCCTATGAAGGGCCATATGTCATTCTCTCTCATTGCCATGTAGTACTCCATCGTGGAGAACCAGGGGGAATGGAGGAGGGAGAGAGAGTTGGGGAGAGAGAGGGATGCAGAACTTGAGAGACTATTGAATGCTGAGAATGAACTGAGGGTTGGCGGGGAGGGGGGAGGGGGGAAGACAGGTGGTGGTGATGGTGGAGGGCACTTGAGGGGAAGAGCACTGGGTGTTGTATGGAAAACAATTTGACAATAAAATATTATGGAAAAAAATAAAAATAAAAACCAAAATAAATAAAATAGTCATTCACAAGTACAGTTGACTACGTAAATGGCATGTGTCTTTCTTCTTCAGTGAATCAGTGGTGCCCCAGACTCACCATCTACATGTTATGTGGCGGTGGAGTCTTCAGATGGAGCTCATTGATACTTCCATTCTTGAACCCTGGGTAAAGTGGTTCTGGCACAGTCCTGTTCCAAATGCACAGTTAACACTTGACTTGTAAAATATTTATAGTTGGCCTTCCTAGCCGATGGTAGCAGAGAATTCGTATGCATGCGAAGAGATTCCAGCATACAGAAAACTAAATAAATATTCTATACATCGATCTTGCAAGTTGCAGGAAACATATTCAGATTACTTCCATTAAGACCCAGCCCATGTTTATCAACCCATTCTGATAGGGAATGTTTCGACTATGAGCCTCACAAGATACTATAGCATTCAACAGAAAGCCACACTTTGCTTATTTGTGAATGTCCTAAAACTCGTGCCAATGGAGCCCTTGACAGGCTTGTTTTTGTGCTCCAGCAAGAGAAAAGAAGTGGTAACCTCATTGCCTTGATGCAAAGATATCTTGAATATCTTTATCTACACTTCCAGTGTCCCCTACAGCCTGCATCTAGAAGACGAATATTGTAAGTCCCTCGGACACTTAATAAAGGCCCCTGAATTGAGTGACATGGACAAGCAGAGAGTAAACTCTATGACCCATCCATGGCCCAACAAGCAGCCAGGGCACTCCTTGTTCCTGGCTCATTCCCAACCCGGCAGCATGCAGGGCTCAGTCTTTGACAGACCGCCAGGGCTCTAAACTGAGACTCTCCCAAAAAGACAAAATTTGATGACCATGTTCTTCCATCTCAAACATCACTAACACATCTACTTGGGGGCAGTATTAAATTTTCTTGAGTAGTAATAATAATTGCACAGTTCAAAGGCCAGTCAGAACGCTTGCTTTCCTCTCTCTCCTCTCTACCTGGCTGCCTTGTGATGGGGAACAGAGAGAGGTGGAATCGAACCAGTGAGGTTGTTTCCACAGTGGGGCCATCAGGTGGAGAGATTTACTTGTGGGAACGTCGGGAGGCTGGGCTGGAAGGAAAAGATTGCTGTTTCCTTCACTGCCCGACCCCTCCTGCGTCCGCTCTCCTCTGGGAGATGCTTTCTGCCTCTCTGACACCAGTGAGTTACCAACGATGTGCCTGCCACTCGCCTTCCATTTGTTCACTCAGTGACTTTAATTAACCAATTGCTGTTCCAGGAACCGACATCAAACACTCGTGTGATCTTTGATGGTGAAGCAGAAACCACTGCGTGGAGGAGACAGGAAACAGCCGTGCACCCAGCTCCTGCTGGTTACACTTCGCTGGGCCAGAAACACCCCATAAACCCTCGGGCTGTCATTTATTAGAACTAATGTCACTGAAATGGAAGTTGCCATGGTACAGTGGCCTCCAGCTGAGCCCAGACTACTGGGGAGGGGGGAGGTGAATTGCACTTGGGCTCCATCAGATTAAACGTTACCTTGACTCCCACCAGACAGATAAAGCACAACAAAGGGAAGTTGGGGGCGATTTTATTCAAAGGTGATTCAGGTGAGCCTTCTTTTTAACTCCACTGAATGCATGTTGCCAAGATATTGGAGGCAGAGAAGCAAAATCAGAAGCTGAAATGAAATGACTTAATTGTTTTGCCATATACGGGCATTTTTAAAAAATGAGAGTGGCCGCAGGAAAGATTGCATCACTGAGACTTTAAATCCTTGGTTACTAAAGCAAACAGCAACAAACCTGGATGGAAATTCTGTCCAAGTTGAAAGCAATGCAATTATTGGCTTTATTACAAATGGGCAGAGGTATGGGCTCCCTGGGGCAGACAGCTTTGGAATTCTTTTTGCCTGATGTCATTTTAAGGAGATGTGCAGCTGAGCATTCTGACCCAAAGGATACGGATTCAGGTCAAACCAAGTGTGTGGTTTGGTTTTTCCACTGCTCTGGAGATCCTGTTAACTAATGCTGGTTTATGTAGACGAGCCTCATCTTCCTGATTAAATTAACAACCGAGCTATTCCCCATCCCCCACCATGCCCTATCACCCTGCACATATATATAAAGTGCAGTTTGAAGTGGTTTGTGGCACCCAGCAGACTCTGGCACTTAGGGAGCATGAAGTCCTGCCCCGCCTTCTCGTAGCCACAGGACCTTAGACAAGTTAGTTTCTGTCAGTTCAGGTTCCTCATCTCCAAAACTGAATGAATAATAATAATAATACCTAATGCATTCATTACCTATTGCTGCCTAACAAATTACCCAAAACTCAGTGGTTTAAAACCGTAGGCATTTATAACATCACCCATTTTCTGACGGTCAGGAATCTGGGAGTGGCTTATGGGAGAAGTGCTGGTTTGGGTCCTCTCCCAAGGCAGGGGTCAGCTGGAGCCGCAGTCACCCAGGGCCACTCCACAGGTGTGCGTGGAAGGCCTCTGTTCCCCACCCCATAGGCTACTTGAATGAGCTCATGACAATGGTAACAGGCTTCCTCTAGTGATCCAGGAGACAACAAGGCAGAAGCCACAATTTCTTTATAGCAGAACCTGGGAGATGATATGCCATTACTTCTGTATTCTACTGGCCACACAGACCAACCCTGAGAGAATGTGAGAAAGGGTTACAAATGAATGAACACCGAGAGCCAGTGATCGCTGGGCGTCATCTTGGAGGCTGCCACCAGGCCCCCTTGAAGGATGTGGGGGTGACGAGTGAACACCCATGTACAATGAGTGGCAGCTGGCTGGGGCTCAATAAATAGAAATGAGAGGGGACTGACAGAGAATATATATATATATATATATATATATATATATATATATATATTAATCAAAAGGGTAAATTAAAAACAATTCATTCATTCATTCATCAATATTCATTCATTCATTCATTCATTCAACAAATATGTATACAGTGTCTTCCATGTGGCAGATACGGTTCTAGTTACTTGGATTATATTAATAACAAGATTGCTGTGCTCATGCAGCACACAGCTAATATTCCAGGGGAGGGACACAGAGCATTAAATAGAATAAACAAGGAGATTACACAGCATATGAGAAGGCAAGAAGTGCTATAATGGAAACAGGAAAAGGAAAGCACAGGCTTAGCAGCATTAGGAATACAGGTGACAGAGATAGGTTTGAAGTATTAAGCATGGGCTCAGGGTAGCCTCTCTTGAGAGGGCAGAGTTGGGAAGACTTGGAGGGCATGGACGGGTGGCCAGCCAAACCAATATGCAGAGAAAAGCAATCTAAGAGGAAGAAACGTCTGGAGTGTTGGCCAATCACACCTCTTACATGAGAGAACGAGGCCTAGACAGAGAGGGGATGTGACTTAGCCGCAGACGGCTTATAAGGTCCATGTGACAGGACAAGGTCACATGGACCTTATAAGCCGTCTGCGGCAACCTCACAACCGTCTGTGCATGAAGGGCACGTGACCAAGCCCAAGCGGCTGCATTGTGAGATCCAGGCCACTCTTCCCAAGGCCTCTCCCAGCCAGGGACAGGGTGAAGGTGGGCTAAAAGACAGGCACTTTCTAGGGAAGCACAAACTCTCCTAGGCATGCCTGGCCTTACTGAGGCCTTATGGATGCGTGGGCTCCACCTAACTTTCCTACCTGAGTCAGGAGGACCTCGCCTGGAGTCGGACTGGCTTCGTAGTCTGATAGCTCTCCCCACCTCCACCGCTCCTTTCCAATTTTCTCTCATTAGAACCTCTAACAAACACTTTGCTCTTGTAATCCAACCTTAAGATCTGTGTCCCAGGGATCCGGACCAGCACACCAGGGTAAGGAGCTAGATCTTTCACTCAATGAACAGGGCAGCCATTTGCAGTGCTTGCAGTGGAGACCACACAGTCTGAGGCATTTTTAAAGGGTCATTCTGGCCACAGTTTAGAAGAGAAACCTTAGGAGAAACCCGAGTCTAAGCAGGCCAGGAGGAAGGTGTGGCATCCAAATGGGGTGTGTGTCCCACTGGATGGGGGTCCTCAAATGTGTGTGATGGTTGAATGGAAGCTGGTGGTTCAGAGGGGTGAGAGAATTCACCTGAGGCAGAACAAAAGAGAAAGAAGTTTACTGAACACCCCGCAAGTTCCTAGCAGGCAGGACAGCGGAGGAGAGGCTGTCCGTCTTGAAGCAGTTCTCAAAGCGGGGAGATGAGGATGTGTGGTGCTGTATGGAATCTTCCCTTTTTGGTAGCTATGCCTACTTGTAAGCAGCCCATTGGTTAGTTAGGGCCTATGGATATCTTGAGGAGGGT